>NC_092878.1:47820349-48189515 GCF_028372415.1 Notamacropus eugenii | reverse complement strand
ATTATAAAACAAAACCAAAAGAATGAAGAAATGGAAGACAATGTGAAGTATCTCACTGGAAAAACAACTGACCTGGAAAATGGATCCAGGAGAGACAATTTTAAAATTATTGGACTAACTGAAAGTTATGATCAAAAAGTAGCCTAAACATCATCTTTCAAGAAATTATTGAGAACTGCCCTGATATTCTAGAACCAGAGGATAAAACAGAAATGGAAAAAAATCCACCAATCCCCTCCTGAAAGAGATCCCAAAAGGAAAACTCCTAGGAATACTGTAGCCTAATTTCAGAGTTCCCAGGTCAAGGAGAAAATATTACAAGCAGGTAGAAAGAAACAACTCAAGTATTGTGGAAATTATAAGGGAGTTATTAAAGTTGAATTGTTTATATTTCTACATGGAAAGATGATATTTGTAACTCATGAGATCTTTCTCCACATTAGGATAGTTGGAGGGAATAAACATATGTATCTAAATAATATGTATATTACATGTATGTATGTATGTGTGTATGTGTGTGTGTGTGTGTGTGTGTAGAGAGAGAGAGAGAGAGAGCATGTGCACAGGGTGAGCTGAATATGAAGGGATGATATCTAAAAAAGAAAAACAAGGGTTAAGAGGAATGTACTAGGAGAAAGAGAAAGGGAGAGGTAGAATGTAGTAAATCATCTCACATAAAAGAGGAAAGAAAAAGCTTTTACAATGGAGGGGAAGAAGAGGAAGGTGAGAGGGAATAAGTGAGACTTCCTTTCATCGAATTTGACTTCAGGAGGGAATAACATGCACACTCAATTGGATATGGAAGCTTATCTCACCCTACAGGAAAGTGGAGGGGGAAGGAGATAAAAAAGGGGGGGATAAGAGAAGGGCTAGTAGATTGGGGGAAGGGGTAATTGGAAGCAAACACTTTGGAAGAGGGACAGGTCAAAAGAGAAAATTGAATAAATGGAGGGCAGGATAGGACAGAAGCAAATGTAGTCTTTCACAACATCACTGTTTTGGAGGTCTTTTGCCTCACCACACATGTATAACTTTTATCAAATTGTTTGCTTTCTCAATGAGGGTGGGTGGCGCAGGGGAAGAGAGGGAATGTGAAACTCAAAGATTTAAAAATGAATGTTAGGTGTTGTTTTTACATGCAACTAGGAAATAAGATATATAAGCAATGGGGTATAGAAATCTATCCTACCCTACAGGAAAATAGAAGGAAAGGAGATAAGGGGGAACAGGGTGATAGAAGGGAGGGTAGATTGGAGGAAAGGGCAATCAGAATACATGCTATCCTGAGGTGGAGGTAAGGGGGAGATGGGAAGAAAATTTGAAGTAAAAAATTGAATGCTGAAAACTGAAAATAAATAAATTCTTTCGGGAAAAAAAAAGAAAAAATCTGGTAACAGTAAAAGATTTCTGAACATGCAAGGAATTAATTGAATTAAAGTAAATGTGTAATGAATCCAAGATGTTTCTGGCAGTGCTTGCCCATTCTGAATCCTGTGATTCCACTGCAGCCTTGGTTCTGAACACACAACATCCACAATTTGCACATGTGCATATCATCGCTATGTGCAGGGCTAACCAATGCTGCCAGGAACACCTCAGCTCAGATTTGAGACTATTGCATGTTAGGAATTGTAGTGTTTTTACTGAACATACAAAGTTTTCTGATCTTATAGAAACATAATAGTTTAACTGAAGAAATTAAAGACTTTTAGTATTTTTCTACCATCATTCCTGAGCATGTAAGTATCAAATTAGCATATCTTTGGATTGTATTGTGTTAGAATGTTTGACTTTTAAAAGTTCTGTTATCTCCTTTAACAGAAACACATTTAATTGCAGCAAGTAAAGACAAAAGCCCATTAATAATATTTCTCCACCACCATCACCTTCTGTGTATATAAGCATGAACATCAATTTTTAAAATTAAGCACAAGCAAATGTAATTTCATAAACTAAAGCTAGTATTTACTTGAGAAATTATTAGCAATATTTATTCATATTTTAGGACAAAAATATTTTTTGGTTATGGATAAATGACTAAATTTAGACAGAAGAAATAAAAATCCTGATGACAATGTCACAGAATCTTTGCTACCAGGTTATAGTTCACCTAAATTGACAAGAAAAAGACAATATTTCAAATTATGTTTCCAATATGAATTTACTTCTAATAATGATGATGGTATATAAAAACCTCTTTGCCTAATTTGTAATGAGGTTTTACTGCAGGGAGCCAAGTGATAAAATTATATGTATACCAAAGAATTGTTTTAAAATAAATTTCTTTATGATTTGTTATCAGTAAATGTTTGATGTGCATACCTATTTTATACACCCAAGGTCCCATAAAAATTTCTCAGGTGAAAAGGGAGTGGAAAAAGCTTAAGAAAAAAAGGAAGAACCAAGAGGACAGCTCCCTAAGGTTCTGCCCACTCTATCTATTTATCTATAACCTAAGGAAAAGGGGAAGCTCAACCTAAGGGAAAGGGGAAGCTGTTTCCTAAGAGAATGCCAGCAAACCTGCCCCACATTCCATATACAACTTATCATACAAATGATTATCAAATCTAAATGTTTAATTTTGACTTCTTACCCAAGTGCCAGGTTTACATTTCCAATTTTTTACTAAATATGTTCATCTATATGTCTCTCCAGAATCTCAAGCTAAAAATATACAAAACTTAACCTCAAAATCTTTCCCCCAAAACCTGTCTCTTCCTGACTTCCCAGGTTGTATTTCCAGCACCACAATTTCCCTCAACATCAAAGATTGTAACTCTTAGAAGCATCTTTACTTCTCTCTCACACTACTAATCCAATCTGGATTCAAATACTTGAAAGTCTGTGACCATGAAGTTGTGTACAGAAACTAACTTGACTCCTGCCAAGATGACTGCCAAGCAGCAGGCTGACAGTTCTTCTACATAGACAACAAGCTTGCCTTCATCTTGCTTCTACATCCTACAGATGTGAGGTACTCTAAGTCACTACCTGAAAAGATCTTAGCCTAAAAAGGCCAAGGTCTCCCACTGCATCCTGGGTCATCTCCAGTCATCCTGATGAATATCTGGTCCCTGGACCCAGATGGCTCAGGAGGAAGAAGTGAGTCTGGTGACTTTGCACAGCCCTCCCTCACTCAAAACAAAGTCAAGTGCAAGTCATGTCATCATTTCTCTGATGTCATGGTCCTCTTTGAAAACAAAGGATGAACACAACACTACTAACCCTATTAGCCATCAAGTCTTATTTGACTTCCCTAATTGGAAGTAACCTCCTTCAAATCTCATATAACCTAACGCATCAATCATGTAATTTTGTGCATTATAGTTATCTACGTTGGTGCCTTATCTGCCTGTGTCTTAGGTGGTTTTTTTTCCTCAGCAGTTGCTTTATTTTGACAGTTATGACAGTCTTCCTGATTTGAGAAGATACTGATAGATGAATTTCTACATATAGACATAAAGCTAAGAAATGGCTTAAGCCAGTATTGTTGTTACTGTTGTTATTGTTGCATAATAAACTTTCAAGGACCATTCTCATTTTGGGACACTTCCTAAGCAGAAGAAACTTTTGCATTAATTATGACTTTTTGTAATTCTTTCTGCTTACACTTAGAGCTGGGTCAGACATCAAAGATGCCAAGGTCATCCACAGCATCGCAGGCCATCACCAGTCATCCTAACTTCTTCTTGCTACTGAACTTCAATGAGTCTGAAAGAGAAAGCAAGGCCAATGATTTCATGCAACTCTCCCTCACTTGAATCCAATCCATGGACAAGTCAAGAAGTCATCTGCGATGTCTTGTGATAACCTGTGGTCCTCTTCAAAAATGAAGGACAGACAACAACTTGCCTATCCACTACCCAAGTTCAGACCCTCATCATCACTTAACTAGATTGGACTTCAAGTCTCATCAAACTCCAATTTATCCCCCACACAGCTGCCAAAATAATCTTTCTGAAGCACTTGTTTACGTTGTTCAGTCATTCTCAGTCACGTCTGACTCTTCCTGACCCCAGTTGGGATTTTTTTGGCAAAGATACTGAACTGGAGCAGTTTGCCATTTCCTTCTCCAGCTCATTTTACAGATGAGGAAACTGAAGCAAACAGGGTCCCACAGTCAGTAAGTGTCTGGGCCAGAGTTGAACTCGGGCAGATGAGTCTTCCTGACTCCAAATCCAGTACTCCATCTACTGTGCCACCTAAATGTCAATTTTCTAGAATGTTGTAGAATGTTCAGTGACTCCCTATTGCCTCTTGATTACAACACAAACGCCTCTTTTAGATACAGAAAGCCTTAGACAATTTGGTTCCAATTTGCTTTTGTTTGATGGTACACATCGTCCCATCTCCAGTACTCCACATTCTACCCAAACTAGACTATTTGCTTGCCATATTTTGCATTCTATCCCATAGCTCTATGTCTCTGCATGGGTGCTCCCCCACTACTCTCAATACGTACTCCCTCCTCTCCCCCTTTTAGAACCCCTTGCTTCTTTCAAGTCTCGGCTCAGATACCACTGTCTATGAGAAGATTTTCCCGGTAACCTTAGTCATTAGTGCTGTCTCCTCATTCTGAAACTATCATCTGTCTACATGTCATACCCACCCCCCCCCTCCAATAGAATGTAGCCTCCTCACAGATCAGGGAATGTTTTTGTTTTGTCTTGTAACTTCAGCACAATGCACCGTGCCTTACATAAAATGGGCTTTTAATAACTATTTGTTGGATAGGATTGAATTAGAAATGACCAGATCCCACAAAGATAGACTCCTTCATACCTCGTACACTTCCCCTTCTCAAAAGCTTCCCAGAGTTCCTGTCCACATATTTTATCTGTGGAACAACGGTTTCAGTTATGAGCTCTGCTCAACGCACAAGACCTTCGCCAAGAAAGCGCATACAACATAGGGAACATAAATATGGACACTGGGGGAATAAAAAGAAAGAAGAACGGTACTGCTCTGCCACAAGGAAGTATCACACGGTTTCCCTTAATATCTCTTCTTCTGATACAGGGTAAGAGCCATCAGCAGTATTATACTCATAAGGAGCCCAGGAGTTGCAGGGATACTTTTGCCCTTGGGGGTTTGGGGGGAAGCAGCAGCAGCTGATTCCATGATCTCATAGCCCTGCTGCCTTGCTTCCCTGTTTGTAGCAATACTAAAATAACAAATTGCTGTAAGTTCTTTTTACTGTTGTACCTTTCCCCTGAACTACCTAATTACTGGTTTTGCTAATTCTTATCTTGTGCCTGCATGCCCAGACCCTATTTGCTTCTTTGCTGTCAAAAACTTCTCTAGTGTATACATATCCTAATGTGCTCTTTGCCTCAGGATATTTTTAAACTCATATATATTCATCCTGCATCTCTAGGTTCCTATCGCTGCAGACCTCTACACTGACAACAAACTGCTAACCCTCCCTCACACTGCCCAATAGCAACCAGTCTTAGGTCTATGGTATCAAGAAGGCAGTTTAGAATAATGGACATGCCATGGGCTCTAAAGTCAAGAGGATCTGGGTTTAAATCCTGCTTCTGAGAGCTACTGCCCTTGTAACCTTGGGAAAGTGACAACTTCTTTGGTCTTTCATTTCATAATCAATAAAATAAGGGGGTTGGACTAGATCTACTCTGAGATGCCTCCTGACTCCAAACCCATAATCCTAAGCTTTCAATCTTCCAGGGCACCTTAGTACCATGAAAGATTTCTAGCTACCCTATAACAAGGGTCTCCTTCCTGACATGTTCCTCAACTCCAGCACAGGGTCCCTGGGATGGGGGCAGGTTGAACAAAACAATCTCCCTCCATAGCATTGCTAAGGCAAAAGAGACAAGAACCAACAGAGAGTAAAAAACAACAAAAAAAATGATTCTGTGGTAGGTGCCCTTAGGCCCTCATTCTGTATGGTTGTATTAAGTTTATACTTGTAACATTTTACTTTGAATATGACTTTAGTTCTTAGCCAAGTGTGTTTGCCCTGTCTCTGCTAGTATATTAGAAGTTCTTCAAGGGTAAGGAGTAGGTCTATTATCATATTTCTTTGCAATTTCCCTATAGCCCTTTGTACACAGCAGAAGCTCAGTGGGGAAAAAAATTGAACTAGAAATTGAGCTTGCTGATTTGAAATATATGAAAGAAACCAGTTTCAACTGAAAAATGAGGGAGTTAAGTGAAGTGATCTCAAAGGTCCCTTCCAGCTTTAAACATTTTATAATTCTGTGATTCTTGATGTTCAAAGAAATCAGCAAGACCAGTGAGTTGGCTTTACATTTAACCAAAAATTTTGGGATTATACTTTTCAGGAATTTTTTATGGCTTAATTAGGAAGATTATGCTCAGCATTGGTAATGCCCTTGAAGGAATGCTATATATCTATCTCCCTTCATTTCAGACATGAGGGAGTATAGATGCATATAGAAGAGGCAGCTGATTGATAGAGCGCAAGTGCTGCAGTCTGGATAGGATAGAGTTCAAATCTGGCTTAGCCACAGAATTCACTTAACCTATCTGCCTCAGTTTCCTCAACTGTAAAAATGGGGTTAATATTAGCCCCTACTTCCCAGGGTTGTTATGAGGCTCAAATGACATAATATTTTTAAAATATTTAGTATAGTATCTGATACATAGTAAGCACTTACCGAAAGCTTGTTTCTTTTCATATAAAACATATTGTATATATTATCACATACGGTCAAAGGTTTGGTTTTGCTAAATTTGTTTTCTTTTTAAATGCTCGTTAGAAGGGAAGGATCACTGAGCAGAGGATGAGAAGGCACATATTTAGGGATGAAAATAGGCTATAAAAACAAAAAAAATCAATAATTTTTTAAAGCGCTATAACTTATTTCAGAATCTGACATTTAAAGATCATCTGGAGAATTAGATCACCATAATATAACATTCACCATCTCACAAACTTAGCTTTAAAAAGGAAAAACTAAAAGATCTAGGTTTTTTTTTTTTTTTAATAATAGTTATCACTTAGCTGTGCGGCTAGGTGACACAGTGGATAGACTGCCTGGTCTAAAGTCAGGAAGACTCATCTTCCTGAGTTTAAATATGGCCTCAGACACTTACTAGTTATGTGACCCTGGGCAAGTCACTTAACCCTGTTGGCCTCAATTTCCTCATCTATAAAATGAGCTGGAGAAGGAAATGGCAAACCATTCCAGTATCTTTACCAAGAAAACCCCAAATGGGGTCACAAAAAGTGAGATATGACTGAACAACACTACCACTTCTCTAGTGCTTTACATGTGTTATTATTTCTTTGTCTTCACACCCACACTGCAAGGTAGGTACAATTCTTATATTACAGATGAGGAAACTGAGGCTGAAGTAGTTGCCCAGGGTCTATAGCTAGTAAGTAAATGCATGAGGTGAGAATGTGAGCATAGGCTGTCCCTACGTCAAGTCTAACACTCTACAGACTGCTCCCCAGATGTCTCTGTTTTGTTTAGACATTGCTTCCTAAGAGGATTTAATTAATAACTTTTTTAAATACTTGAAGGTACATTGAGACCTCACCTATTAAGAGGTAATTTATTTGGCAGTCTAACCTATCCAGAATATAACTGAGAAGCAAAAAAAAAAAAAAAGTACTCAGATACAAGTAATCTTCATATAGGAAACACCAATAGCAGCTGGGAATTGCCCGTTAAAATTCATTCAGAGGAACACATAGTTTAGGGAGTTCCATACACAAAGTCTTAAAAGCCTGCTGTCTGAGATAGGTCGGTTTCAGGCCAATCCCCTGGTAGTTTAGACAGTAGAAGAAAATGAGAAGCTCAGGCCTAGTTTCAGCTCCTAGGAACAAGATGCTTCTCTGAGGATAAGCTCATCTTTTCTAACCTCATCTTCATGTAGCTAACTCAAGTCCTGAGTGACACCACCTCTGTCAGCCTCCTCTCCTCTCTGATTGGAGGCCTGGAGGGCGGAGTACCAAACTCCTCCCATTGTCTCCCCTTATGGGGGGCAAAAATTGAACTCAGAGCTCATTCTGTTGGGCATCTGCTGCCCTTCCGAGTTTCATTTCCACCAAACAAGATGCTCTGAGTAGAGTAACCTCTTCTTCTGATGTCCCCTCAATTGGAGTATAAGCTCCTTGAAGAGAGGGATTGTCTATTTCCCCCCTCAATTGTATCCCCAGAATTTAGCACAGTGCCTAGCACATAGTAGGTGTTTAATCAATCCTTATTGAATTGAACTAAATTAAATCCAATTGTTAACAAAAAGAAACTTACTAATACACAGCAGGAGAAGGATAGTCAACGAAGATAACCATTAAGGACTCCTCAGGTTAATTCCGCCAAATTCACTCCACTGTCCAAATGGCTTATCATGATCCACCAGCCAAGTATTAATATTCTCTTGGAGCTCCCCTTGCCATTTTGAAGTGCATTTAGAATGTACATGGAAATTGATCATAAAGAAAACATGGTCAGAGAGAAGAATCCTTTGTAACAGAGAAGACATGCAAATTTAGAGTGGCATACATCATAAAAAGGGATTTTTTAGACTATGATATAATTAAACTAGATGTAAATGATGACAGCTTAAACAAATAGCATTGGTCTATACGGAAATTTTAAAATTATTTATTGGAAAATTATTGGATTATGGATTAAAGAAAAAAACATATGCTCAAAAATTAAACGCATATCAAAATTTATCATATGCAAGCAAAACAATATTAAGAAACAAATTCATCACATCAAATAACCATACTGAAAATAAAAATGAGAGGATTCAATGGGCTGAATCTTTATTTTTAAAAATAAAAAATTAATAATACACAAAAGGAAGCAGATAGAGGAGAGATCATAAAAATTAGAGGGGAAATGAAGGAAATAGAAACTAGAAGAAACAGAATTTATCCTTTAAAGAACTATTTTTTGAAAGGGATTCAAAATTGTTAAACAATTAGTGAATTTAACCAAGAAAAGGGAAATGACAACTCAATCAAAACAAAACATGACAAAGGAAAATCCTACAAACACAAAAGAATTTAAGGAAATTATCAGAAGTTATTATATGTAATTCTATGCTAACAAACCTGAAAGTTTGTAAGATAAATATCTTTAAAAATATAAGATGCCCAAACAAACAAAAAAAGGAAGCAACTTAAATAGATAAATCTCAGGGGGAAAATCAAGCATATCAGTTAGAATCTGTCACATTAAAAGGTACCGAGGCCAGCAGATTCATAAGTTATTTCAAAAAATAATCCCTAATTTCATAGACTATTTCTAAATACAGAAAAAGACTATGTTATCCATTTCTTTCCATATGACAAATGTGATTTTGACACCCAAACCTGATAAACATAAAACTGAAAAAAGTAAACTCTAGGCCAATATCATTAATTATTACTTCAGGTATTCATCACTGCTTCTGTATGGGTAGTCTTTCACCAGTGAAGACCATAACCCCTCCAAGCCCTAGCAGATGGTTTCATGAGTTGTTATGGATGAAAGTAGTCGATCCCCTGGTCATGAGGCTCTCCAAATTTAGTTGTCTTGGTTCTTACATTACAAACAGAAAGTTCATGGGTGGGCTCACTTTTTCAAGCCTTTTTAGCTGACACTATGCTGGTTCAATTACTTAATGTCACTTATCAATCCACGGTGAAGTATGAGAATAGTAGTATTGGAATGTATTGGAATTTCCAATATTTTATTTTTGTAAAATCATTCCTGGTTTTAAGAATGTCTCCTATCATGTTCATTGGTACAAATGAAAAAGACCTACTCACTTTCACTCTCAAGCACATTCAACCTTGCCACTCACTTCTAAATCCATGATCTGCTGGCTTCCCCACTCCTCAAAATTTGGAGGCCTCTTATTTAAAATTTATATTGTTGAAGACCCTGAACTATGGCACTAAATATATAACATCTGTCTGGATGATATCATCACATTCTCCAATGCTGATATTGAACACCACAGGGAATGACACTGAGATAGGATTTCTGGTCACTCTTTTCAGCTAAACAAGCAGGAAATGCCTAACTCTGGAACCACCCTGATTTATACTTTTCTTACGTACCCACAAAATCCAAGTGAAATGGTCCAGTAAGAGGAGCCTGACATGGGTGGGACCCATACCATTTCCACCCTCGCCACATTCTAGAAACCCTCCAACTGTCTATGGAAGGAGGCCAACGCCTCTTAGATGGCTCAAGGGGTCCCCACCCAAACAAATACCCCCATGAGCACATCTAAAACATTGACTCATTGTGCACAAGCATACATACACACACGCACACACACACACACACATACACAAAAAAAAAGCCCAACTTCTCACAAATTTAAGTCATACTCCATCAGCATCTATAAATTCTTATTTCTGGGCATTCCATTCTGCATTCAACAGCCCAGAATGGCTTCAATCCATATCTACCAGTGGAAAGTTGGGGTCAGATTATCCCTTTCCCAGCTATACCAAATATACTTATCAGCTAAAAACACACCTCCATGGTTCACTAAGTATGAACAAGACCTAGACACCTCCCCTAGGCAGGATATAAAGTCTGTTGCGATTGTCTGAGAGATTTGGATATATCTATGCAAAACTCTCTCCCTCTTCATCTCCACCTCCTGGCTTCTCTGGCTTCCTTCAAACCCCAGCTAAAATCCCACTTTCAACAGGAAGCCTTTCTTGATCCCTCTTAATTCTAACACCTTCACTCTGTGGATCATTTCCAACTTGTCCTCTATATACATAATTATTTGCATGTTATCTCCCTCATTAGACTGGGAACTCCTCAAGAGAAGGGACTGGACTGTATTTACTGTCTTGGTATTCCAAGTGCTTTAGCACAGTGCCAGGTACATAGCTGGTATTTAGTAAATTTTAATTGACTGACTGATTGATCTAATTGGAATGAGAGATTTTGAGTCAGTGGCAGGCTAGGAAGGTGTAGTTCTGCCCAAGCCCCTGGGCTTGTTGCTTGGGGGTGGGGTAAAGGTAGGAGAAGAGAACCTGAGCCTCAACTTTGTTCTACTTCCTCCCAACTTTGTCTGGAGGTCTCTAAAAACTTCAAAGATCAGAAGAAATTCCAGTTGAACCATCAGTCTCCTTGTATTATTCCCCAGAACAGTAGCAGTGGCAGTGTTTGCATTGCAAACCAAGAATACATTGGATGTAATAAGAAAAGCAAATTCAAGACTCTACATATAGGACAGAAAATAGCCATACTATGTCTAAGGCATCTCGAGGATACTAGCAAAAGAATTTCCAGGAACTATGAATTACCCTCCTTTGCCACATGTGCTTTAAGCTCAAGCTCATTTTCTCCTAAATTTTGTGTATTTGTGGGAGAGTGTCACAGACTTTTAAGGATTTGTCTTCATAACAACTGTTCAAACTGTACCACCTTAGTAAATAGTACTTAGTAAATACTCCTTTCTAAAAGCTAGACTGGACTGGCTGACTAAAGCATATCCATTGATAATCTTGCTGAGGACTGGAGCACACCAGCAGGGGCTTGTGAGCTACTGCATAGGAAACATAACTGTCACCCCTGGAACCCTGAGGGGATGTGGTAGCCAAGTTCTAGGGACCCAACTTGTCAGTGTGAGTAGATAATAGTTGGGATAGTGAGTTGGGAAAATACAGGTCTGCACAAGATAATGTCCGCCAAAGAATTTGGGGTGGCTGTCACATGACCCACAGCAATCAATCACCGCCAGTCTGTCTCTAGTCTAACATACTTGTAGCCGGAAGAAATTAACAAGTTGTGCAGGTCTAGGATAATAGTTTCAACACATCTAGCACAAGGAAATCAATCAATCTATTTATTAAGCATCTACTAGGTGTCAAGCACTAGTTAACACAGTGGATAGAACACCAGACCTGAAGTCAGGAAGATTCATCTTCTTGAATTAAAATCCAGCTT
Source organism: Notamacropus eugenii (assembly GCF_028372415.1). Lineage (NCBI taxonomy): Eukaryota > Metazoa > Chordata > Mammalia > Diprotodontia > Macropodidae > Notamacropus > Notamacropus eugenii. Next base: position 48,177,606 of record NC_092878.1, on the reverse strand, counting down.
CAGACATTTATTAGCTGTGGGACCCTGGGTAAGTCACTTAACCCTGTGTGCCTCAGTTTCCTCATCTGTAAAATGAGCTAGAGAAGTAAATGGAAAAATGGTTTCAGAAACCACCACTCTAGTATCTTTGCCAGGAAAAACCCAAATGGGGACATGACTGAACAACAAGAAATGTGTCAGGCACTATGCTAAGGGCTGAGGATATAAAAAGAGATAAAAGAACTGCCTAGAATGCACCCAAGGTGCTAGCACTAACCCCTCTAAAGTTACTTTCTATCTATTCTGTATCTATTTTGTATGTTTTCACACACACACACACACACACACACACACACACACACACACACACACACACATAGTGAGCAGGAGAGAATCTCTAATCTGTTAGAATATAAACCCCTTGAGGGAAGAGATTGGTTTTTGTTATTTCTTTGAATCTCCAAAATTTAGCACAGTGCCTGGTGGTAAGCATTAAATAAATACTTGTTGATTGATAAATCCTTCTCTTCCAAGCTAAAGGATAATTAACACTATGGGTAGTTGTGAGGATTTCTTGTGTTATTACCCAACTACCTTCTTCACTCATGTAACTGTTTCTGAAACCACCTATGATTTCTGGCTTTCAGCTCCATTACACATCCACTCATTTCTTGATCTTGGTTTATTCAAAATGTGTTTCTGAACACCATTTGCACAGTAATGTCTTAATTACAACTCCCCTTTCCCTATTCTCACCCATCAGGGATGATTTACTTTGTACCATGCGTTACACTCAGTTTCAGCTTGTAAATTGTGTCACAATCCTTTGGTCAGACCCAATGAAGAAAGCATAATATCTGCAGAGCTCTGTCTTGTAACAAGCAGATGTCTTCTCTCCCAGATTATTTTCAATTTGAATATACCCACAGCTGTTACAGTAATTTGCTAATTTCTTCATATAACCTTTCCTGACTAGAATTTTATTTTAATAACTATAAAACTAATGACAAACCATTTTAAAAGTAAAAATTCATATTGTGCTGATAATTAAGACTTTAGCAACTCAGGCAAGATAGAATATTACATTTTTAGTGTGCTATTTGGATCTCAGTGAAGCATTTTATAGCCTGCACTAATATGAATTAGAGAGCTTGATACATCAACCACACTACTAAAATGCCCAACAGAGTTGCCACATCTTTATTTTTATCACACTATAACTTTCTGTATAGGTTTAAAACTTGCACCTAGGTGATTCAGTGGATAAAGTGCCAGAGTCAGAAAAACCAGAGCTCAAATATGTATCAGATTTACTTACTTACTTAACCTCTATTTGTCTCCATCTATAAAATGGGAATAAGAGCAGCTACCTCTCTGAATTGTGAGGGTAAAATGAGATATTATTTGTAAAGTATTTTGCAACCCTAACGTGTCACATAATGCTACCTTTTGGAAGTTTGTTTCCCTACAAGACCATGTATGTATCAGTTAATTGTAATTACCAAAACAGAAAGGATAATGCATAATCTCACTGCTCTACCTATCCAAAGTTTGGCACCAACAGTATCAACTTCGAGCTAAGCTAAAAACTAAATTTAAAGTATGCAGAGCAATAGTTCTGCCCAAATTTACTATCAATTCACAAGAATTTAGATGTTCTAATATCTCTATTAATACAATCAACAACACGTTCAGTATTTTATGCTACTTAGCATCACATGATTAGACAATTTGCCATTCTATGGGAACACTGTTGGAGGGATAATCTGTAAGATAATAATTTAATTAAGACAGCATCTGTTTTGAGCACCCAGAACCATGACACAGGCTATGCATTCAGGAAGATTGCAATTCCTTCTGATAGGTCACTTTCCCCCTATGGACCTTAAAGAACTTCACAGACAGTATGTTTTCCAATATTTCTAAGGTAACTACAAAGGAGGGGTACATAACTACAAAGATTAAATATAAAAGCCCTTGAGACAGTTTTTTAGAAACTGTGCATGAAGTAGGCACAAATAGATGCCCCCAAAACCATACACATGTGCAAGAAGTTCTATGTTTTTCAGAGTTAACTGTAACATTATGAACTGAGACAAAATCTTGTAGAAAGGTCACATCTCAGAGTAGGGGATCATGGCACAGTAGGAAAAGCATTAGTGGGTATATAGATGACCTCTGTAGAAATCTTGCTCATAATTACCTGTAACCAAAGGTAAGTTAAATTTCTCTGGACATATTTTCTCATCTGTAAAATTAAGTTACTGGAACAGAGTTCAAACTTAGCATTCTTCTAACTTTAAGTGCTATGATCTACTTGTACTAGAGAAATTCTGTAGGAGGAATACTTAACCCAGAGTCTGCGAACTTTTTAAAAAATATTTTGACAACTGTATTATAATGCAATAGTTTTTTCTTTGTAAGCCCATGTGTTTTAATTTATGCATTTAAATATGCAAATGCAAAGGGGTCCATAGGCTTCAGTAGACTACCAAAGGGGTCCATGACATACATACAAAAAAAACCCAAAAAACCTCAAAAAACCTAAGAACTCTTGCTCTACAAGTAGGATTGAATATCATTATGAAGCTAAATTAACATCAAATTAGAAGAAAGGATAAAGATAAGAGTCCCAAACAATTATAGAATCTTTATCTGTATTTACGGAATCTCACTGCAAAAAATGGAAAGGTATGAAAGACATGGACACTACTTATTATCAATTCTTGCAGACCTTTAACTGATATCACAGTCACCCGAGTGAGGGGAGCACAGGAGCTTAGAAATCTACTAAACCAAAGCCTTGACCTTTGTGCTAAGTGGAGGAACATGGTAGTCAAAGACAATACCAATTAAGAGTACAAACACAAGTACAGAACTTTGCAGAGGATGATGATGGAATATCACAAAAGAAGAATCACAAAACAGTGAAATTCAGTAGATGGCAAATTAAGCCTGCAAAAAAACTTTATGTGAGATAGCCACAACTGAGCCATATCATCTTGAGAACATTCATAGATTCAACTAGTAATACAGTAAATAGATATGAGATGGGACAGGTACGGTAGCCTTGCTAGAGTAGCCTAATCTCATCAATACATTGGAACATTTGGATTCCACCACTTCAGTCCTAAATGTGCTGTATGAAATTTCTAGAGGCAATAGAATTTTTGAAGGTACTCAGGAATCAATATTTAAGATATCTCAAAAAAGAAAAAAAATTCCAAAAGATCATATGCAGTATGATTACTATCAAAAAAATAACCAAGATGAAATCAATAATTTCTCTTACAGTTACTATGACACTTCTTATTTATACAAAATCTATATGAGAATGGTCTCTGCATGTCTCACTGATGAAAACAAGTGAGAAGCAAAGAGGCAGGTTTTATAAGCAACTTTCTACATTACTATCTTCACAATCCCACAATTGACTAAGACATGTAGGAGAGAAAAATTCTTTTATGTTAATGCTTATTGCCTTAAAAAATATTTTTGACATAATGGAACAAAACCCAGATTGGTGACACTCTTCCTACTGATGAACAACTCCATTATGACTGATAAAGAAGTGTGGCTTCATTGCTTGAGTCAGTCACTCAGTCATTTTAATGCAGCCTAGTACTTAGTATTTTTTTTTATCTGAACATCTTTGAATAGTAGAAAGTACTCCCAATAGAGAAATACCATCCACAGATGTAGATGAACAACTCTTCTATAACTTAATGTTAGAAAACTGGTTAGGGCACTGAGAAGTAAAATGACTTGCCCATTCAACAGTCAGAATGTGTCAGAGATGGGACCTAAGCCTAGGTCTTCCCAACTCCATTCCATACTGCCTCTCAGAGTGCAATATATTAGCAACAGTTACTTCCATTAAATAGAAGGTGTTATCAAGGATAGGTTTATATGACCAGAAATCAAGATGAATGAATGAATGAAACAACATTTATTGAGTGTTTATTACATTCTAAGCACCTTACTAAGTCTTGCATATACAGATAAAAAAAGGATATAGTCCTTTTTCTCAGAGCTCATCCTCTTAACTAGAGGAGAAAACAAATATGGCACAGGTTCCCCAAATTTATTTAGCTTACTGCCCATTTTCAAAAAAAATTACTTGACGTCTCCCTGGAAATCTATTTTCTTCAACCCTTCTGCAATTCTTCTTGAAATTTGCATCATTTCAAATATATATATTTAAAATGACACATCTTAAGTTTAATAATTTGTAGAAAATTTGTGGGTTTTTCCTGCATTGAAATTTTGATGACAGATATTATATCATGTAACCATATAGTACTGTATTGTAAAAAAGCCCTTACATGTATATATTTCTGCCACATGCTGGACTTCCGGACAATGTTCAACAGGCTCGCCTGCCAACATTTGCCTGTTGAGTCCTGTCAACGGCTTTGACCACTGATTGGCTATAACTTGCATTTTGTGTGTTTATTTGGAAAATAATGCAATCACCACAACTTTAACTCTTTTACACAATAGATGACACATGTAATAGCGGTTTTTCACAATTTTCTTCTCTTCTCTTCTTTCCTTATTTTTCTACCATTCCCTTATTTTTATTCAATGACCCCTAGCTGCACCCAAGAATATTATCATGTCCCTTGGATCATTCCAGCATCCCCCAATAGGCAGTATCAGCTGCTTTGGAACCTATGAAGCATAGCAATGTTTAGCTATGGGATAGCTGGAAAAACCTAGAGGTCTAAGGATTCAACGGTATGGCATTGGCAAGGTTGAGGAATGGTTAGGGTACATTTTAGTATCTGCTCTGGAAGACAGAAAGCCTTTAGGAGACTGCTACACTGGGAAGGAAGGAAATAGTGTGGAGTAAGGGTTAATGTGGAGCAGGGATTCTGGGCTCCCTCTGGCTAGGATGGATTAGCGAATCAGTGTCCAATCAAGGCAGGAAACAGAGAAAGGAATATTGACAGGAAGATTGGGAATGGAATAGGATAGAATAGTGAGGGAAAAGGGAGGAAGAAAGGGAAGAATGACCTTCCCTTGGAGTAAGCTCCGGCTAGGATGTTCCAAGGACTCTCTGGGCTCACCTGCAGGCAATTCTGCTATACAAAGTCACATGTGTTCCCCCAAAACATGCAACTATGCTTTTTTTTTTTTTGCAACTGTACAAAAATTTCACAATAAAAATCATAGACTTTATGGGGCACAGGGGTTTAGGGGCACAATGCTCAAAATCTTTGTCAGTGACACATAAAAATGCTATAGGAACCTGTAAATAAAAAATAAAAACAGTAGCACAGTTAATGGTTAAGAAATATATGTTGCAAAAAATAGTGACCTCAGGCTGTTGCTCTGCTACTCAGCAACAAGATCAAGGAAGAAGGGAATGGGGGTGGTTCAGACCATCCCTTCTTTGCCCATAGCTCCTACCATACCAGAAGATAGACAATAAATGTGGTACTTTACCTTGCCAAAGACCTAAGGTGTGGTTGAGGAAGCAGGCTGGGTATTGGAGGGGTTGCAGCTTGTAAATTACTGTGAAGTGGTACAGTTTTCTGTCTTCTTGAGGAAGAAATAGCGAAGAAGAAAACTTAAATCAGATTTATATTCAAAATGTTCTCTAACATATGAGTTTTGTTGGAACAAATTCACATTTTTCAAAACATTCATTATAGCAGAACTGACTGCATCTTATAAGAGTGAAGATTAGTGGATAGATTACTTTCTACTCTACTCTCTATGAAACGTTAAAAACAAAACAAGCAAAAGCAGAAGATGGCCGCCATAGTGTTTGCTAGACCCTCTGTGAAAGACATATAGAAAAATATGGACAAATATTACACACAATGAGGCTGTAGGCACTACTGGTAAAGGGAGTTCCCATTTCAATAAAATCAAAGAATATACAGCCTGTATATATATACTCTATTAAAGTATATTTTCATGGAATGAGTTGTTATAGAAAATAAACCATGATTTCATTTTATTTGAAATTTACTATGTACTTAAAAGAAATATATCATAACATTTAACACTTTTCTATTTAGCAATATGCACATCACAGAAGAAATGTTCTATATGTGAATAACATTGATTAAAATCCTACTTGAGTCATTTCCGACTCTCCATCATCCCATTTGGGGTTTTCTTGGCAAAGATACTGGAAGAATCTGCCATTTCCTTCTGCAGCTCATTTTACAGATAAAGAAACTGAGGCAAACAGGTTTAAGTGACTTACCCAGGGTCCCACAGCTAGTAAATGTCTAAGGCCAAATTTGAACTCAGGTCCTCCTGAGTCAATAACTGGCACCCTATCAACTGTACCACTTAGCTGCCACCCTAAAATTCTACTACTATACTTCATTGCGGTAAAGGATATCTTGGTGGGTTTTTTTTTTTTAAATGTGGCATATATTATCAAGGGGGAAAGATCCTGAGTCCTGAGACTATATGATTTCTGAGGATCAACCTACCTGAGCTTGAAAAGGTCCATAATCAGAAGACTGGCTATTGGATTCAAGCTTTGAGTTTTAGCTTTGTTTTTCTGCCACAGCAACTCCAGAAGACTACAGTAGTGAGGGTCTACAATCTGCCTCTGAAAAGGGAATACTCAGAGTGAGGACATCACAGATCCTTGAAGTAAATAGCACGTCAAAGTAATTGCCTATATTCTGATAAGCTTCTAACATAAGAAAAATTTCAAACTGAGGATATTTTCTGCAGAACTGCTTGCAAGATGTGTATTTAAACTGCTTATCTCAACCTTTTCACAACTAAAAAGTTAAAATGATTTTTAGCATTCTTCATAGAGGACAGATACATTATTTACTGATTTCAGGAAGAAAAGGGGTAAGATTTATAGCTTTTGTTTCCAATTCCATATCCTTTATATATATATTAAATCTCTTCTGTTTTTTATTTATGCAACAGGAATAATTAAACTTCTGATTATAATTTACAGGTCCTTCTAGGTCCTCTGATGCGGCCTTTTGACTGAGTCCAAGTGTCATAGAACAAATCCTTTTATTAAGGGGATTTGTTCTGTCAAGTTTGGATTCAGTTAAAGAGCCCCACTTGAGGATCTAGAGGGCCTCATGTGACCTCGAGGTCACGGGTTCCCCACCCAGGACCCAGGCTTTCAGCTCTGGGAACTGTTTCTTGTGTAGTTAAAGTAGGATAAAAATCTCTATTAAATTCTATTCACAAGGCACTGTGCTAGACCCTATGGGGGAATACAATGAAAAATAAAATAAAAAATAATAAGATACAAAAAGTACCCCCAATAAACTAATCGTCAGAGAATAACTGACTAATATTTATATAGTGCCTGAAGGTTTGAAATTGATTAGAATAAATTATTTCCATTGATCCTCTCTACACGCCTGAGGTTGATGTCATTATCCCTATTTTGCAAATGAGGAAAAGTAGACTCAAAAGATGAGTGACTTGCCCAGGGTCACACATAGCTATCTTTGTCAGAGGCGGAATTTAAACTCAGGAGTTCCTGATTCCAAGTCCAGCCCTTAATTCCATTGTACCACACTGATTCCCAGAGAAGATAAAAGGTAAAATATGATGAGTGCTGTAAGCAAGGTATTGAGCACTATGCTGCAGGAACTCAGAGGAGGAAAAAATCACTTCTGGCTTGAGAATCAGAAAAAGCTTCACCAGAGAAGTAGCGCTGAAAGCAGTCTTAAAGAATGGGTAGGATTTTGATGAAAGATAGTGCGAGGTGTTCCAGGGAGGGAAAAGAGAAGGTAAGTACAGGTAATATTTGGAAATAATAAATAATCTATAAAATTTGGCTGCAGCAAAAGAGAATAGTGGCCCCCAAAAAAGTGTAGAAAATTAGCAAGATTCCCCAAGGGCTTTAAATCCAGGGCAAAGAGTTTGTTCTTCATTAAGCTAGCACGGAAGTTTTTGTTTTTCTGGTTTGGGGGTGTTTTTTTTTTTTAACTGAGTGGTAACATAATGAAAGCGATGCTTTGTGGGGGAAAAAAGGATCTAAAGGAAAAGAGCCCAGAAAGGCCGATTAAGTAGCTTTTTGCAATAGGTCAGGCAAAGTAATGGGGGCTGCCACAGAGCCTTGATAATTGCCCAAATGCTTCACAGGGGCTGTTTTTGAGAGTACAAAAGTGCTCTGTGAGTTCCTAAGGGAAAGGGTCTTAAACAAGAAAAAAGGAAATAAGCCAAGAAGAAAAAAAAAACAGGAAGGGATAAGAAGGGAAGGAAACTAAAGTTTCCCAGGGTTAGGGAACCTTTAAATAGATTCTCAAAGTTCTATCTTATGTCTTGTTTGGATTTGCTTATTTCTAAATCATTGTCTAATATTTTGTTAAAATGAACGATTTTTCTTCCTTATTTTGTTTATCTGATTATTGCTGGATAATTTTATGATTGATTTTTTAAAAATAAGACCTTAAACAAATAATTGGGATGTATAACCAAAAATAAAGGCTCCCCACTCTCTCTTTTCAGGGGTTCTTCAAAGAGTTTTCCTTCTATTGGGAAGATTGAACTGGTACATAGAAAACTAAGATACAAGATGTATAAAAAGTGAAATATTTTAAAAATTCGTTGGTGTAGAACAAATGTTCTTAACCCGGGGTACCTGAATTTGTCTATTTTTTTTTTAAAAATTAACTTAATTCATGTATGTGAATGGATTTCAGAGGAACTTGAATGGGGAATAATTACATCTTTATTTCAATATAATTGGCTTCCTTTGTATTTCCTCCATATTTGACTTTATGCCTTTAAAAATATTATTCTAAGAAGGGGGCCATCCATAGGTTTCACCAGACTGCCAAAGGAGTCCATGCCATACAAAAAGATGAAGAACTTCCGCTTTAAACATACAATGAGATTTTTTTCTCCTGTCTGAAATAATTTTCCTTCTTTGGCATCTCAGCAAACAGAAACAAATGTAGAAGCCAGAAGGGTGGGTTCTTCCTTGACAACCTGATGAATATCTGGCTACTGGACCCAGATGGCTCAGGAGAAGAAAGTGAGGTTGGTGACCTTGCACAGTCCTCCCTCCCTCCAATCCAAGTCAACTGTGTCACCCTCTTGATGTCATGGTCCTCTTGGAGAATGAAGGACAAACACAACATCTGCTGCAGCCAAATTATATAGATTATTTATTATTTCCAAGTATCACCCGCACTTCCCTGGTCCATCCTCTCTTTTCCCCACCTGGAATACCTCCTTGCACTATCTTCCATCAAAATCCTACCCATTCTTTCAGACTGCTCTCAACCTTTGGTGAAACTTTTCCTGATTCTCCAGCCAGAAGGGATTTCTTCCTTCGTTACGAACTGGGGGGAGGAGTAAGAGTCACGCCCCAGACCTCCAGGTATGGGAAGGTAGGGGTGCCAGCGCAGACACCGCCCCTTTCCTCCCCGTTCCAGTGTCTCCGCCTGCTGCCCTGCCCTCCTGTCCTGGGCTCCTCCCAGAGAGAAGAGGCGGAAGCTGGGCTGAGCCACGCAGGGCAGGCGAGATCCCCAGGGCCGTGGGCAGCGTTCGGGGCGCTCTATGCCATGGCCCAGGCCGGCCGCCAGCCGCAGGCCCGCGTGCTCCTGCAGCAGTGCCTCCATGCCAAGCTGCAGGTCCGCCCTGCCCAGGACGACGCCGAGGCGCAGTGGGTGGAGGTAAAGTCAGCCTTGGTGGTGCCAGGGTTCTCCCGCTTGGCGGTGCCAGGGCTCTCCGGGCTTCCTCGCCCTCCGCAGGCCTTCCCGCCCTTCCTCCCTCCCTGCCCTCTGCTGCAGCCCGGGTCCTCGGAGGTGCCCCCGGCCCCGATCCCAGCCCGGCCCGGCGGGCGCGCTCTAGTCAGGCTTAGAGCGCCCGGGGTGCGCGCCAGGCTGGTGCCCTCTGCCACTCTCCGTGTTGGCAGAGCAGCGGGCGCCCTCCGGTGTCGGTGGCATGGCCTCCGCCGGTTCCCTCCTCTGCCCAGAAGCTGATGGGATCTTCCTACTGAGGCTGGCTTTGGAGTCAGCGCGCCGCCCACTTCCCGTCCGCGTTGCCCGGGGTCTGCCTCTCCCTGTGTCCGCCCCTAGGAGCACAGGTCCAGCCTTTGTGGCACCCTAGGCAGGCTTTTTGCAGATAGAGAATTGGAGGTCAGGCTTTGTGCGTGTAAGGCTGAATGGTCAGCTCCCCTTTGGAAGTCAAGTCCGCGCAGATTCTGACGTGCAAAGGCTTGGAAGAGTGACGTTACCCAGAGAGGCTTTAATTCTTAGAAAATCTTTTAATTGGATTTATTTTCATAAGAAAATGAACCCTGTTCTTTGTTAGGTTGTCATTTTGACTCGGATACCTTAGTGTTTTAGCTCTCTATCTGACATCTTTCTTCTCGCTTTCCAAGGTCTTTTATAAGAATGATTCCATCCATTCCACAAAACTTTAGGGTTTTTATATACTAGCCTTAAAAAACACTCAAATAATGAAAATCCCCTTTTACTAAAACACTTGGAAATGGAGGGAACACCCAGGATTATGTTCTAAGCTTGACATGATTTCATCTTTCCATATTTCTACTTTTAAAATATCGAAATTACAATTTTACTCCTAGTTCTCCTTTCATTAATAATCAGGTGAATCTAAATTTTCAGTCAGATTCTAGCCATTTGGTCCCTCTGCCATAAGGCTTCCCCTTCCAGTTCTCCCACAGTAATAGTGGGAAAGTTGAGGAACAGCCCTAAGTCTGACCATGGTCATTCCCAGACTCAGTAAATTCCACTGTCTCCCTATTAAGTAGGATCAGTTAACAACACACAAATATTTGTATGTTTGTAACATTTGGCATTTACAAGCCGACTCCAACCTTCCACCAAGCTCATCATGCATTACTCTCCTTGCCATATGTTTCGTACAAACTGGTAACAGCATCACTAGCCTCTGTGTTTCTTAGAAACCTTAATTTGCTCCAAAGCTCAGTGCATACACCACCTCTTATGTCTTCCTGTTTTTCATCCTCCCTTATTACCTTACATTTATTTTGCAAATACTCGCATGTTTTGGAGAAGGAAATGGGAAACCAATCCAGTATCTTTGCCAAGAAAACCCCAAATGGGGTCACAAAGAGTCCAGCACAAATGCAAGAACTGAACAGATATGTTCTGTGTTAATACATGTTGCTTCCACTACTGGAAATGTAAGTTTCATGAGGACAGGATTGTCTTTTTTTTTTTTTTTAATATTTCCAGGGTCTACCACAGTGCCTGAAACTTTGATGATTAATAAATGCTTATTGATTCTACTAACCTTTGTTAAGAGTATTCATATTTTTTAAATTGTTATTTTCTCTCCCCTCCCTATACATAAAAATCACTTAATAAATATTTTCTTTTTCTTATATTTAAGAATATCCTCAATTTCCTCTTTCCTTCATGGCCACTGTTCCATAATGGGGGCGAATTAAATTCTTTTGTTTTTACTTCCATATTGAAAATTATTAGTTCTAGGATTGTTACATAAAGGTTTGATTTTCAGCATGCTTATCTTCTGTACCTCTTCCTTTTCTTTTCCCGCATTTTTTTTATAAATATTACACTTCATTTCCCTTATACAGAAAGTCTCTGACACTTTTCTCTGAACACCCACACTAAATTAATTTAAATTATAATAAATAATTGGGAGTCTTTAAGTCCCCTTCCTTCTGTTCAATCATCTAGAGTTCTTATATGAAAAGGACATTTCTAGAGTCAAAAATTTTCAAGTAGCATTGTTTGGCTTTATTTTTTCAAGTGACAAACTCCATTGCCTTTCACTTTCAAAAGTCATAGCTTTTTGAGTTCAGGAGAGAAGTTATTACTTGGAGGGGAAAATGACTTGAGTCATAATAATATAAATTGATAGAACAGACAATCAGAGAAAAACTAATGAGTGACAATGGACAGATGGAAGGAATTGGTATCTATCTCAGGGAAAAAAAGCTATTTAATTCTGGTGTTCTGTCACTGTTTGATTTTGCTACAGGACTTGTGTTTCAGTTATGAAAGTCCATTGCTAAGGCTGCCAGCTCCTGGCAGGATGACCCACTCTTACACCTGGTCAGGGTGTACTGTTACAGAAATAGGTATAGACATCCTCTTTTCTATTTTTGCCAATTACCAGAATGCTCTGGTAAAGGTAGGGCTAGACTGCCTCCGAGGAACCCTACTCAGGAATTCTATCAAATAATTTTAATAGTTGCAACTCACATTTAAATAGCACTTTAAGATTTTCACAGTTCTTTACTTATCGCAACCCTGGGAGGTAGTTTGTGTAAATATTTTCCTCAGATTCAGAAACTGAGTCTCTGAGAGTTTAAATACCTTGCTCAGTTTCACTCAGCAGGTAGGTATCTTGAGACCAGATTTAAATCACAATCTCCTGCAATGCTATTTTTTTAAAAGCATTATAATGCAAATTTTAGTATAATTTAAAGAAAACTATTTCTAAGCCCTAACAGTAATCTTATTTCAAATATCAAAAACAACAAAGGAAAAATTTGAAGTTCATTGATAGCATTATACCTTTATAGTATGTGATTATCCTTGAGTACATTAATTTAGTTGCAAGGAAGTTTGCTTTGATATTAAAAAAAAAAAAAAACCTTGGTAACAATTTGATCCAAAAATTAAATGAGTCACAAAGCTATAAGGGAGAAGTTAGATGGTTCCTGGTGCTGGGAGGTCTTCAAGCAAAGACTGGATGACTCCTTGTTGGCTATGATACAAGGGGTTTCTGATGAAGTACTGATGATCTCACATGCTCCTTCCAACCTTAAGATTCTGGGATTCTAGACAAAATAATAAGGAAGTGAACCAAAATGCCAAATAAACAAATCCATTTAATCTTTAAATTTTAATTTCTCAGCTATGCCAAGTTTTATTTTATGTCTGTGAATAAATAATAGTGAATAAAAATATAGAGATAAATGACTTTTGTCTCTTACAAGTAGGACATGGTGAACAAAATGTTTCCAAGCTTGCCCTTCTCACTCAGGGGCCGGAGAATGGTTGATATTGTCCTGACATCTCTGATTAGCAGCAAATATGCTTTTCGAAATGTATCACATAAAGATGTAGCATTCATTTTTCAAGGGATCATTTGCTTCCGTTACTTCAGCTAGTTATTTTTCAGCTTAAATAATTTTTGAAGGAAATGATTCCCTAAGTGCTTGATAACTGGATACAATTTGATCTTCCAGACTTGGAATTAGATAATCAAATGTATTTAGAAAATAGTCCTTTGCCTTCCTTTGCTTTGGACTTCTGTGCTGATAATGCATGTGGGGATTTTTCCACTGCTGTAGGTATTTCATGTGTATATTATATTGTTGTGGTTTTTTCCCTTTTGTGTGTGTTTTTCGTTATTGTTATTGGGGTTTTTTTAAGTTATATTGTCTTTTTTTCATTTCTAATTTTTAAACTGCTGATTTCTCACAGGTTCCAAGAGCATTGGTGATCTATGTCTGCTTCTTCAAAGGTGCTGAAGAAGACCTTCTACCTAAGATGGGTATGTGTGCGATTTTAGTCCTTATATTTTCCTTCTTAACATACAGAATGAGCAGAAGCTAGTGAAGTGAAAGTAAAGAATGGGAAGGAGTAGAATTAGCCTTAGGATCCTCTGCCTTTGAAAATGTGTGCTCGTGGGGGTAGTCAAGAGAATGCTATGAACAATTTAACTCTGGCTCATCTGGCTCAGAGAAATCATAGCTGGAGGGGACGTTAGGGATCATCTAGCCTAGTGGTGTTAAATTCAGATAGAAATGGACCACAGACCACACAGATATGGAGCCATATTGACTTGGAAAACCACAAATTAACATTATCAATGTTGTATTGCATTTTTTATTTATTCTTTTAAATACTTCCCCATTGCATTCATTCTAGAGGTACTTGGAAGCATATTTGACTCCTGATCTAGGCCAACCCTCTTCTTTTTACAGATGAGGAAACCAAAGTCCAGAGAAGCTATGTTACTTGCCCAAGACTAGTCTTTCTGACTCCCAAGTCCAAGATTCTATGCACTGGGCCAAGGTTACCTCTCAGCTTCCTTTCCATTTTGGAATGTTACTCATTGTCCCTAGCCTCAGAAATAACACTGTATAGTGGAGTTAGGAAAACCTAAGTTCCAATTCCACCTCTGACATTTACTACTGAAAAGGGAAAGGGAATAAGCATTTATTAAGTACCTACTATGTGCCAGGCACTGTGCTAAACATTTTACAAATATCTCATTTCCTCTCATTTGATTTACTAGCTTATGTGACCCTGGTTCACTTAATCTCTGTGTCACAGGCAAGTTTCCATCAGCATTGATGGAAAGAGTTCCTTGAAGTGACGGATGCATAGATTTGTCAAGTATGTGTGTCCTTCTAGCCTGTACCAGTTCCTCTATTCTAGCGTATGAAGTATGCAAATATGGGGTGTCCCAAAAGTCTTAGTGTGGTTGTAAAGTCACACTAAGACTTTTTGGACAATCTATACAGTAAAAGCTTTTTGGAATACTTTGTTATATCATTGATTCGGAAATGTCCTTTCTTCCCCAAAATGTAACAACTTATTGTGTCAGCAAAATCCTGCTATAACAGGACTGGCTTTTAATATCATCTTCATGGATGAGGGGCAGCAACTTCATATGCTCATAAATAGAAAAGACATTCAGAAATACAAGCAGCAGAAATGGGTACATTTGGGACAGGATGATTCAAAAGAGTCATTTTTAGATCAGGAGAAGCTCTTCAAAAGTGGTCAAATTTGACCCAAACTGAAAACAGGAGAAAATAACGTATAAATATATATACACAAGATTGTAGTGAAGAAAAACAATTCAAGTAAGTGCCTCAGCTGCTTAGATCTGATTCAGAGCTTTTTAAGCAGCATGATGCAATAGAAAGAATGCTAAATTTGGGGACAGAACTGAAGGTCACATCGTGCATTTATCACTAAATAAGTAACCTTGGCAAGTCACTTAACCTCTCTGAGCCTCAGTTTGCCCATCTGTATAATGTTGTTCTTTCTCACTGGCCTCTAAGGCCCCTTAAATCAATGATCTACATATCATGTTACCCAACAACAAAATTAAATCATAGGTCGATATACATATGGTATCTTTATCCATTCGTCTTCAACAGAATTGCATATCAAGTCTTCATTTCACATAAAAAACAATGAGGAACTGTTGGTTATTTGGTATTCTGTTTGAGAATTTGGGAGGTTTTATGGTCTCTCAAATTCAACGTACATCTATCAAGTACCTACTTTGTGCAGAGCCTCCACAAAAGTCTTAATTTAATGCCTCATAATACCACAGAAGGGACCCTGAATTCTTCAAGGCTATGCCAGGGACTGGGTGGCTAGGTGGCACAGTGGATAGAGGGCTGGGCCTGGAGTCAGGAGGACCTGAGTTCGACTCCAGCCTGTTTGCCTCAGTTTCCTCATCTGTAAAATGAGCTGGAGAAGGAAATGGCAAACCACTCCAGTGTCTTGGTCAAGAAAACACCCAATGCGGTCATGAAGAGTTAGACCTAACTGAAACAACTGAAAAACAACATGGCAGGGACTAAAAAGCTCTGGCAAGCTCTAACATTCTGGCTAGGTTTTTAAGTAGTGTCCATTAAAAGACTATCCATGGAAGGCTAGAAGCTTATCTTCAGAAGGTTTTTTTGTTGAGTCCTTAAGTTTTTTTGTATGTTTTTAGCCACAGCAACCCACAAAAGCAGGGTGGGATTGTGATTTCTCTTACTAGACAACATTACTTCTACACTAATGAAATCATGCATCCTGAAATATTTTTTTTAACATGTAATAAATTCTACACAGTACTTTCAAAACTGCCCTGTTTGTTTGTGCTTCATTCTAAACTTCCATCTGTGGTTTCAATAGACCCTCTTTTTTTTGGCATCATTATCGCTAACCCCCCTTCCCAATTAAAACTCAAGAGAAAGAAAGAGAGGGAAAAAAATCCCTTGTGGTGAATAAACAGAGTCAAGCAAAACAGATCCACACAGTGGCCATGTCCAAAAAGTGTGTATCTCTTCAACCTTGAATCTGTCCTTTCTGCCAGGAGATGGTTAACAGGCTTCATTTTAGGTCTGATTGCATTGATCAGAATTGTTTTTCTTTCAATTGTTGCTGCCTCTGGTTCTTTTAGCTCTGCTTACTTCCTTCTGTGTTAATTCATACTACCCAGGATTCTGTGGAATAGCCTCTTTTGTCCTTTCTAAAATATAATAATGTTCCTTTACATTTATATACCATAATTTGTAGTATGTGAACGTAAGATTCAATGCATCATCCTATAAGTTCCTTGAGAGCAGACACTTTTACTTTATCTTTATGTCCCCCGCACCCAGCATTGTGCCTGGCACAGAGTAGGCTCCTAATAAATGTTTGTTGATTGACAGGTACCGAGGGTGTTAAATAAATGAGATATCATTCCAGCCTTCTAATAGTTTACATTCTAGTAGACAGGGAGAGATACATTCAAAAATAACTATAATATAAAGAAGGATATGAATAGTACGATGAAGCCTTGTCATCCATTGTCTCCCTTTTGTTCGTCCTAAGCAGTCCCTAGCTTTTCTGTGTTAAACTTACATCCATCCCTTATGAGTAAGCAGCCACGAGTTAAGTTTGGGAAAGGAGCCAAGGTGGAACTAGGAAGCGTCCACAGTGCTTACACTGACCCCCACAACTCCTTATCTTGAAACTCTCTATTCCTGACCATTCTTCTCTGCCCCTCCTTAAGTCACCATCCTGTTCTTAGTAGAAAATCCAAATCTGTTCATCTCACTCTCCCTCGAAGCCCCACTTCCCATGCAGATGTGGTCCTGGCATTTCAAGTTAAAATTCCAAACACGTTTTCCCAGAGAAACATCATTATACTTAATGGTTAAGTTCTGTTGTCCTGTCTGATTAAGAGAATACTTCAGGACCAGAAATTAAAGTCCCCTGTGGGCTGGCCTGACAACTTACCTACTATGTATAATATTATTTCTCTGGAAAAATGAATTCTGAGCAAACTACTTAACATAAAACGATCTTTTGAATCATAACCCTCTGATAAATTGAAGATTCAGTTGATAAGTCAATCAGTAAACATTTATCAAGCACCTATTACGTGCCAGGCACTCTGCCTTTGGGAGATAGCATCCTGAAGTGCTGGATTTTGCAGTCTGCTCCCATGGAGGGAGTTCCTCTCATTGAGTTCAGATTTCTGTTCTGCTTTCTGATCTGTGTGAGCTCGAATAAGTCACAACCTCTCTGCACCTATTTCCTCAGGGGAAGGAACAGGACTTGCACGAGATGACCTTAAAGCTTCCTTCCTTCTTAAAATCTATGAACCAGTTTGTTACTGTTTTTTCTGTAGGGAACCTACTAACGGCATTAGTCAAGTTCTCAGGGATAACCAGCAGAGGGAGGTATGTGGTAGCTCTGTGCATACTTCTGTCCTTATTACATCATCACTCTTTGGTCTTTCACTAATCAGGAGCCTAGGTGATGAATTAACCTTAAAACCACCCAAGTACCTTGGAGAGAGCTACACCTCCCCTGAGAAGCCAGCTGTTCAGTTAGTGGGCAGTATGGCAAAATCCAAATAGAGAAAATAAAGTAGATCTTAGTCAAAACAAAATTTTATAATGCTGAATAACTCTTAGATATCCTGACTCCCAAGGATTTTTAGCCAGATAAAACCTTTGATTTGGGGAGTGAGAGAAAACTCTACTGGAGTTCCCCCTGTTTTCCCAGAGTATCCATTTTAATTATATTAAGCATTCCTTTAATTCTAATTAGGGATTAGCCTCTATCTCTAAAAGACAAATTGTTGCCACCTCCCATCTGTAGATATGTTTTTGCTACACTGATTTTCTGGGGGAATTAATTTCACATAGTTCTCTCCATCTCTCGTGGCCACTTTTGATTTTATAAACAGAAATCCGTGAGGATTCAGAAAAGTATTTCTAATTCAAAATCTACACATGGAGCCTTTTTTAATGGTAAGATATTTGCGAATGTTGTATAGTTTTTGTGTAAATCACTTGAGAATAGAGATTGTTTCACTTTTTTTATATATGTTTGTGTCCCTAACACCCAACATAGTAACTGACCCATACCAGGCAATGAGTAAATGCCTGGATATTTTATGTTGTTGTTATTTTGGGTTTTGGGTTTTGGTTTATTTTGTTTTTGGATAAAGGCAGCGTGGCTAGAGTGCTGGCCTTAGGAGTCCCTAGGTTCACATCCACCTCTGATGCTTAATAATTGTGCAACAATTCACCTGACCTTTATGTGCTTCAAGCAACTCCCGAGAATTCAGCAGTCAATTCTCAGACTGCTCACAGTCTGCTCCCATGGAGGGAGTTCCCCTCATTGATAAAGTCACAGATCATTAAATTTTCCTCATGTAATTCTAAGTTTCAGTCACAATGGCAGACAATTTAGAATCCCAGGTGAATTGTTTTTATGCATGTGTAAAACATCTATATAACTATAAATCTGCATAATGGCTTATAATTCTATAATCATAGCATTGTTATTATATTAGATTACAGTAACATAGGCATTGTTAGATAAAGGTAATAATATTGCTTATCCAACATTACTTTCTTGGAGTTGTTCTTCTAATAGAAAAGATACATTTCCGATGATTCTTTCGCTCATATCTCCCCCGACCTCAGCCAACCATTGACATTTGTGATATGGCTATCTTATACTAGTCTAGTATGTTTTTCTAGGCTTTTTTTCTATGTGCTAAGTTCATTGATTCTTTCTTTTTCTATTTCTTTCTTTTTCTATTCTTTCTTTTCTATGCCATAGAAAATACCAATCTGCTGTAGTGAAATAGAGCAAAAGCCAGCCAGACTATATGGGACTTGCATTCATAAATCTTAACCTCATTAGCAAAGTGTTCTAAATACCGAAGCTAAAAACACCCTATGAACTAGAACTTTCATCTAATGTTATTTGCTATGTAGAGCAAAATTAACAGTAGCTTCTTCATCTTGGACTCCTGTTCAAAGGGATTCCATGACTAAAGTGTATGAAGGCCTATGAGTCCCTTAACATGTACCCCCAGCACAGAATTATCTCAAGACCCCAGCATATGGTTATGTTTAAAAAAAAAAATACCTAGGGATTTAATATTGGGGTCACATTAACTACCAATTCAGTTTTGAGACATCATACTGTTTTCTGTAGATTACTGCTATTTGTGTTTAGGGTTTGGGGGAAGGGGTTGTGGTTTGATTTGTTTGCTTGGTTTTTTTAACAAAGCATTTTTAAATATCTGCATAAGGAGTCAAAATATATGAGCTAACAACCCAGGCTTTTAAATAAGATTTTTGGATTCACTGAGGGTTGACTTTTCACTTGAGAATGTTTTTTCTCCCAGTGAACACACTGTTGAATGTGAAATTAAGTGAGGCCGAAAATGGCAAGCGTGTCTCTATATTGGATCTACCCGGGAACATCCTCATCATCCCTCAAGCCACCCTTGGAGGAAGAGTGAGAGGAAGAAGCATGCAGTACCACACCAACTCTGGAAAGGAAGAAGGATTAGTGCTTTATTCTCAATTTGTGACTCTGTGTGAAAAAGAGCTTGCTGCCAATAGTAAATGTGCTGAAGCTGGTATGGTGGTGAGACATGGAACTTATGGAAACAGACAAGTGTTAATGCTTGATACCAATGGACCCTACACACATCTGATTGAATTTTGAAAAGGCCACTGCAGTTTGTATAACCATATTCTGGGGTGAAATGATCAGGACTGGGTTTTTGTTTTTGTTTTTTTAAAATCTGTCATTACAAGACTTTGCCACATTTTGACATATGGAAAGACTGGTGTCTCCACTGAATAGAATAAGTTATAATTTCAAGTCTCCTACTAGCTTGGGCAACTTCACCTTTAATAAATTCTATCATTCTTTTCAAAGTGTTTTGGAGATACCCTCGCAACATTATTTTCCATCCAAATGAAAAAGAATTATTTTAAAACACAAATTATTGAATGATAAGGAATTTTGTCCAACTAAAGTAAACACACTGCTTTAACTATCAAAAATTAAAGTCTCTCTCCCAAACCGATCCTGTATATTTTGTGATGTAAAATAATTTATTCATTATCTCCATAGAGCCATTATGTCACTGACACAGATTATCTAGGGGCAGGTAGGTGCCAGGTCTGGAGTCAGAAAGACTTGAATTAAGATGTGGCCTTAGACATTAGCTGTATGACCCTGGCAAAGTCACTTAACCCTGTCTACCTCATTTTCCTCATCTGTAAAATGAGCTGGTTAAGGAAGTGGCAAAACACTCCAGTATTTTTGCCAAGAAAACCTCAAATGGGATAACCAAGAGTCAGACATAACTAAACTGACTGAAAAACAATAAATAGATCATCTCCTCACCAGTGCAGATCATAACTTCTGCTCCCATGTCATTTTTGTCCATGTAATTCCATAAATCTCTCATGAGTCATCCACCAGATACACAGAAGACTTTCATCTGCTAGTTTTTTTGTTTATTAACATTTTGTGGATGCCCTGTAATCCTCAGATTATCCTATTTCCTTCACTCTTGCTATGTAACAGGCACACTTCCTTTTTCAGTCAGATGTATCCTTATTTGTGGGAAGTATCATAGTACAATGGAAAGAATAATAAATTTGGAGTCTCAAAACTTGAGTTCCAAATCCAGTCCTACTTCTTATTACATCCTTGTGACCTTGGGAAAATCATCTACCTTCTCTGGGAATTATTTTCTCATCTGTAAAATGAAGAAGTAGACTAGATGTTCTCTGAAGTCTCTTCTAACTTTAGATCTGTGGTCTTATGACATTTCTTACATATTCAGTTTATTGTTAGCAACCTATTTAGACCTACAAGTATCTGAGAGACATTATGACTTACTGGGTGGCAGACTGGACCTGGAGTTAGAAAGACTTAAGTGTGAATCATGCTCCTGATAGTTACTAGTTTTGTGACCTTGGACCACACCTTTAACCTTCCTGAGCCCCAATTTCCTCATCTGTAAAATGTGGTTAATAATAGCAACTACCTCACAGAATTGTTTAAAGATAATATATACAAGTTTCATATATAAGGATGAACTGAAAAATGAGTAAGAAACAGAAAAGAGCCCTGACTATAGAAAGCTACTGTGGCGACAGATCAAAAGAAACTCAGAAGAGGACAACACTGTCATCATGCCTGCATGTGAAGCCCCAAAGGGGAATATGAATTGGTCTCGAGCCCAAAAAAATCTTCTTGGAAGAGCTCAAAAAGAATTTAAAAATCAAGTAAGGAGATAGAGCCAAGATGGCGGAGTAGAAGGACGGACCTATAGAAGCTTTCCCCACATAGCCCATAAAGTACCTGTAAAAAATGACTCTCAACAAATTCTAGAGCAGCAGAAACCACAAAATGAAGGAGTGAAACAGATTTCTAGTCTAAGACATCCTGGAAGGCCAATAGGAAAGGTCTGTCACACCAGGCTCAGAGTGGAGAAAGGGGTGGATGGGGTACATGCTCTCCTGGGGTGGGGAGAAAATTTTGAATTCAAATCCTTGTGCAGTTGAAACTGAAAAAAAATATTTTTTTTTAAATCAAGGGAGATAGAAGAAAAATTGGGAAAATAGAGTTATGCAGGAGAATTCCTTGAAAAAGGAATCACAAAAATTGACTGAAGAAAATAACATTCAAAAAAAAAAAAGAATTGGCCAAAAGGAAAAAATCCTTTGAAGAAAACAGCTCCTTTCAAAGTAGAATTGGTCAAATGGAAAAGAAGGTACAAAAGCTAACAAGAAAATACTAAACATTAGAATTGGACAAGAGGAAGCTAATGATGGTATGAGACATCAGGAATCAGTCAGACAAAATCAGAAGAATGAAAAAATAGAAAAAAATGTAAAATGCCTCACTGGAAAAATAACTGACCTGGAAAACAGATCCAGGAGAGATAATTTAAGAATTATTGGACTACCTAAAGGCCATGATCAAGAAAAGAGCCTACACAGCAACTTTCAAGAGATTCTCAAGGAAAATTGCTTTTATGTCCTAGAATCAGAGGGTAGAATAATCATTGAAAGAATCCACTGGTCACTTTCTGAGATCCCAAAATGAAAACTCCAAAGAATATTGCAGCCAAATTCCAGAATTAACAGGTCAGGGAGAAAATACTTCAAGAATTCAGAAAGAATTCAGAAATCAAAGAGCCATAAGACTACATAGATCTTAGCAGCCTCTACATTAAAGGATCAGAGGGTTGGAACATGATATTCCAGAAGGCAAAGGAGCTTAGATTAGAATTAGGTACCCAACAAAATTGAGCATGATTTTCCAGGATAAAAGGTGAACATTCACTGAAATAGAGGACTTTCAAACTTTCCTGATAAAAAGACTAGACTTAAACAGAAAATTTGATCTTCAAATGCAAGACTCAAGAAAGGCATTAAAAGGTAAACAGGAAAATTCAATAAGATTAAACTATTTATATCCCTATGCAGGAAGGTGATGCTTGTGACTCTTAAGAACAATATCTCTATTAGGGAAGTTAGAAGAAGTTATTCATGGAGAGAGGGTATGGATATAAGTTGACTTTGGTGTGATGACACAAAAAAAGGATTGTCCTGGGAGTAGAAAAAGGGGGAGGCAGAATAAGGTAGATCACATCACATAAAGAGGCACAAAAGACCTATTACAACAGAGGGAAGGAAGGGAGGAGGTGAGCATTGTTTCAACTTACTCTCATCAGATTTAGCTCAGAGCAAATAACATATACACTCAGTTGGGTGTAGAAATTTATCTTACACTGTAGGGAAGCGGGAGAGGAAAGGAGGGGACTGATGGAAGGGAAGTTTGAGAGAGGCGGTGGTCAGAAGCAAAACACTAGTGAGATGGGAAAGGGTGAAAGGAGAAAAGTATAAACAGGAGAAAAAGATGGAGAGAAAGACACAGTAATCATAACTGTGAAAGGGATGAACTCTCCCATAAAATGGAAGTGGATAGCAGAGTGGATTAAAAAACAGAATCCTACAATATATTGTTTATGAGAAACCCATATGAAGCAGAGATATACACACAGAGTAAAGGTAAAAGGCTGGAACATAGTATATTATGCTTCAGCTGAAGTTAAAAAAAAAGTATGGGTAGCAATCTTGATTTCAGACAAAGTAAAAGCAAAAATAAACCTAATCAAAAGAGATAAGGAAGGAAACTACATTTTGCTAAAAGGTACCACTAAACATATATGCACCAAGTGGTATAGTATCCGGATTATTTTTCCCTCCACATTTCAATTTATTTATTTTAGTTTTCAACATTCACTTCCACAAGATTTTGAGTTCCAAATTTTCTCCCCATCTCTCCCCTCCCCTGACCCCATGACTGCATGCATTTTCATTACCCCTTTCCCCAATCTGCCTTCTTTTCTATCATCCCCCCTCCCCTTCTCTTATCCCCTTCCCCGTCTATTTTTTTGTAGGGTAAGCTAGATTTCTATATCCCATTGCCTGTGTATCTTATTTCCCACTTGCATGTAAAAACAATTTTTAACATTCATTTTTTAAAACTGAGTTCCAAATTCTCTCTCTCTCCACCCTCTCCCTTCTTCCCTCCCTACCCAGCACCCAAATTCTTAAAGGAGAAGTTAAGTGAATTACAGGAAGAAATAGAAAGCAAAACTAAACTAGTGGGGGATTTCAACCTCCCCTCTCTTAGAACTAGATAAATCATTTTAAAAAAGTTAAGGAAGCGAATAGAATTTTAGAAAAGTTAGATATGGTAGACCTCTGGAGAAAATTGAATAGGAACATAAAGGAATATACTTTTTTTCTCATGGCACCTACACAGAAACTGACCATGTGTTAGGGCATAAAAACCTCACAATCAAATGCAGAAAGGCAGAAATATTAAATGCATCCTTTTCATCATGCAATAAAAAATATGTATAATAAAAGGTCATGGAAAGATAGGCTAAAAACTAATTGGAAATGAAATAATCTAATACTAAAGAATGAGTGGGTCAAAAAACAAATCATAGAAACAATCAATAATTTCACCAAAGAGATCAATAATGAGACAACATACCAAAATTTATGGGATGCAGCCAAAGCAGTTCTTAGGGGAAATTTTATATCTCTAACTGCTTACATAAAGAAAACAGAGAAGGAAGAGATTGGTGAATTAGGCATACAACTAGAAGAGCTAGAAAAAAAATTAAAAATCTCCAATTAAATATCAAATTAGAAATATTGAAAAAGGAAAGATTAATAAAATTGAAATTAAGGAAACTATTAAACTAATAAAACTAAGAGCTGGTTTTATGAAAAAACTAATAAAACAGATAAATCTTTGCTTAATTAAAAAAAACATTTAGAAAAAACCATATTACCAGTATCAAAAATGAAAAGTGAATTTACCACCAATGAAGAGGAAATTAAAGCAATAATTAGAAGCTATTTTTGCCCAACTGACAATCTAAGTGAAATGGATGAATATTTTAAAAATATATAAATTTCCCAAATTAACAGAACAGGAAATAAAATACCTCCATTTTAGAAGATGTAATTGAACAAGCCATCAATGAACCTCCTAAGAAAAAATCCCTAGGAAGAGAGGGATTCACAAGTGCATTCTACCAAAACATTTAAAGAACAATTAGTTCCAATACTATATAAAGTATTTGGAAAAATTCTTTTTATGACACAAATATGGTGTTGATACCTAAACTAAGAAGAGCCAAAAACAAAATCATAGACCAATTTCTCTAATGAATATTATTGCAAAAATTTTAAACAAAATATTAGCAAAGAGATTACAGTAACTCATCATGAGGATAATACACTATGACCAGGTGGGATTTATGCCAGGAATACAAATCTGGTTCAATTTTAGGAAAATTATCAGCGTAATTGACCACATCAGTGATAAAACTAACAGAAATCATATGATTGTCTCAGTATATGCAGAAAAAACTTTTGACAAAATATAGCAGTCCTTTTAAAAACACTAAAAAACATAGGAATAAGTGGAATTTTCCTTAAAAAGATCAGTATCTATCAAAAACTATCAGCCAGCATTATCTGTAATGAGGATAAGCTGGAAATATTCCCACTAAGATCAGGGGCGAAACAAGGATGCCCATTATCACCACTATTATTTAGTATTGTACTAGAAGTGTTAACTTTAGCAATAAGAGAAGAAAAAGAAGTGGAATGAATTCGAATAGGCAATGAGGAAACAAAACTGTCACTCTTTGCAGATGATATGACGGTATACTTAGAGAATCAGCTAAAAAAAGCAGTTAACAACTTTAGCAAAGGTTCAGGATATAAAATAAACCCATCAACATTTCTATATATTACCAGCAAAGCCTACCAGCAAGAGATAGAGAAATTCCATTTAAAATAACTGCAGACAGTATAAAATGCTTGGGAGTCCACCTGCCAAGACAAACCCAGGACTATATGAGCACAATTACAAAATGCTTTTCAGGCAAATAAAGTCAGATCTAAACGACTGGAAAAATATCAATAGCTCATGGGTAGGTCAAGCTAATTTAACAAAAATGACAATTCTACCTAGATTACTTATTCAGTGTCATACCCATTCCAAAAAATTATTGTATCAACTAGAAAAAAATAATAAAATTCATTTGGAAGAAAAGGTCCAGGACATCAAGAGAATTAATTTTTTTTTTAATGCAAAGGAAGATGGCCTAGCTGTACCAGATCTAAAACTATGTTATAAAGTTGCGATCTTCAAAACTGGTACTGGCTAAGAAATAGAGTGGTGGGTCAGTGGAATAGGTTGGGTACCCAAGACGCAGTAGTCAATGATTATAATAATCTACTGTTTGATAAACCCAAAGACTAGCTTCTAGGATAAGAACTCACTATTTGACAAAAACTGTTTGAAAAACTGGAAAATACTGTGGCAGAAAATAGGCATAGACCAGCATCACACAATGTATGCCAAGATAAGGTCAAAATGGGTACGTGATTGAGACACAAAGGATGATACCATAAGCAAATTAGGAGAGCAAGGAATAATTTCCCTGTCAGATCTATGGAGAAAGGAAGAATTTATGATCAAATGAGCTAGAGTACATTATGAAATGCACAATGGGTAATTTTGGTTACATTAAATAAAAAAGTTTTTGTACAAACAAAACCAGTGCAACCAAGATTAGAAGGGAAGCAGAAAGCTGGGAAAGAATTTTTTTCTGTCTGCTTTTCTGATAAAGGCCTCATTTCTAAAATACATAGAGAACTGAATCAAATTTATAAGAATCTATCATTCCACAATTGATAAATTGTCAAAGGATATGAACAGGCAATTTTCAGATGAAATTAAAGCTATCTATAGTTATATGAAAAAATGCTCTAAATCATTATTGATTAGAGAAATGCAAATTAAAACAACTCTGAGATACCGCATCCCACCTATCAGATTGGCTCATTTGACAGAAAAGGAAAATGATATATGTTGGAAGAGATATGGGAAAATTGGGACACTAATTCATTGTTGTTGGAGTTGTGAACCATTCTGGAGAGCAATTTGGAAGTATACCCAAAGGGTTATAATACATACCTTTGAACCAACAATACCACTACTAGGTCTATAGCTCAAAGAGACCATAAAAAAGGCAAAAGAACCTACATATACAAAAATATAGTTACTCTTTTTATTGTGGCAAAGAATTAGAAGTTGAGGGAATGCCAACAGTTGGGAAATGGCTGTGGTATATGAATATAATAGAATATTATTGTGTTATGAGAAATAACAAGCAGGCAGATTTCAGAAAAACCTGGACTTCCATGAACTGATGCTGAGTGAAATAACCAGAACCAGAAGAATATTGTACACAGTAACAGCAACATTGTGTAATGATCAACTGCAATTGACTTAGCTCTGAGGAATCCAAGACAGTTCTGAAAGACTCATTTTAGAACCACATCCAGAGAAAGAACTATGTAGTCTCAACGCAGATTGAAGCATATTATTTTCACTTTTTGTTTGCTTTTTGGTTTTTTCTTTTTTGTGGTTTTTCCCTTTTGTTCTGATTCTTCTTTCACAACATGATTAATATGAAAATATATTTAACATAATTGTTCATGCATAACCTGATTCAGATTTCTTATTATCTTGGGGAGGAGGGAAGAAAGAGAAGAAGAAAGAAAAAATTGAAACTCAAAATCTTACAAAAATGAATGTTGAAAACTATCTTTACATGTAATTGGAAAAAAAATAAAAATACTATTGAGAAAAAAATGAGGTCAGCTTCAGGATAATGAAAAGGGATAAAACCTTTTCTGGGTTTCAGTGTTTTAAGTTTCTCATATTTTGCAAAAGAAAATATATGCTTGTTTTTTCCTTTATAGTAATGTCAGAAAAATTATATTGATAGTTCTTTAATTTTTATAATGCTGATTCTGTAGGGAAGTCCAGTATTCTATAATAATTAAACTGAGCCTTAACATGCCCTATGTGGAAAAAGAAAGAAGGTCTAGCAGATTAGGTTTTATTTATTTATACAATTGGATTAATATTCATCAATAAACTTTTATTTTTCCTCCAAAGTGTTTATTAAAGGGTAAGCCCTTCATATTATAAAGCAAGAAAAACAGGAACATCTGTCACTTTCAGTTTTAAGCCACTAATAGTTACTTTTTTATGAACTTAGTGATAATTGTAAGGAAATTGTCTTAGAGTAAAAATGGGAAGATTTATTTATTTGCAAATTGATTGACGGTCATTTTCACATTATTTACTAGTTCTAAATAGTGGGATAAAAGATTGTGTTTTCTAATAGACATTTAATAATAACAGCAAGATTTTTCTTTCTCAGATGAGCTTGACAAACTAGATGAGTAAGAAATTCAAGGCACAAATCAACCATCAGGAAAAGCAAGACGAAAAATCTAATTTAGTACAACTCTGACCTAGTTTCAAGAGGTATTTCTTAAGGGTGAATGCTGGAGAGTGTTATTTCTCATTATCAGAATATGAATAAGTTAAAAAAGAAACAATTCAGATCTCGCTGAAGGAGGTCTGAAGACTCCTTTGTGCCTCGTATCATTTCTGTATATGTGTTTCTGATGTATTTAAGATTTTTAGTATTTAAAGGATTCTATTTCCTCTATTCCATTCCAGTACCACCCTATTTTGGACACTTAAGAATCAATAGCTACCTTGGTAATGAACTTATTGCCCTTAACTTTTTCTTTATTGATTCATGATACATTTATTGAGGTGTAATAAACTATTCATAAACTTACAAACTCCAATTTTCTCCAATAAAGCTGTATTTGTCTTTCAAAAAAACTGCATCACTTATTTAAAACCATTTTGATTTGAGAAAAATACTGACTCACAGTCTTAGACTGTTGTGTTATAGGTTTGGGAATTCTCCATTTTACACGATTGTGTGAGAAGTCTATGCCTACATGCCCTTCTTCATAATGTGTCACAAACTAGTCATGCTCATTTTCTGCTGGATTTGAATTTTCCAGTTGCTAAAACATTGAGATGGATTTCAATGAAGGTTGAGTCATTGCATAGTTCAGAGACCTAGAAAAATATAGGTTACAAGCTGCCTGACATATTTTATTTTCCTACTGTTAGTAAGGACTAAACCTAACCTAGGTCTCTTTCACAAGTTATTCTAAGGTTTTAAATATAAATATTGTTTTAGTTCAAGCATTTAAAAAACACATATGTGCTAGGTACTATATTCTAGGCACCACAGAAGCAAAGACATAAAAGTAGTCCCTGCCCTGAAGGAGCCTACATCTTATTGAGGAAAGCATAATAGATAAATACCGGGTTATTTGAAGAAATAGGGAATGTAAATATGTAGGGAAATTAAAGAAAATTCATGGCAGAGGTTATGCCTAAGCTATTTCAAGGAAAGACTCGGATTGTGAGAGAAGTTGATGATAAGGGAGTACATTTCAGGCAGAGAGTACAGCTTATAGGAATGCAAGGAGGCAGATGATGGGCTATGAAGTTTGGGAGCTGCTAGTACATTTTGGCTAGTATGTTGAATGTGTAAAGGGGAATAATGTGACATAAGGCTGGTAAAGGAGGTTGGATCCAGATTGTGGGCAGCTTTAAAACCAGGCTAGCAAGTTTGTATTTTATCCAACATGTAAGAGAAGGCCAGTGAATGTTTTTGAGAAGATGAGTGACATGGTCAAACCTGTGCCAAATGATTATTTTGGCACCTGCATGGAGACTGCAGGCTGGATCAGAGTGGGGAGAAGACTAATGGAAGGGAAGCCTGTTAATGAGTTTAAGCAAGAGGTGATAAGTAGGCAGTTTGCAATGCCATACTGGATTTCCAGGAAGAAATTATTGACTTGGGAGTCATTTGCATAAAGATGATAATTAACATCCTGGGTGCAGATGAGATCACGAAGGGAGGATACAGAATTAGAATCAAAAGATGTGCATTCAGGTACTAACTCTACCACTTAGCAGCCAATGTGATCTTGGGCATGCTAATTAATCTTTCAGTGCCTCAGTTTCCTCATTTGTAAATTGAGAGACCGTACATAGCCTGAGGTTCCTATTAGTCCTAAAACTCAGTAGTTCTATGAAAATCACTTTGAAGATCTAGTTTTAGTATCCCAAATGCATGTCAGAGTAAATTTCAACTTGTTTTTATTGCTATTTCTTTAGTGACTCCAGTCCCCAAAGCAGTGGATCTTTTATGCTCAGTAAATTGAGATGTGAGTGAATGGAAGAATTTTTGCTAGCTATGAACATATCCTGAAGAAAAATAGTACTTAAGCTTATGACATGTATGACCATAATGCGAGTTATGTGTATGCTTTGACAGTATCCCACAGTCACCTTTGAGTTACTGTTGTAACAGGAGTACACTACACTGCCTCATGTTCAGCTTTTCTCAAAACCACAGGAAGAGACAGCACTGAGAAAATGTAAACGTAATATGTGCACTTGGAGGTGCTGTATGGGAATCATCAGTCCAGTGGACCTATCAAGGTCTCTCAGCCTCATGCACCAGAGATCGCCTTTGGTGCTTATAAGAAAACTCCTACGTTGATGAAGCAGTATGACTTCAAATGACCCAGTAAGAAGGAAACTCTGACTGGGTTCTAAATTCTAGCCTAGGGGTTTATACAAAATGTTGCTTGGGATTATTAAAATAAGACAATCTCTACTTCCACAACTCCTGTCTCTCCATCAGGGAAATTTCTTGGCTTAGACTGTATCCTCCCTATTTGTATTACACAAGAAGCCAACTTTCAGTGGCCACATGGCTTCTTAAACAGCAAAACTACAAAGGACATAAGTATTCCTCCTGCTGTCTCCTAAAATCTCCTTCTCCAATCTTCTCCTATCTTGCATAGACTATTCAGAAGCACTTGTCTTCCTTGTCTCCTTGGGGTCAGCTATGCAAGTAAGAGATATTAGAAGGGCAAGAAGGTAATTTATACCAGAAAAAAATTGTATGTGTGTGTAGATAGACAGACAGATAGATAGATAGAGACAGACAGATAGACAGACAGACAGACAGATAGAGATATACCTTATATCCTGGAAGGAGTCAGAGCCTTGGCCACTCTCCAATGCCATAAGCCATTTACGTCTCCAACACTGAGATTGGTCTGGTACTCCTATTGCATCACTGGCTACAGGGTATTTTCCATCTCCAGGGCAGATGGTTTCTCAGGCACTAGAGACAGCTGCAGTCAGCAGTTGCTGCCTGATCCATGGAACTTCCAGAATTTCTCCCTGACTCTGAAAGGAATAACAACTGATAGTGTCAGGCTGCAGCCACAGTAGCCACCCATGGTCCAAAAGGTCCCAAACCCCAGTTAGTTGCTGCTAGTTCACATGGCAAGTAGATCAAGAGATCCATGGGATCTCTTTCCAGAGTTTCAGATCCTAAACTCTAGATCTTCCCCAGGCCATCTTGGGATTACAACCAAATACCATATGAAAGTGCTTCATGCTTATATTTTCAAATATTTGATGGTCTTGATTATTCTATCTGCAGCATACCCTGGGGCTTGGTCAAGGGATCTACACTTGGAGCCATCTTCCCTCATCCCCCTCTTATAATCAATCAACTAACATTTATTAAGCATCTGGTGTGCTAAGCACGGGGTGGAGTAATGTGATAGAAATATAATAAATGAAACCATCCCTGCAAGCGAGAAGTTTGTACCAGCAGCTTTTTGGCAAATATGAACCTACTTCTTTTCACTGGCTTTTACCATATGAAAGACTTCTTTTTTTTTTCCAGACTAGACAGCATTTTAAAAGCTTTAAAAGCTTAATAAAATGTGGCCTATCACAACAGCCAATTCTCAGAATGTGAAAAGGATTTATCTGGAGAAAGCACCACACCCCTGTGTAACAGTATCTGAGAACAGTCAAGCCCTATAATAAACAGCATTTTGTGCTCTCTTGATAATACAGTTGCGTAAAAGCCAGAAGAATATTTTCCCCCATTGGGACAGAGTTCTTTTAGGGGATTTTAAACATAGCATCAAAAAGCCATCTCCTGCTTCAAAACTGAGACACTATTTACTTAAAAAGCATTGCACCAGCACAGATGAGCAAAGGCTAAGGACTGAGTCTGAGCCTCAAATTAGGCACACTGAGTTCCTGGCATCGCTCTTACATGATTTTCCACACTGAAGCAAGTCTCTTATAAGCAGAAATGTCACATGGAGAAGGCTCACAAAATTTGTACTGTTCCCCATCCCTAGAATGTTCACTTTTTTCATCTCTGCTCCTTTGTGTCTGTCTTCTTTCAATCTCAGCTCAAATTCTACTTTGTGATAGAAGTCTTTCCCAGGGCTCTCAGCTTCTAGTGCTTTCCCCTCAAAGGTTACTTGTCGTTTGTCCTTCATTCTCAAAAAGGACCATGGAAGGAGATGCCATGACTTGTGAACTGTAAGGCTTCTTCTCTTAAACAACAGGTGACCTTTGAAGCCAAGGCACTAGAAGCTGGAGCCATTGGGGCCCCTGCACACGCCTTTTCATTTCTATGTTATATCCCCTATCAGAATATGAACTGCCAGAGAACAAGAGCTGACTTTTTTCTGTATCCCTAGCATTTAGCATGATACTTGGCACGGAGTAAATGCTTCATAAAAGCTTTATGATTGATTGATTTGTTTGGTGACTGGATGAATTGTTTATTTTCAGCTAGTCGCATCTAGTTAATCACTCTGTAGCTAGCTCTGCTCTTTGCTGCTAAGTATGAAAAATGCTCCTCTGGAACAAATATAAACAGTGACTAGGATATTAGCAATGAAGGCAAAAATAAAAGACGAGAGAACTCAGATCAGATGCATTTGTAACACTCTAAGTGCTCTGGAATCACTCTCCCAACTCCTACTCCAGTGGCAGACTGGATCTCCAAACTCAGCCTAGAGCAAGGCTACTGTATTATCTCCCTTCAAGTTACAGAGATTACCCTGAAGAGCTTTGGGGTTCTGATGCAATTCTCAAAGCCCCCCCTTCCAATGGTTTCTCTCCAATAATAGCCACCTAAAATCATTTCCAGGGCCACTATCCCCCTAATGACATTTAGCCAGCTAATATCTTCTTGATCTCATTGATAACCAATTAAGATCAGTTAACTTTTACAAAGTACAAAGTTACTGAGAAGTTATAGCATGATCCCATGTACAAAGCATTCCTCCTGTATTGGGGCACTCTGCATTACCTTCTTGGTCCCTGGGGAGAATTAACTCAAATTTAAAATATTAACCATAAAGCCTTTCTCCCACCAAATTCACTTGTACCATAGTCATTGGGCAAATTGTTCATGTGTTTCTAGGACTCAGTGTTTGTGTTGATTCACCATTGGTCTAGTTCTATCTTGGTGGTGGTGGGGAATGGGAGGAAGATGGGAAGAAGTACTTATTGAGTGTCTATTATGTGCCAAGCCAGCTGATAAGTACTTTACAAATGTCATTTGATAATTGAGAGAAATTGTATGAACTAGTACAGAATAAAATACACATGACAAACTTCTGGAGAGTTTCTTCCATCACTGAGATTACAGGTTCTGTTAAAAAACAATCTACAGTTCTTTTCAGAGAGTCTGTCCTTTGCCCATATTTAATCTCTAATTTTTTTTCTTCCTCTGGGAAGGAGAAATAGTATCTGATTAGCAGATCTGCCATTTTCTTATCTCCTGGTTATAATTTTCCCTTTTTTTTTTATTAATAAGCCAGTTTCCTTTTTCTTGCTACTTCTGTTTGACATTTTTGTTAATTGAAATGTTTTCTGGAATTTGACATTTTGCTTTGTCTAATTACCCTGCTAGCTGGCTTCTGGAGAGTCTCACAGAGCTTCGCAGTGATACAGAGGGTAAGAAAGGGGATTTTGAATCAGAAGGACTTGATTTGAATCCTAGCTCTACAACTTACAATGGATGAGATCTTGGGAAAGTCAATTAATTTCACTGGGCCTCAGTTTCCTAGTTTGGAAAATGAGCTAGATGATCTCAAAGGTCTCTTACAGTTAAAAATCTATGATCATTCTCTTTAATAGATAGTTTGTATTTTCTTTTTTTAATCTTTTACTTCTTTTTTAAATTTTTGTATATTTTCTTTTTTCCCCAATTACACATTGAAACAATTTTTTTTTTACATTTGGATAACTTATATTTTCAAAAACCTTTTGCTTCTTTCTGTATTTTGTATATATGTTTAATTACTTTGACCTCTATTTCTACTCTCTGATAGCCCCTTTTTCTTTATCTTAACTGAAGAGAATTTTAATTATTTTTGAAGGAAGCAATAGATTTTGTTTTATTTCCAAAAGCAGTTTCTATCTCAGACATCATGTAAGACAGCATTCCCTAACCTGTCTTAGGCACAGGTTATTTATCCTAGTTTACCCTTAAGAGAATGACAGTTGTGATGTTTATAGTAGTGATAACAGTAACAACAGCAGTCCTTATATAGTCCCTTAGGCTTTGGAGTATTTTCCTCATAACGACACTTTGAAGTAGGTAGTGCAAATATTATTGTCTCTATATTACACATGAGGAAACTGAGGCTCTAAGAGCTTAAGTGACTTGTCCAAAGTTACACAGCTAGTAAGTGCGTGCGGCAGTATTTGAAATCAAGTCTCCTGATTCAAAGTCCTACATGCTATCCACTACTTAGAATGAGAGGCACTTCAGAGGCCATCCATTCCAAACTCCTATCCCAAATATGTATTCCATTTTAACATATAGTGGTCTTCCAGTGGCTCTTCTCTACTTAAAGACCCTTAGTCATGAGAAACTCATTACTCATCTTTGTCATTTTTGGACAGCTCTAATTACTGGGAAACTATTTTCTTATTTTTGAAAAGGATATGTCCTAATCACCGAACTGAGTTTTCTAGTAGTTGCCATTTTCGAGTGATTTTTGTCACAGCTTTGGAGTACAGGGTGTACAGGAGGACTAACACTAGCCTTTTCAGGATTGCTTATCCACCCCTGGTATCCTTCTTCACCCAGCTCTCACCTGTGGCTCCAAGAAGCTATAGCATGCCCATCGGCCACACCGGAGTGAGCCCATCTCAGCAGAGGGGCTAAACCAGATTGAGGGTAATCCACATTGGTGAATTAGGGGAATATCTACCCTAAATACATGAAGACTTTCCCTGGTAGAATGGGCAGATAAGAATAATCATTCCAGCATCCATGAAGGTGGCTAAAACAGGCACTAGGGAACACTTAGAGCTTGGTCGGACATGGAAAACACCAATGTCATCCATTGCATCCTGGGCCATCACCAGTCATCTTGACTTTTGTCCAGCTGCAGGACTTCAGTGACTCAGAAAGAGAGAGTGAAGCTGATGACTTTGTACAACTCTGCCTCACTTAAATCCAATTCATGTACAAGTCAATAACAAAAGACTAAGAGAAAGGAGCTGGGTGAGGGAGAGAGAAAGAATAAGGAATGGTAAATCTAAAGTTGAATTGCCCTTAGAGCCGAGATTAAAAGCAGAGAATCAGTACAAGGACTTCATGGTTAAAACAGCTTGCTGTTTGTCCACAGGTCCTGGATTGGTATAATTTAATAGCCTGCCTCCATGCCTTACTGTTGTTGCTCAATCATGTCCGATTCTTCATGACCCCTTTAGGGTTTTCTTGGCAAATATCCTGGAGTGGTTTGCTATTTCCTTGTCCAGCTCATTTGACAGAGTAGGAAACTGAAGCAAACAAGGTTAAATGACTTGCCCAGGGTCATACAGCTATTGTCTGAGATTGGATTTGAACTAACTGGGGAGGATGTCTTCCTGACTTCAGGTCTGGCACTCTATCCACTAGCTGCCCCCCAACCCCTAATCATGCCTTGGGATTATTGTAAAGGAGCATCCCAGACCCCATCACCATCTGAACAGCTAGAGTAAACATAGTACAGAGATCAGATGTATATTCCTTAAGTTTAAAATTTCTTTTGACAGGCAGCTGCTTCTGTTAAGAATGAGGTCGCATTGCCTGCCAAAGCTCAATTCTTCCCTCTCTGCATCTCCTTTCTCCCCCCTTGAAGATGGGTATCACCTCAGTCTGGCCCAGGTTGTGTGTGAGCCAGCTGGCTTTCATCCACGTGTCTGTTCCCTTCAGACTTATTTTATAGGACATCTCCATGCTTAATCAGCCTCTTGATTTTAAAACTAGTGAAAGGGCCTAGTAGATGGTAGAAGAAAAGGATTTCTTTTCCTTAGAAGGGTAAAATCAGCTCAATTAACCATCCAGTTCTTAGAAGAAGTGAGTTATGAATTACTAAGCTTTCATAAGATATGTTTGGCACTACCTGCACATTAGAGGGTACTTTTTGACAGCAGCCCTTCCTCAAAGAATTTTTATCTATATAATGCTTCAAGGTTACAAAGTATTTCATAGATATCATTTCATGAATTTAATAAAAATAATAGTAACTAGTACAACATAGCACTTTAAAGCTTGCAAAACACTTTATAAATGTTACCTTACCTTATCCTCTCAACAACCCTGGGAGCTATTATTATTCCCATTTTACATATAAAGAAACTGAGGCAAACAGAAGTTTAAATGAGTAGCCTGAGGTCACACAGCTAGTAAGTGGAATTTGAACCCACGACTTTCTGATTCCAGATCCAACTCTCCATTAGAACACCATGTATCATTATCTCCATCTTACTTACATTTTTTTACATGTCCTATTTTTGCTTTGTTTTTATAATAATTGTTTCCCATCCCACCCTTGTGACAGAGACAAAAATGTCTAATCCGTACAACTTATCCATGTATACGGTATTCTGGCTCAGCGCTCCCCTACTTGAGTGCTGTGAGTTTTACTATGTTTTCTCCAAGATCTTCATTTTTTCATTATTGACTTCATTTTAGCGATCTTTTCGTTGACATAGTTGACATATTGTATATTATTCTCCTGTTTCTGCTACGCTGCATAAGTTCCCACAAATCTATTTGAGGTCCTTAGTTTCATCATTTCTTTAAGCAAACCTGAGATTTTACTGGTATAGGAAAGTCTCCACAATTAAATTCCTCCTACCAATGCAAATGAGCACCTATTTGAAAAGTTAAGAGTCTTAAAGAGTGATGTAGGACACGGAAGGGTTAAGTGATTTACCCAAGATCACCCAGACAGACTTTGAGGCCAACTCTCTGGTCAGCTTCTCATAATGTCTTACAGCACAGTAATATTCCATTATATTAATATACCAACATTGTTTTTTTTAGCAATGCACCAATCAATGAGCACTCATTTCTTTGCTACCACAAAGAGTGCCACTAAGACTATTCTGGCTTATATTCGATCTTTGTTTCTGTCTTTGACTTCCTTGTGAGTATATATTTATTATTCAAGTTTTGTAAATAAGGAAAATGTAGTTCAGAGAGGGTCAGAAAAATGCCAAAGGTCACACAAGCTGGTAAATAGTATAGCCAGGTTATTGAATAAGTCACGTATTTTCCTCACTTACATCCTACTGTTTCTCTACTAAGGAAAATGCCTAGATTTGGAATGTTTGCCTTATGGTTGCTTTGCAGTTTTAATTAATTTAATTAATTTTAGAATTTTCAATAGCTGCTGTTTTTTTAAGCTTCTTTATTTTAAGTTAATTAATGTGCTACTTATTCATCCTAGCAACTTATTCTTTTCACCTCTTCTCCTGTATTTGAAGCTTTTTTTTTAAAGGCTCATGTTGAAAACATAGGGTTACTGTCCAGGCTTTCTACCCTGAGACTGGGGCCATTTAATAGTTGTAGGTTTCCTTGGTGATTTTCGTGTTTACACCCTGTCACAGCCCCTTTGAACTAATGCCATTCTGCATTCTTCTTGCGTCTCTGATGATATCCCTTTACCAATAAAGAAAGTTGCTTATTTTCCCATGGTTCCAGGTTGGCAGAAGTTTCTCCAAGTTCTAAAACTGAACTCACAAGTTAAAAAGATAGACCTCTGGTTGTCTCCAAGTAATTACTAAAATTCTATGTCCTCAATCACCTTGGCTTTGGATAGTTTTTTTTTCTGCTAAATATCTGGGTCTAATTTTAGTCTCAGTGCAATTTCAGAATATTGTTTAAAATATTACTGAATGTTCCTGTTATCACCTCATAAATAATGACAATGTGTGCTCATACTCCTCCAACAAGTCTTTTAAAAACATCCATTTTTGCTGGTGTCATAATTCACTGTTTGTTGAACTTCTTGCAAATTTATTGGCGGATCCTAAGGTACAAAGAGCATTTGAGCAAAGTTAAGTTGACCCAGCCTAAGCCATATACTTGATACTTCCTCTAGCGTAAGTGTGTGTTATCAGTGATTTAGTCAGCATAACTGCTTCTGGTTCCAAGGGAACTGGAGTTCTCTTCCCTCTCTCTCTCCACTAAAAAGTCCTTCTGCTCTGGATCCATATATTCAGGGACCAGGTTCAATCCCATGAGAACCTGACCACCTAAAGGAAGGATCAGACTCCTTTTCTCACACTCTTTAGCTTATTACACCCCTCCCCACCTTAGATGTGGCTCACATCCAGGTTCTCCCCAAAATGACAACGTATAAAGGGCTTCATGCAGAATCTCATCTTGGGGCCAGTCAGCTCCAACTGAGAGACCCCAGTTATACAAATTCTTGAATTCACAAAGTTGTAGCTAAGAGAAGGATATAGTCATCTGAAATTTGCTTCTCAGTCACTTACAATCAGACAAAGAAAAATGAAAAAAGCCAGAAGCTAGCTAGTTGCCAGGGTGAAGGACCCCAGGGACCTAGTCCTTTACCCTACCCCTACAGGGGGGCACTTAAATAGTCCTGATATAATCTATGGATGAGAAGAGAATGAAGGGGAGAGAATGGGTTATTGCCTTTAAAAGATCCAATAAGTTTTCAGGAACCCTTGCTTGGTGACCAGTAAGGATTTTGCTTCATCTTCTCAACCTTCAAGTCCTTTAGCATTTAGTTGCATGTGTCCCTGGAGTCCCTAGAGGTTTTCAGGGTCACTCGGGCGATGTTCCCTGGGATGGTCCCCCAGACCCACTTCCATACAGTGTTTCCAGAGGTGCAACATCTGATTCAATTCCTCCTATAATGTGATTACATTACATCCTAAAATTTCTCCTAAGAGCCTCATCTTAAAAACAGGTGCCAGAGAAATCATTTGATCCTTTGGATCCTGGTCCATTGCTAACCTTGGCGGCTTTTATTAGAATTTGATACTGTGTTCCTATTTATCAGTCAAACATTCATTGATCCTACTATTTATAAAATATGATGTTAAGGCA
This sequence comes from Notamacropus eugenii, assembly GCF_028372415.1. Classification (NCBI taxonomy): domain Eukaryota; kingdom Metazoa; phylum Chordata; class Mammalia; order Diprotodontia; family Macropodidae; genus Notamacropus; species Notamacropus eugenii. Next base: position 48,138,888 of record NC_092878.1, on the reverse strand, counting down.
CTCAAGGGGGATCGAAATAACAACTATGATAATCATAATATCATTTCTATTTGTTAAGTCATTTTACATTTTATACAGCATTTGATTCTTGTCACCATAATAGGAGCTCAGCAAGATCCTTAGTGTGATCCTAATTTTTTTTTTCACACAGAAGGAAACTAAAGCTGTTCCTTTGAAGGAGTTTAAACAAGGGCAAAGTTTCATTGGAACCTGGCACTCCAAGCAGTTCTCCCTTTGGAAATGACTCCATGCTCCGTGTTAACAAAACTGCTACTCTTTGGCAGCATGTGTGTTTATGAATGATGAAGTCAGAAAGGAGACCATTTATAAATGATAAAAAGATTCATACCTGGGATGATCTTACCTTTCAAGTTTCTGTCACAGTGACTCAAGAACGTGACTGTTGACGATACTAAGGATAGCCTTAGGCAGACACGTCTAAGCTGAAGATAATTTCATGTGATAGACTGGCTCCCTGTATGACCCGAGAAGATCAGGTCATACCAAGTTTGCTTCTACCATCCATGGATAGATAGATGAGAATGGATCCCTCTTCCTACAATTCTCCCCACAAATACACAGAACAACTCCCTGGACTCTGAACCCTACTAAAGAAATCATAGGAAGTTACAATCAAGCATACATTGGGACAAAGTGGCATAAGATCTGCTCAGCCTTGCCCCAGTCTCCTGAGCTGTAATCTAATTTTTGTTGTTTTTAAGTTGCTTTTCCCTTGTGTCTGACTCTTGGTGACCCCATTTGAGGTTTTCTTGACAGAAATACAGTTCCTCTTGGCAAAGGAATGGTTTGCCATTTCCTTCTCCAGTTCATTTTATAGATGAGGAACTGAGGCAAATAGGGTTAAGTAAGTGGCCCAGGGTCACACAGTTAGTAAGCATATGAGGCCAGATTTGAACTTACAAGGAGGAATCTTTTTGACTCCAGGCCTAGCATTCAGTACACTGCTTCTCGAAATGTCTGTGTGTTTAGGGGACTTGTCAGCCCATTTCCTATGTTTCCGTATCCAAAAGCCACCCTTCAATTGATAGTGGTCAAAGAAGATGAACAAATTATTTTCAAAAAAAAAAAAGACTGCAAACAATTAATACCCATATGAAAGGATGCTCCAGATCATTAGTAATAAAAGAAATGGAAATCGAAACAATTCTGAAGTTTCAACCTCAGAGCAAATTGACAAAGATGACCATGGATTGATTGTTGTCCTTTTTATCGTGTTCTCACAAAGGGAAATGACTGTCGCTCATATGAAGACTCCCCTGTACCTGTTTGTGTTTCCTAAGGTTATTATCCCTAGTCCTTCTATTATTCTTCAGAGACTGCTTCTCATTTCATCACACCTATTATCCAGCCTTTCCCCTTCTAAACTTAGAAAATTCTACCCCTCATCACTGACAATTTCAAATTTAGGGCATTTTGGTTAAGGAAAAGAAATATCAGTCTCTGATGTCATCTCCCCAAAAATATTGGAGATCCAGTATATTGGGCAGGTGAAAGGTCCCTCTAATCCAAGAGAAGTAGGAAGGAAACACAATCATAAAGAGGAAAGGTTGCTAGAAACATAGGTGCCACTACAAATATTTTGGTGTACTTGGACCTCTATCATGGTCATTGACTTCTTTCAGGTATGTGTCTATGGGTGGAGTCTCTAGGTCAATGGATATGGACATTTTTGTCACTTTCTTCTCATAATTCCAAATTACTTTCCAGAATGATCATACCAACTCACAGTCCCATCAATTCAATGCATTATTGTAACTGGCATTTTACAGCCCCTCACATTGACTATTCCCATATTTTATTTTGCCAATTTGCTCTGAGGTTAAAACTTTGGAGTTGTTTGGTTTTGCATTTTTTTTAATTATTAGTGATTTGGAACATTCTTTCACATAGGCATTAGCAGTTTTCAGTTCTTCTTTTGACAAATATTTATACATTCTAGTCACATCCAACTCTTGGTGACTCTGTGGGGTTTTCTTGGCAAAGATACTGGAGTGACTTGCCATTTCCTTCTCCAGCTCATTTTACAGATGAAGAACTAAAGCAAACAGCATTTGTGACCTGCCCAGGGTTCCATAGTAGTAAGTGTCTGAAGCCAGATTTAAAGTCAGGAAGATGAGTCTTCCTGACTATGGGCCCTGCCCTTTAATCCACTGTGCCACCTAGCTGCCTATATCCATATCCTTTGAACACTACCATTTGGAGGATAGCTTTCAGTCTTATGTATTTCTGTTAGCTACTCATGTATCTTGGATATTACACCCTGAGCAGAGTTGTATGATATATTGTCATATATATCATATATAACTAGACTTGAAGTCAGGAAACCCTGAGTTTGATTTCTGCTTCTGGTGCTTACTAGCTATATAATGCTAAGCAAGTTACTTAATCTCCCTCAACCTCAGTTTCCTCATCAGTAAAATGGGAATAAAAGCACCTATATTTTAGGATTGTCGTGAGATTCAAATGAGGTAATATATGTTCCTAAAAAGACATATGAATATTAGCTATTATTATATCTCATACAAAAATTTTAACCACTTCCTTTCTTATCCTAAAAGTTTTTCAATTTAATGTAATTGAGATTGTCTATCTTATCTTCTTTAATTACCTTTATCATTTGTTTGGTTAAGAATTCACCCACTTATGCCCATTAATTAGGAAACAGCTAAATGAATTATGGTATATGAATATAATGGAATACTGTTGTGCCTTAAGAAATGATGAAAGGGACAGTATTGGAAAAAATCTGTGAATCCTTGTATTAACTGATGCAGAATGAAGTGGGAGAATCAAGAGACAATTTATACAGTATTATTGTATAATATAATATGTAATACAATATGAGACAAATAACTTCAAAAGACTTATGAATTCTGATCAATGCAATGCCTAACCATGATTCTTCTGATGAAGCATGCTACCTACCTCCTGAAAGAGAGGTAACATACCTGGTATAAAATGCAACGTATATTTTTTTAGACATGGCCAATGTGGGAATTTGTTTTCGTTGACTATACATATTTGTTACAAGGGTTTTGACTTTTCTTGTTTTTCCCCCCTATGGTGAGGAGAAAAGTGGGGTGAGGAAGAGAAAATAAATTTTTATCCATTAAAAAAGATTTTTTTAAAAAAGAATTTATTGCCTAACCATAAATGTGAAAAGTACATGATCAGGTTCTATTCTAAAATTTTATGGCATGATCATCATTTTTTTTATTCTACTCTTAAACACTCCCCAAAAAGAGTATTTTAATATGCACAGTGAAACACAAAAAGATTCTCTATGAAATTGTAAATCTCCATTTCATGCCTTTTGCTTTTTTAAAAAAGAATATAAATTTTACACATTACTTTCAAAGCCATCTAGTTTATCTATGCTTCCTCCTCTACTTCCCTCTCTTCTATACATTTTTAAAGATACTCCCCTTTCCCTTTTCGAAAACTAACAGAAAGAAAAAAAATCACTAATAATAAGAGCAAATCAATTAAAAAACTAAGGTTCACCTTGCACTTACCAGATTTGCAAAGATGACAAAAGACAAAAATGGTAAATGTTGGAGAAGTTAACGTGAAGACAGTCACTCTACTGTTGGTGGAGCTATGAATTTATCTAAATGCTCTCTAAAAAAACAACAACAAAAAACCTTGTAATTATATCTTACAAGGTACCAAATTCTTTATAGCCATGTCCCAGAAATACCAGGCATATACCCTAAGGAAGTCAAAGATAAAGGGAAAGCTCCCCATATATGCAAAAATATTTAAATAGTATTCTCTGAAGTAGTGAAACACTAGGAAGAAATAGAAGCCCATAAATGGGGGAGTGGCTAAGTAAATTGTGTTATTTGAATGTACACTAAAAGTCATTTCTGGGTGCTCAGGGCATTAATGCTGCTCTAGCTCTGGAACCCAGATTGGAATGTCACTATGTTACAGCGCTCTCCTGCCCTTTCAAACTCACAAGGCTGTAGACTCCTATCTCCTTAGAAGAGAAAAGAGCGAATGCAGAGGCCAAAGACCAAGAAGGCCTTTTTATAAGTCAATATGGCCTCAGAGAAAGGCCTCAAGGTTTCCGGTCTCCCTCTGATGCCATGAGGAAAGTCATGGAATGAAGCCAAGAGGGGCAGTTGAAACTGACTCAAGCTTTTTCAAAGAGCCTTCCCCCCCCCCCCCATTTACAGCCAATCAAAAAAGGCTCCTCCTAACCACACAGTTAATAGCTTTAAACTAGTGACAAAAAAATGCTTATTTATGCTCCACAGTCTTGTCAAAGCTCTTCTTTTACCTATTATCATGACTCTCCCTGAAATAGGTTTTTTCATATGGAGAAGTTGCATCAGTGTAACAAGCAGATGGTATGTAGTTACTTTGCTACATAGTATTTTATATTTTTCTAGATAGTAATCTATTTGATTTCTTTTTCTAGTTTGTTGCTACATAATTCAGTATACTCATTTTTGATTTATTCTCCATTGTTGTCAATTTCCTCTGATCTTGCTACCTTTTTTAAAAACACGAGTCTTTTTTTTAAATTAGCTAATTGTGTGTTAAATTTGTTCATTTGTTTTAAAATGATTCCTTATTTTCTTCATTAATACTATTTTTCAGTTTCGACACCTTCAATTTTCAAGATCTCTTTTGTGCTGAGTTATTTTTACTTTTCTAGTCTTTAATACGACATGCGCAGTTCATTATTCTACTTCTTTCCCTTTTTGCTAATACATATTTTCCTGATCCTGCTTCTTCTCCTTTAGTTTGACCTTTTTGCCTGCCCTGATAAGAAGAATAAGAGCCTTTGTGCTTTCTAAAGTGTCGATTAGCAACTACTTCAGAAGAGAGAAAAACAACTGTGGATGGGGACATTTTCTTGATTTTGGTCCCAAAATGTGTTCATAGGGAATAAGAGAAGGGAAGGGTAAATGTATAAATATGATAATAACAGTAAGAATAAGCAAAGTCTATAAATGGCTTTGTTTTGCTATTAGTTATACTTATAGGTTTAACCAATTCAATTCAGGGAACATCTATTAAGTGTTTATCACGTGCAAAGCATTCATGCTGACCTCATTGTTGCACGCCTACGAAATATGGACAGTCGACCAGCGCCATGCCAGGAAACTGAATCGCTTCCATTTGAACTGTCTTGGGAAGATTATGAGGATCACCTGGCAGGATAAGGTACCAGACACAGAAGTCCTTGCTTGAACTGAACTCCCAAGTATTCAAACTATGCTTCAGAGAGCGCAACTCCGATGGGCTGGCCACGTTGTTCGAATGCAAAATGTACCCTTGCCAAAAAGACTATTTTATGGAGAACTCACATGGGGCAGGTGATCACATGGTGGCCAGAAGAAGTGATACAAGGACACTCTCAAGAACTTTGGATGTGACTGTACAACATGGGAGACACTGGCCCAGGACAGCTCAGTATGGCATGCCCACATCAGAACAGGTGCTGTATTCTATGAGCAAAGCAGAATTGAGACAGTACAAAGTAAATGTAGGATGCGCAGATTTGGAGTGTCCACCCCAAATATTCACATGGACTATCCATGTCCAACCTGTGGTAGAGCATTCCAAGCTCGTATTGGTCTGATCAGCCACAGGACACACTGAAACTTCACTTTATCATGGTGATGTCATTTTTGTCCTCTTCAAAAACGAAGGACAACCACCATCATGTGCAAAGCACTGTGCTAGGCACTAGGATATAGATTTTAAAAATGGCAGTCACAGATTGGATTATGAGATTTAAAGCTATGAGGAATTGTAGAAAACCTCCAATCCAAGTCTCTCATTTTATAGAGGAAGCTTATAATCTAAAAGAAGGGGTATAATAACTCCACTCTTGGGGTCAGGTCTTATTGACTGGTCCAAGCTGAGACCTTCACCCCTCACCCCAAAAGAATTTGAGTCTCATTTCTCATAGGCCCTGGGAAACCCTACCTTCTACTCTCCTTGAATCTTCCCATTTGATTTGACTTTTCATGCCCAAATCTGTTACCCTTAACCATATCCTAGCCCTCCATTGTCTATTACCTCCAGATTGCCTTCAGCTACTTCCCACCCTTGATTCCATTAAAATTCCATTTTCTTGGTACCTGGTATCTGACCTCTAGTCACCTCAGCCTACTGGCCACTCCCATCAAGACCCTCCCTAAAGCCCTCCTCTAGTCACCCCAGACTACTTGGCCAACCTTAGATCCCTCCCACAATCTTTTTGTACATAAGATCCATCTTGCCTCTATGAAAATGCTCGGGTTCAGTCTAGCTCAGATTCTGTCTGGCTCGCTTGTCAATATAAGCATCAGAAATGTTCAAATTTCTTAAGAGTCTGGCCAATATGGCAGATCTTAAATAAACTTTGTTTTTCTTTGACTGAAAGAAGGCTTGAGTAGAATTCATTTGGGCAAGACCCAGCAACTGAAAGAAGGCTTAAGCAGAATTCATTTGGGCAGGACCCAGAATGTTGGTATTTTGGGATTCTGAGCACCCCTAAAACTCAAAATTACTTTTCAATGAAAATTTCTGGGAAATTGGAAAGCAGTCTGGCAGAAATTAGGTGTACAACCACATGGTTAACAGACCAAAACCAATTAAAGAATGTAGGCATAGACCAACATCTCTCATTATATACCAACATAAACTCCAAATGGATACAAAACTTAGACATAAAAGGTCATACCACAAACAAATTAGAGGAATAAAGAAAAAATGTCTTTTGTAACTAAATAAGTAATAGAGATAAAAGTTTTAATTACATAAAATTGAAATTTTTTGTTTAAACAAAAACCAGTTAAAATTAAAAAGTAGATAGTTAACTGGGAAACAATCTTTGCAGAAAATTTCCCTGATAAAGATCTTATGTCCAAGTTATATATGAATCTGATTTAAATTTATTAAAATAATAGGCATTCCTTAATAGTCAAGTCAAATGACATTTATGAAGCACATGATGAAGCACCGGCACTGTGCTAAACTCTGGGAAGATAAATACAAGCAGAAAGTAAAGTAGTCCTTGCTCTAGAATGGAAGGAGCTTACATTCTAACGATGGAAGACAACACATAAAATGGAACTAAAATGATGGGTGTGTCAGCTCATACTAGAAAAACATCCTGTGGAAATGAGTCAGCAATATAGCTTGGAGAGGAATGAAGACCTGATTGGTAGAGGTCAGGAGTGAGTGCAGGCCTTCACATGTGACCTTCTAGATCCTTGGGTGCGCTCTTTTGATTGAGTCCAAATTTTACAGAACAAATCCTCTTATTGTTTTGAGGCCTATTGAATTGGTGAAGAAATGAACTGTTGAATTGGTCCATCCATTCTGAAAAAGCATTGGAAGCCAAGATTCTCAAACTTATTTGGCCCCCTGTCCCCTTTTCAAAAAAAAGAAAATACTTAGTGCTCCGCTTGAAATCTACTTTCTTTAACCCTTTAAGGGTTTTTTTTTGAAGTTTGCATCATTTCAAAAATAAATATTTTTGAAATGATGCATCTTAAATTTAATAATTTTTTTTGTAAATTTGTGGGGGTTTTCCTGCATTTAAATTTTGATAATGCGATATTACATCATGTAACAGTTTAGTATCATTTTGTAAACAAATTATTACATGCACATTTTCCTGCCTATGCATGCTGGACTTCCTGACAACATGCAACACATTTGCCTGTCAACACTTGCTTATTAAGACATGACCACTGATTGGTTATAACTTGCATTTTGTGTGTTTATTTGGAAAATAATGTATTCACTACAACTTTAACTCTGTTGTACAACAGATAAAATATGTATAAATGGTTTTTCAAAGTTCTCTTCTTTCCTTATGCTTCCACTACTACCTTATTTTTATTTAATGTCCCCCCCCAATTACACCTGAGACTACTACCTCGCCCCCCCCCACCCTGGATCATTCTAATGCCTCCTGGGGCAGGGCAGTATCACCCACTTTGGGAAACACAGATTGGAAGTGTGCCCCTCAAACCATTAAGCTGTACATCCCTTTTGACCCAGAGATGATAATACTAGGCTTATATCTCAAAGATCAAAAAAAAAAAAAAGATCCCATCTATTCAAAAAAATATGTTTTGTTTTGTTTTGTTTTCCTTCAGCAAAGAAATGGAAGCTAAAGCGCTATCAACTGAGGAATGGCTGAACAAAATATGGTACATGAATGGAGGGTGTAGTAGATTATTATTGTACTGTAAGAAATGATAAAAGTATAATTTCAGAAAAAACAGTGAAGATTATTACATGAACTGATGCAGAATGACATGAGCAGAACCAAGAGAATAATTTATATAATAATAATATTACCAAGATAAAAAATGTGAAGGCTCAAGAACTCTGATCAATGAAATAATCAGCCACAATTCCATAAAATCAGTGAAAAAGCAGGCTTTTCCTAACAGAGAAGTGATAGACCCATTTTGCAGAAGGAGGAATACATCTGATTAAGCCAATGCTGGAATTTGTTTTGCTATACTATATGTATTTGTTACCAAAAAAAAAAAAGTTCTAGGAAAGCTTACAATAATATTTTCAAGTGGAAGTGATGACAGGACATAAGTAAGCTGGCAAGTTCAAGGTAACTTCTAATGTTCTCTCACTAATTTTAACTTCTTTTAACATTTCTTCTTTTTTCTTTTGAACTTAAACTTTTTTCTTTTGAACTTTGGATAAAGATCAGAAAAGAGAATGTATCTGAAATTTAAAAAACAAAAGGGTGATAATAGCTAATATTTATATAGCATTTTAAGGGTTGAAAAATACTTTAAATATATTATCTCATTTGATCCTCTTAACAGCCATATGTGGTAGGTACTATTATTTATTATTATCCCCATTTTCCCAATGAGGAAACTGAGTCTGAAAGAGATTAAGTGACTTGCTGAGGGTCAAATAGCTAGTAAGTTTCTGAGGTGGGATTTAAACTCATCTTCCTCCCACCAAGTCCAAAATGCTCTATCCACTATACCAATCTTTAAAAAGCATGCAAAGTAGAATGTAAAGAGAACAAACGATGTAAAAAGAGCCAAAGAAAGTGTTATCAGAAAATTTAAGAAAAGGAGATCATATCTACCTTGTACATGACAGAAGAGGGCTCAGCAGATAGAGTGCCAGACCTGGAGTCAAGAAGACCTGAGTTCAAATCTGGCCCTAGATATTTATTAGCTATGTGATCCTAATGTCACTAAATCCTGTTTGCCTCAATTTCCTCATCTGCAAAATGAGCTGTAGAAGAAAATGGCAAACCACTTCAGTATCTTTGCCAAGAAAACTCTAAAAGGGCCACAAAGAATTGGACATAACCAAATGATGAATGACGATGACATGAGGGAAAGCTATATTAAAGAGGTAATATCCAAGCTAAACTTGATGGGACAGAAGTATTTCAAATGCTAGAAATGTAGATCAACTACATTCTGGGCATGAGAGATAGCCAGCTCAAATGCATAGAGATGGGAAAGGACAGGATGAGTTTGGGAAAAGCTAGCAGTGCTGATCCATTTGGCTGAAACTTGGCTTGCATGAAGGGAAGTAATATGAAATAAGACTATAAAGGTCATTTGGACCCATGTTGTTAACGGTTTTAAGTACCAGACTGAGTTTATAAATTATGAGAACTCAATAAATGAAGGGTTTTTTTTTTAAACAAAAGGCATGCATTAGGAAGATTAATTTGGTAGTTATGTAAAAAATGGGTTGAATATATGAGAGAGTAGACAGGGAGACCAGTAAGAAGGCTATTATTTCAACAGTTCAGGCACGAGGTAATGAGGTACTAAACTAGAGTGATAGTCTTATGAGTCAAGCAAACAGGATGGATTCAAGAGGTATTGTAGAGAAATTCAATAAAACTAGCAGTTGCCGTGTGGAGGGATGGGAACTAGATGCAAAACCTATTGAGGAGACAATTCATAGAACTTAGGATCATAGATTTAGAACTAGAAGGGATCTTGGTTGCGTCAAGTGCCATCCTTTATTTTACAAATGAAGAAACTGAGTCCTGGAGAGTTTGTTGGCCCAAAGTCACACAACTTGACAATAAATTGAGCATGCACATGAAAATTAAGGGAGATTTGATGCTGACTCTAAGGTTTTGAGACTAGATGGCTGAGAAGAACCGTCAGTAGAAGAAAGTCGAAAAGAAAAGCAGGTTTTTCAGGGAAAATGAGTCCAGCTTCAGTCAGGTTGAGTTTGAAGTATTAATGTGGTATTCAGTTAGAAATGCCAAGCAAGCATTTGGAGGTACATGACTAATTCTCAATGGGAAGATCAGGGCTGTGTATATAGATCTGGGAGTCATTTATATAGAGATGATGGCTGTTTTAGTGCAGTTTTTAGCTTTAATAGCTTATTAAATAGCTATTTAATTTCATAGCTAATTAAATGGCAGTTTAATAGCTATTTAAGCTTAAAACTGCATTAAGATTTTTGGAACTAGGCAAATGAAAAAGAGAGAGAAACGATAGATAGATAGATGACTCTTTTATTGTGTATACACCATAGTTTTACATTAAGTTTCTTGTTCTTTCTAATTTATGATTTAAGCTTCCTTAGTTACTAAACATATTAGTTAAATTAAGATTTGTTATTCTTTCCCTTCTCCTCCCCCTTCCCACATTTTCAAATGTAGGGAATTTAACTTTTGAACTAATCTTAATTAGAATTTGCCCCAGGAACAATGAGTATGCATGAGGTGTACGGGTCAAATAAGATAATATATGTAAAACTCTTTGCAAACAATACATACGTGTCTGTTACTATTGTTTTATTTTCATCTTGTTCAATAGAATTCAGATGTAAATGGCTATGGGACAAGTGACTATCCTCCAATAATTCCTTTAAAGTTAATGCTTTTTTAAAAAATTTGAAACTGGAAAGCTTCCAACGACAACATTAATGCACCTAAGATAAGAAGGGAAGTGGTCTAAGAGGGAAAAGTTCTGATCAAATTCCCTGACAGGGGTTTGGTATCCAAGAGGTGGAAACAATGAACAATATACATGACTAACAGCCATTCCTCAGTATATAAATCAAAAGATATGAACCACCAATTCTCCAAAGAACTGCAAAGAATTCATGAACAGATGCTCCAAATCACTGATAATAAAAGAAGTGCAAATCAAAACAACCTAGAGCAAAACCTCACACCCTGAAAACTGGCAAAAAATTTTTATATTTTTTTGCATATTTTACATTTTAAAAATAGCAATAGTCAATGTTGGAGAGGCTATAGAAAGATAAACATTCTAATACATTGTTGGTGGAGCTTCAAATGGTACAATCATTTTGGAAAGCAGTTTGGAATTAGGCAAATAAAGTGACTAACGTGTCCATACCCCTCGAGTTAGTGACTGATAATGTTTAATATAAAATTTTGGAGTGGTCTCTTTGTTCTCTCTGAAGCAAACTCAGAGAGTGCCTCTTCCTGTGTCAACAAAAGCCAGCCAAGGCTGACTCTACACTCCTTAAGGAGACCTTTAACCTAAGACACTATATCTTGAATAATGAGGCTTTCCTTTGTATCTTATTATCTATAGACATATACTATGTTATGGCATATTAATGGTAAAGAAAATATAGACATCTTAGGTCGTAATTTCTATTGAACTTTGTTTAGCCTTTTCCTATGTCAGTTATCTGTTTAGGGCAGGAAGCCTGCCACTCACTAGTGGTGGGATTTCCTTCCTTGTCACCAAGACATATGTTTACCCAGCTGGAATAGCAAGGCCTGACCAACGTTACTTTGTTAATTGTCTTGTCTTACTAAATTTATGATTTGTTCAACTAGGAGAGTTCCTTTCTCGCAGCAAAATGTATATAAGCCAGAAGATTTCTGCACTGGGTAGCCAGAACATTTCTGGCTCCATAATGCATTATGTTACTGTTTTCTTTAACAGGGAATTGATCAATTAATTAATTAAATCATAAAATGTATGCATTTAGCCTGTTGCCTTTTCTTTCAAAGTTTTCAGGTCAACATGACTCTGTTACTGGGCTTATACCCCAACAGAGCCATCGGTAATACAAAAGTTTCCATATACTCCAAAATATAGCACTACTTTTTAGCTAAGACTTGTAAACAAAGTAGGTACCCATCAACTGGGAAATAGCTAAACAAATTGTGATTCATGAATGGAATGGAGTATTTCTGTGCTGTAAGAAATGATGTGTATGTTGTATATAGAGAAGCATGGAAGGAGCTACATGAGCTGATGCAGTGAAGGAAGTGGAGCCAAGAAAACAATTTACACAGTAACTACAACTATGTAAGTGGAAAGAACAATGACTCCCCCCCCAAAAAAAGCAAAAGTAAATGTAACAAAACTATAAAGCTCAAACAGGACTCAGAATGAAGAGATAGATACCCTCCGCCCACTCTTCTGTTCAGGTGGGAGGTCCACAGGTGTTACACATTGCACATGCTTCCAAGTTTTTTCAATGTACTGTCAGATGGCTGCTTTTTGTTTTCTTCTTTAAAAAATACTACTTCTTGTATGTGTTTCTGGGAAGGGAAGAGGGAGGAATATATTAGGATACTGTGGTGATGTAAGAAACATAAAATATCCATTTAAAACTTTTTTTAAAAAATGAAAAAATAAAGTTTAATATTTTAAAAACTATTGAAAAATAGGTAAGATAACTGATTTTTGAAAATTGAATAAAAGTATTGAGATGGAAATTATCTTCTGTAGGCTTACTGAACTCATCTTGGAGGAGACTCCAGTATCATACAGGATTTATTCATTGAGAATGATCTGTGCCTCAACCTGTTTCCACATGATTTTGATTTCTTCTGCAAGTTGCTGAAAACTTTTTATTCCACAAATATTGGAGATTATAAGTATCTGATATAGTAATATATATTAGAAAACATTTTAAAGTTTTTGTGAATCATTGTTGTGTCCCAGTGATTGGGGGCTGCAAGTGAGTCTGGGATAATTGTTTAATTATAATAGCATTTTTTGTTGAATTCTCCAGAAAATATTGAAGTCTGCCTTTGTAGTTATGTGGATTTGTCATCTGCCAGTCATGAAAGGTAGCAAGCTTCTGATGTATAGTTGTAGCCATTATGTCTAGTCTTGCTAGTGTAAGAAAATTTGGTGTAATTGTAGAGGTAATGAGGTGTTAATATTTAACTGTTAATGTGTTAACGGTGTTCCTTTTATGAGGTAGGAATAGGTCACCTGTGAATTAAAGGGAACAGTCTAATTGGAGAGCAAATAAATTAGCTACACCTCTGAGAGCTTCAAATATAAGCTCTAGGGAGTACAAAGGAGGCCAGGCTCAGCACTCCACTGTAGAAGAGATACCTCCTGTAAAGAGGGAGATGAGTGCCTGGAGAAAAGGAATTTCTCTCTCCTCTCCTTCCCATCCCCTATGGCATCTTATAGCAGAGTGGGAGGCACTTCATCCAGTTGTCTGAGAATTCATCAGTTTCCATAAGTGAGGGAACATAGAGCACACTCCAGACAGAAATGGATGCAGAAAGGCAATCACTCAAAAAAAGCAACTTCAAGAAAAAGGACTCTGGCAGCAGAGAAGAGAGCCTGCCATGGATTCTAGAGAATCCCTAACCCTGACAGTCCAGAGTTGAGTTGCAGTGAGATGCAGACCCTGGAACCTAGCTGAATAATCTACCGATCAGAGATGCTACAACCAAATAGAACTGCATGACTCTATGAAGAAAGAAAGGACCCTGCAGCATCAGAGTAATAAGAAGTCTTAACCACGTTTTTCCTACTTTCACTATCTACCTCCATTCATTCCTTCTGTGTGCATGGAGTGCATGTATTTATAGGAGAACGTGCCTCAGGATTATGGGAGTGGGGATGTTTTGTAGTTAGTGTTTTTACTATGCCAACTTAGTAAATTTCACTAAAAGCTAGTTGTGCCTACTGATTATTATTAAGAAGCACACAGGTAATCTCCACATCTATACACACACACACACACACACACACACATATATACACACTTGCACATAGGCACACGTGCACACACATGCACACATTCACACACACACACATACACACACACACGGTTATCCCTAGAACCTGAAGTAGCAGTTACCCTCTGATGGGGGAAGATGGTAAAGTGTGCACTGCTCTAGTTATTCAGTAGATGCTAAATTCTTGTAGCTTGCAGTGATTCATCTTACAGTGTCTATTTTGTACCATAACAATGCAAAATTCCAGATTTAAGCTGATCAGAATTGAATATGGTATGTCTACTATGTCCCTTGATCAGAATAGTCATTGTACTATATAGCCTAAATTTGCATTAGCTTTTCTTAGTAGTCACATCACATTATTTAACTATATTTGGCTTATAAGCAAACGGTTATTCATCATAAAAATTAATAGGTGAAACATCATATAAATTCTAGATATTGCTAATCAAATAACAAGGGTCACCTTTCCTATAAATCAAGGAAGAAAGAGCCCATATAAGAAGTGCTAAGCCATGTTCCTTGCTTACTTGCAGGTAACTCAGAAACAGTAGACTTGCTTACAGACCTTACTATAGAAATTCAGAGTTTGTGTAATATATATATACATCCCAGCACCAAATAGGATTCCATCTAATTCCTAGGTTTAGCCAGTCATTTCTATATTGAAATAATAATATTCATGATTCTGTCATATCACATTTTTGGGTCACCTACAAATATGACAAGCCTTCTTTGGCTTCAGGTTGTCAATAAACCACTACATCTTCTCTCTGCCAGTTGGTAGGGACCCAGGTATGATTATTCTTTAGTGCCAACCATTCAACTAATTCCAAATTTACCAAGTATACTATCTAACCAACCAGTTCTCAAACTTTTTGGTCTCAGGACCTCTTTAAAATTTTAAAAATTATTGAGTTATTCCCCTGCCCCCTGAACCTTTGTAATATAGGTTATATCATAATATAAAGTGACTAACATGTCTATACCCCTAGAACTAGAGACTCTATTGCTGGGCTTATACCCCAATGGAGCCATCAATAACACAAACATCTCCATATACTCCAAAATATGTGTAGCTGTACTTTTTATGATAGCTAAGACTTGTAAACAAAATAGATACCCATGAACTGTGGGTTATATCATAATAGATATATTACAGAAAATAGATAAATAGATGTAAATATAGATAATAGATAAATAATAGAAATTAAACCATCTTAGTATTTTTATGAAAAGTTTTATGAAAAAAGAGGAGGAGAAAGAAAATAGAGAGTAAAAATAAGATGGAGGGAATTCACAAAAAGTAATTAGAACCTTGAATGTGAATAGGATGTGTATAGCAACTCTTTGTGGTGACAAAGTACTGTAAATTGCAGGATTCCCTATCTTTTGGGGAATGGCTGAACAAGTTGTGGCATATGGTTGTGATGGAACAGTATTGTGCTATAAGAAATGATGGTCTCAATAATCTTAGAAGGGCATGGAGAGACTTACACAAAATGATCAAGACAGAGGTGAACAGAACCACAGGAACACTGTATGTAGTAACAGCAATATTGTTTTAAGAACAACTTTGAGCAACTAAGTCTGACAAATACACAAAAAATAAAGGAGATGTGAAGAAATACTATCTGAATCCTGAGAAAGAACTGATAAATAGAAGCATGTATAGAGTAATTTTACATAGGTATGCCTATTTGTATCTAAAAGTAGCCATCTCTAGAGTGGGGGGAGAGAGAATTAAAAAAGGGGAAAAAAAGAAATTTACATGCTAACTTTTTGTATGTTTGGAGGGAATTAGCAAGTTATACATGGTAGATTTGTAGTTTCATGTGCTATCACCTTTTTAAAATTTTACTGTGTCATGGAAATGCTTGTGGGGTTTTTTTATGAATTAAAAATAAAGTGATTTTTAAAAAAAGAAAAAGAAAAGAGAATCATCCTCACTGATACCCTGAAATGGTCTCATGGACCCCTGAAGGTCCCTGGATCACACTTTGAAAACTGCTAATCTAGCCTGTCTCTCTCTATCTCAGTAGAGTTTGTAAAATGCTTTCTTGAAATCTAGGAAGACTATTCTCTATAACATTTCCCTGATCTACCAGTCTATTCACCCTGTCAAAAAAGAAAATTAGGTTAGTCTAGTATGACCTGTTCTTGATGAAGTCATGCTGGCACTCCTCTCTTTTCTGGGAACCTCACCCAGACACCAGAACATCTCCTAGGATATGCTAGAATATATCCCCTCAAAGAGCTGGCACTTTCTTTGTGGAGACAAGACATAATGCATGAAAGTGTTCAACCCCAGTAAGTTCATTATTGTTTAGTCCAACCCCTCATTTTGCAGATGAAAAACACTGAGGTTTAGGGAAGTTAAATGACTTCCTGAACTTCACACAGAGAGGAAGTGGCAGATCCAAAATTCAAACCTGGGTCTCCTGGCTCCAAATCCAGAGTTTTTGTCCTTAAATCATAGCTGCCTTCTTGGCGACTGAAGGTTTCATTATGGACATCAGCCATTGTACTGTGCTCTAATACAGTGAAGCCCTCACTGACTACAAAGAAATGTAAACCTCTTGGTTTGATAGTTAATGAACCTATGCTACTGGTCACTATACTCTTCTAATTTTCTAGTACTGCTTTTTAATTTGTTCAGTTGGCTTCTCAGTGTTGCCTGAATTAATTAGATTGCTTCTGTGTCTTTTTTAAATTGATCCTATCTACAATTCATTGATTTTGATCTGTAACTGCCTAAGTCATGCTTTTTTGTTTCTGAACTTAATTCAGAAATTCACCTGGCCTGTAATGAGTTAAGTTTAGAAGTTCAGTTCTCTTGCCTCAAGGAAATCTGCTATCCTTGAAGGATTCAGGTGGACACCAGGGAATCTGGTCTGGCCTATTCTGCTATCCAAGGTAGTATGGTCCACTATGCTAAATTGGCCTTGCAGGTAGACACGAACAATAAACATTTCTTAGCAACAGGATGGAAGGAGGGGTTGTAGCGGCCCCTCATTCCTAGTTTCTAGTCATTAATATTGTTCCTCATGTCTATGATTCTATAGACTTTGTAACTAATTATACTGTTTTACATCTATGATGCTGCCTTGTGTTCTGGATATTGTGTTCTTTGGTCTATAAAAGAGATCTGTCCCCCTTGTTCAGGGTCTTAGCTCTGCTGAGGGGGCTGAGACCCCATTTACTGGCAAATTTATGCTTTGTCAATAAATTGTGCTTGGAACTTTGTGCCTCAGTTTACCTTCAGTTTGATTGTTTGATTGTAAACGTGGAAAAGCTGAGACCTGGGAAGACCACAATTTTAAAAGGTCAAGGTCTCCCACTGCATCTGAGGCCATCTCCAGTTGTCCTGACCTATGTCTTGCCACTGGATTCAGATGACTCTGGAGGAGTTAGCCCTGTCTCAGTTAAATCCAATTCACTTGCAAGTCAAGCCATCACCCTCAGACCATAAATAACAATACATTCCTCTATTAATGAGCCTGATCTAGTGCACCCCACCCTTACCTCTCTCAGTATGTACTTCAAATTGACTGTGGGCTGGCAAACCAAATAGCTAAGATTCTTAGAATTCTGTATAAAGTTAAGTGCCAAGTGAAAGACTTAAGAGTTTTCTCCTTAAATGTATGGTGTTCGTATCTAGTTCATAGATATCTTCCAAATGCTGAGTATTGTCATAGATCTGACTCCTAGATTTCTAGAAAACATATTGGGTAGAGGAGATGGCTAGAAGAGACACATGAATGTCAGAGACAGGTGACGGTAAGAATTGAGGTAAATAAATTTAAAAGCAGAACTAGAAAACCAGAAAAGCATTTTTTCTTGTTATATACCCATCTTCTGCCCTTGGCACCCCATGTTCTTCTTCATCTCTGCTTTTGCTAGTGTGGTGTCTCCTCATGAGAATTTCCTCTGTCTCTTCTTTACCCATGCAAATCCTTTAAGACTCAATTCGAACTTTTATTAAATTTAATTTATTGAAACAGTGTGGTTTGATATAACAAACATTTCCCAACAGACTTCCCCCCCCCCAAAAAATCTCCGTTACAAATTATATTCCTCTAAAAAGTTTGTTGATTAGCAGCAAGAAGGGATACATTTCTTAACATTTGACAGTACAATGCTTACAATGGCCATAATATCTGACCTCTTTGTTGCCTCTTCATGTTAACCTTATTTACACTTTTTAAGTGTGTTTTTTATTCATTTGTCTCTGCTTTCTTCACCTTGGATCACTTCACTCCATTTTTCCTGGAATTCTTTATCATTGTCATTGGAATATTTCTTAGGATACAGTATAATTCCATCATATTCAAATACCATAATTTGTTGAGCAGTTGCTGGGCAGATGTTTTGTTTCTAGCTGTTCATTATTACTAATACTGCTGCTGTGAATATTTTTATACATGTTTTTTCTTGCTGTTAATAGAGTTCTACATTTTTCATGAAACTGGACCACTTTAGCACACTGACCTCTTCAATATTATAGTCTCACATCAAAAAGTGCTTTCATTTTTTCATCTGTGATAGTTTTGTCTTCCCAGTTGTTCTTGGTGACCTTATTCTTGGCTAGTAACTTCTGTAAATAACTATGACTTCCCTCATCTAATACATTCGACTGATGTATGAATTTCTGCTTGCAGAAGTAACGTGAAGTGATGACCCAAGTTCCTGAGTGAGATTGGATCCATTTATAATACCTACTATATTACTAAAGCCACCCAGTCATACTTGGGTAGATTCCCTTCCTAAGTATAAGAAACACTTGTACCAAGTATTGTATGCCCTAACCCTTTTCTACTTGCATGTTAACTCAGCAGAATTTTCTTTGGAGTAGATCATAGCTTCTTGTAAAACTCTTAATTGGCCTATTAAAAATTCAAGAGTATCCTACCCTTGAACCATTTAAACTTTTTAAGAAGCCAAAAATAACAGTGTCTTCTTCCAACATCATTCTCAGGAAAAATTGGGCAGGATGCTCTGGGCAAGGTTGCCCCCATTTGAGATAATAATCACCTCCTAATATTGTTGTGTTACAAGAAATGCCAAGCAGATTAGTGCCTGTGATAAAGCCCTCATTTCTATAATATATAGAGAACTGAGTCAAATTTACAAAAATACAAGTCATTCCCCAATTGATAAATGGTCAAACAATATGAACAGGCAGTTTTCAGAGGAAGAAATTAAAGCTATCTATAGTCATATGAATAAATTCTCTAAATCACTATTGATTAGAGAGATGCAAATCAAAACAACTCTGAGGTACCACATCATACCTATCAGATTGGCTAACATGACAAAACAGGAAGATGATAAATGTTGGAGAAGATGTGGGAGAGTTGGAACACTAATTCATTGTTGGTGAAGCTGTGAGCTGATCCAATCATTCTGGAGAACAATTTGGAACCATGCCCAAAGGGCTACAAAAATGTGCCTACCCTTTGACCCTGCAATATCGCTTGGAGGACTGTATCCTAAAGAGATCATAAAAATGGAAAAGAGTCCTACATGTACAAAAATATTCATAGCAGCTCTCTGTGGTGGGCAAGAACTGAAAATCGAGTGGATGTCTATCAATTGGGGAATGGCTGAACAAGTTATAGTAGAAGAATGTAATGGAATGCTATTGTGCTATGAGAAATGATGAACAGGAAGACTTCCGAGAGGCCTGG
This sequence comes from Notamacropus eugenii, assembly GCF_028372415.1. Lineage (NCBI taxonomy): Eukaryota > Metazoa > Chordata > Mammalia > Diprotodontia > Macropodidae > Notamacropus > Notamacropus eugenii. The sequence goes on along the minus strand of NC_092878.1, from coordinate 48,119,220 downwards.
AAGGACTTCTACAAATTGATGCTGAGTGAAAGGAGCAGAACCAGGAGAACATTATACACAGTAACAATCACAATGTGTGGGGACTGTTTCTGATACACTTAGTCCTTCACAGCAATGCAAGGAGCTAAAATATTCCCAAAGGATTCAAGGCAAAATGCCATCCACATCCAGAGAAAGAACTATGGAACTGCAACGCAGAATGAAGCTGAATATTTTCTCTTGTGCTTTATGTTTTGGTTTTTCTCATGGTTTCTTCCATTCATTTAATTCTTCTATGCAACGTGACTAATGTGAAAATGTGTTTAATAAGAATGCATGTGTAGAACCCATATAAGATTGCATGCCATCTCGGGGAGGGAGGGTGTAGGAGGGAGAGAAAAATCTAAGACTTATGGAAGTGACTGTAGAAAACTGAAAACAAATAAATTAATAATTAAAAAAAAAAAGAAATGACAAGCAGGATGATTTCAGAAAAACCTGGAAAGACTTACATGAATTGATATGTAATGAACAGAACAGAACATTGTACCCAGTAACAGCAATACTGTTCAATGAAGAATTGTAAATGACTTAGCTATTCTCAGCAATACAGTGAACCAAGACAATCCCAAAGGATCAATGATGAAGCACCTCCAGAGAAACAACTGCTATTGATTGAATACAGACTGAAGCATGCTATTTTTCACTTTCATTTTTTTCTTTTGAGTCTTCTTGCACAAAATGACTAATACTGGAATGTTTTACATAATTGCATATGTATAACCTATATCTGATTGCTTAGCATCTCAGGTGGGGGGGAGGGGAAGGAAGGAGAGAGGGATAGAATTTGGAACTTAAAACTCTAAATAAAAATGTTTTTAAAAATTGGAAAAAAATAATCATCCCCTAAGGATACTGAAACTATCATTCTTAGATTCTTGTACTAATTATGATAAATACAAGCTTACTATTGATATGTGCCAAGGCTGAGCTGCCCAAAAAACCAAATATGAATTTTTAAAAAACTGTCCATGAGCTCAGGCACAATGTACTCTAGTCAATTTGTACTCCCCAAACCTTCAAGGCCAAGGTGGAAGCTTTACTGATGAGTTATAACTGAAGTATGGATCTTTCTCTTTCAGTGTCTCGGTAGCACAATGGATAGAGTAAACCTGAGTTCCATTCCAGCCTTGGAAAATTACTAGCTGTGTGATCCTGGACAAATCACTTAACTCATTTGCCTCAATTTCCTCATCTATATATAATTGGAATAATAATAGCACCTACTTCAGCAGAGTTGGGAAGATCAAATGAGAAAACTGTAAAGCACTTAACACAGTACTCAGTACATAGTAAGCACTATACAAGTGTTAGCGATTATTACTATTACGTCCACAGAAAAGTGAATAGGAATAAATGGACAATGGATACTGATAGGGACTTAGAGGGAATGAATGAAAAACTGTGATATTTTATTTACTGACATTCATTTACCTAAGTGTAAATGAATATTATTGTCTACCTTGAGGTTTATTATTAATTTATAACAAATCATTCCAAATTTTAAAAAGAAAAGTTCTTTTATAAAATGCAACTTTTAAAAAATTAGGGTTATATTTCCATCCATACTACTATGTTCTTTGCATCTATTACCACTGTCAGTGTGGATCTATTCCACCTAAAACTGCCAATGAACTGTTTCTAGACTGCTTTTATCATCTGGTGTTAAGTCTGGTCCTATAACAACAGCAGACATTTAAATTATACTTTGTGCTTTGCAAAGTGCTTTACATAAGTTACTTCAATTGATACTCACAGCTCTTGAGGTAAGCAGTTACAGGTGTTATTATCCCCATTTTACACTGGAGAAAACTGAAGTTGAGAGAGAGGAAACTGAGTGACCTGCAGAGACTCACACAGCTAGTAAGTGGTTCTGCTAAAAGAGAATTCAGATTCAATTTTTCACAACTCTGAGACCTTTATTCTACCCACTGTGGCACACTACCTCCAATAGAAAATTCACTTATAAATTCAGTGAGCTAAAAATTTAAATTCTGATCTACTGGTCTTGTACTCTGGCTTCCCTCCATTTCAAAACTCTTCTTGGAACTAGTGAGGCTAGTGATCTCCAATCTTAGCCGGAAGCTGACCTTTTAGCAACATCTATGTCCTTATATTGCAGTGGAATAACGATATTCATAATAACGTGGAACTAATCCTGCAACTATTTTGTCAATATGGGAAAGATGCTCTGCATCCTCCTTTTTAACTCACATATTTGTTGAATAAGATTTCAGAAGGAATGAAGCTGCTTCTCTGACATCTTTACCAGTATTTACTCTCCATCAAAATGGAGCGATGGAAATAGACCTTGATGGCTTCCTTTAACCAGAGCCAACACAAAACTGATCTCTCCGCCCTTTCTTATCCTGGAGGCAGCAAGTAAATAAACTATGTTTATGAAACAAATGCCTTGGAAAACAACGTGAAGTCAGACACAGATGTCAAAGAAAAATATAGGGCACAAGGTCCAGTAAACTAGAAAGAGAAAAACAAAGGCTGCGTGGATAGCTAGAAGTTAGGAAGAGTTAAAAGTGGAAATGAGGGAAATGTTTTGTAAAAGGGTAATAATTGTAAAAGGGTGAGTCAGCAAGTTTTGTGAGCTCAGCAGACGCCGGGCGGAATGAGTGTAAGAGCACTGCAACATTTTAGCAGTGGATACATTTTGACTGAAACTTACAAGTGTTAGAAGATGAGAAAGCGGATGATCCAGGCTGGGCTTGTCCAGTCTGTCCTTGATGGTTTTCAGGATAGTGGTGGTGAAATTTATGTGGGTAAATCATTAATTGTGTAGAATTGTCTGACCAGGAAAAAATCCAGTTCCTATTACCTAATAATTATAACGTAAATAACGGCTACAATGAAGTCATTTACATTCCTCGTAGTTACATGAGGAAAGAAAGTGACTTGGAAAATGGGGACCAGGGTTGCTACTGGCAGTATTCCAGCGTAAGACGAGGGGGACTCCCTGCCCGATGAGAGAAGGGGCCTCAGTACATCATCATAACTTTTCCCCAATTGAATGCAGCCTTAAAATACTATGGACGATTTTCCTATACGGCTCCAGAAGTTGGGTGTCTCGCCAACTCTATGACTTATTACGTCTAAAAGTCAGGCAGACAAAAGGGGATAAAGGACTTACACAGGAAAAAGGCCATTTTCAAAGAATGATTACCAAAAATATTTAAATGTGCCTCCACACTGAAATAAAATAAAAGCAGCCCTAAAAAATTATTTTAGCCTCTTCTGCTTTTAAAAAGAATCCCGATAGAAAAGACTGAAGGAAAAGGAACTGCTAGTCATAGAAAAAAACAAAAATAAAAGGAATAGACGCAGAGAAGGAAGTACGGTTCCACAAGAATTTGCAAACTGCAAAACCACACGCCGGTCCCCGCGGCGCCCGCCACCTCCCATCCATCGTTTGGCGATAGATCGGTCGCCCCTGCCAGAGTGGGCGCTCGATGGCTCGGCGGCTGGCTAGTGAGGCCTGCAGAGCAGCCCAGCCCGGGGGCTCCCCTCCATCTCCCGCACACTCTTGCTCGCGGGCTCCCGGCTTCCCCGCGCGCCACTCCTCCTCCTCGACCCCCCGGACCGCTCGCGACCCCTGCGGGCCCCGCCCCTGGCCGCGCGCCCCCGCGCCTGCGCCTGCCGGTCTGTCTCGGTCTAGCTGTGCCTTGGTGGGTCAGTCCGGTCCCCGCTCGGGTCCCGCCAGCCTGAGGAGCCGGTAAGGTGCCGGGACGGGACGGGGCTGAGGACGGGGCTGAGGACGGGGCTGAGGACGGGGCTGGGCTGGGAGGCTCCGGGAGGGGCGGGTGCTGCGGCTCGTCCGGATCCGGAGCCTTGTCCGGGGCTGGAAGGTGTGGGCGCGGACTGGGGTCCGAGTCTGACCAGGGTGGGGGGCACAGAGTGGGCGAACCCCCCTCCTAGAGAGCTTGGAAGCCCCCCAGGGAATGACGGTGCCCGGCGCTGCCAGTCCCGCCGGGCTGTGCGCACTGGCACAACAGGTAGGCGCTGCCCGCGGACTCTGTGCCTGCCCAGGACTCCTGCGGGCGGTTAGCCAGGACTGCAGGGCAGGGCAGGGCAGGGCCCCCGGCCCCGGAACCCGCCCCAGCCGGCTGCGGCACCGATGCCATCCAGCCCAGACGTGCTTCATCTCCTAAAAGGAGCCCAGGGAGGTGCCATGCGCCCCGATAAACCCGCTGAATCTGCGGGAGAGAGCGGGTGTAAACTTTTCCCAGAAGTTAGGGGTTTTCTCCGCAGTCACCAGCCTACCTTCTATCACTGCCAGCCCAATTGTAAGTAGTTATTAACTGCTTTGCCAACTCCAGAGTTGGATATAATGACCAGTAACTGTAACAAGGCGCGCCTCGGGCGAGATAGTGTAACTTTCCTGTAACTGAACTGTTAGATACACTGAGCTCTTGGGGGCTTTTATTACAAGTCGTTGTATCATATTTGTAGAACGTGATATCATGACGGTAAAGTTTTAGAAATAGTCCTTTTGCCATTCTGGCTTTGAGAAAGAAGTGGCACCTAAGCTTGGAGGATAAGAATTAGGTTTTTAAATGATTGATTTGTATTTTGACAAGTGTTTTTTGGGATGTCATGGTACATCATGGCAAAGCTAGAGATAGAGCTAGAGCTGAGCTTTTGCCCTTCCCTGTTTTGTTTTATTTCTTATTGTTATGAATTTAACGGGCATCCGCAGGGTAAATATTTATACAGAGAACAGAGAGGATTAAGTAGCTGTGGTTCCAACATTTGTTCTGCTTGTTTCTGGCCCCTTCTAACACTGTTCACTAGTTTGGATTTTTAGAAAAATGTCCTGCTGCAGTTTGAGGGGGAGGGTCCCATCACCCCATCAGTTGGGTTCTCTATTCTTTTTGGAAGGGATATCATTATCACTACCTCCCCAATCCCCCCCAAGATCTGCTACCCTATCTGGAAAAACTCAGAGCCCTTCTTTGCAACAATTATTGTCAAGCAAAGCAAATTACATTGGCCCGTTTTGTGCTTCACCTCCTTGCCAAGAGAGGGGAAGCATGATTCATCTTCAGTCTTCTGGAGTGGTGACTGATGGTTGCATTGATCAGAGTTTTTAAGCCTCTAACAGTTGTTTTCCCCTCCAATATTGTAATCCTCCTTTAACCTGGTTCTCCTCACTTAACTCTGCATCATAGAAGACCTCCCCAATTTCTCTGAATGTGTTCATTTTACCATTTCTTAGACTAATATTCTGTTACCTTCATATAACATAATTTGTTCAGCAATTCTCTAATCCCTTCATGTATTTGTGATGCAGGTCAGATTCTGTTTGTGAATGTGTTTGAATATGTTTATATTATATGTGAATGATCATAATGTGAATGAATGTGTTTATATTATAAAAATTATCAAACCTTATTTCTTTCAGATAGATATCGAAAATATAGGCATTGCTTTTGGGGCTCTTTATTTAAAAAAAACTTTTACAAACTAATTTTTATTATAAACTTAGTGATTGCCGACTAACAACTGTTGTAATTAAATGGAGCATGGGACTTGGAAACAGGAAGACTCAAATTGTGATATTTACTAGCTTAAATGCCTCAATTCCAACAACATTAAATTTATATGATCATAGTTTTAGACAGGAAGAGACCTTAGAGGCCATCTACTGAATATACTCTCCTTTTCTTCCCCTCCATTTTACAGATGAAGAAACTGAGATACTTAGATTCCAAAGCTAGGGCTACTGCTGTTCCCTAGTGCCTTGCCAGTACTAGATTTTATAACTTTCTTATTTTTGCTGTTCTAGTAGCTATAAAGTGGTGTGGGGTAATAATACTTTTATTCTGGACTAAATATGTTTCTCCTGATTTTGGCGATATCTGTAAAGTAGGGAATATTCTGATCACTGGTTTTTCATTCAACAAATATTTCAGAGTATCCCTCATGAATCCTGGAGGAATAACAGTAAAAGGTGACACAGTCTCTGCCCTGAAAGAACTAAATGGGGAATGATGAGGATAAAGAAAGGTCCAGATAAAGTGCTAATAGATAAGTAAAATGAGGCCTGGATCCAATTGGGCCTGAGTCCTAGTCTAGTATCTTATCCCCTGAATTAGTTTTCATATTATTTCTAAATACTAAACATTACAAAAGAAGAAATGGGCCACTTCAGAATTTTTGTTCACCCTGATTTGTAAAAGTCAGAACTCAAAATGACAGTTATTTCTGTATTTTAAAAAAGTATATCTTTTTTTTTTAATTTAACTTTTAACATTTATTTTCACAAAATTTTGGGTTACAAATTTTCTCCCCTTTTATCCCCTCCCCCCCCCCAAACCCAAGCATTCTAATTGCCGCTGTGACCAATCTGCTCTCTCTTCTATCCTCCTTCTCTGCCCTTGTCTCCGTCTTCTCTTTTGTCCTGTAGGGCCAGATAGCTTTCTTTACCCCTTAACCTGTATTTCTTATTTCCTAGTGGTAAGAACATTACAGTTGATCCTAACACTTTGAGTTCCAACTTCTTTAGCTCCCTCCCTCTCCACCCCTTCCCTTTGGAGGACAAGCAATTCAATATAGCCAAATCTGTGTAGTTTTGCAAATGATTTCCATACTAGTTGTGTTGTATAGGACTAACTATATTTCCCTCCATCCTATCCTGTCCCCCATTACTTCTATTCTCTTATGATGCTTTCCCTCCCCATGAGTGTCGACCTCGGATTGCAATCTCCTCCCCATGCCCTCCGCTCTATCCTCCCCCCCATCCTCCCCCCCACCCTGCTTGTGCCCTTGTCCCCCACTCTCCTGTATTGTGAGATAGGTTTTCCTATCAAAATGAGTGTGCATTTTGTTCTTTCCTTTAGTGGAATGTGATGAGAGTAGACCTCATGTTTTTCTCTCACCTCCCCTCTTTATCCCTCCACTAATAAGTCTTTGCTTGCCTCTTTTATGAGAGATAATTTGCCCCATTCCATTTCTCCCTTTCTCCTCCCAATATTTCTCTCTCACTGCTTGATTTCATTTTTTTTTTTAAGATATGATCCCATCCTCTTCAATTCACTCTGTGCACTCTGTCTCTATGTATGTGTGCGTGTGTGCATGTGTGTGTGTGTAATCCCACCCAGTACCCAGATACTGAAATGTTTCAAGAGTTACAAATATTGTCTTTCCATGTAGGAATGTAAAGAGTTCAACTTTAGTAAGTCCCTTATGACTTCTCTTTGCTGTTCATCTTTTCATGCTTCTCTTCATTCTTGTGTTTGAAAGTCAAATTTTCTTTTCAGCTCTGGTCTTTTCATCAAGAAAACCTGAAAATCCTCCATTTCATTGAAAGACCATTTTTTCTCCTGAAGTATTATACTCAGTTTTGCTGGGTAGGTGATTCTTGGTGTTAGTCCTAGTTCCTTTGACTTCTGGAATATCCTATTCCATTCCCTTCAATCTCTTAATGTAGAGGGTGCTAGATCTTGTGTTATCCTGATTGTATTTCCACAATACTTGAATTGTTTCTTTCTAGCTGCTTGCAATATTTTCTCTTTCACCTGGGAATTCTGGAATTTGGCCACAATGTTCCTAGGAGTTTCTCTTTTTTGGATCTCTTTCATGCGGTGTTCTGTGGATTCCTTGAATATTTATTTTGCCCTCTGGTTCTAGAATCTCAGGGCAGTTTTCCTTGATAATTTCATGGAAGATGATGTCTAGGCTCTTCTTTTGATCATGGTTTTCAGGTAGTCCCAGAATTTTTACATTGTCTCTCCTGAATCTATTTTCCAGGTCAGTTGTTTTTCCAATAAGATATTTCACATTAGCTTCCATTTTTCCAATCTTCTCGCTATGTTCTGTGATATCTGTCTTTCTCACAAAGTCCTTAGCGTCCATCTGTGCCATTCTAGTTTTGAAAGTACTATTTTCTTCAGTGAGCTTTTGAATCTCCTTTTCCATTTGGCTAATTCTGCTTTTGAAAGCATTCTTCTCCTCATTGGCTTTTTGAACCTCTTTTGCCAATTGAGTTAGGCTAGTTTTCAAGGTGTTAATTTCTTCAACATTTTTTTGGTTCTCCTTTAGCAGGGAGCTGATCTGCTTTTCATGCTTCTCTTTCATCCCTCTCATTTCTCTTCCCAGTTTTTCCTCCACCTCTCTAACTTGATTTTCAAAATTCTTTTTGAGCTCTTCCATGGCCTGAGCCCATTGGGTGGGCTGGGACACAGAAGCCTTGATTTCTGTGTCTTTGTCTGATGGTAAGCATTGTTCTTCCTCATCAGAAAGGAAGGGAGGAAATGTCTGTTCTCCAAGAAAGTAGCCATCAATAGTTTTATTTCTTTTGCCTTTTCTGGGCATTCTCCCCAGCCAGTGACTTGACCTCTGAATATTCTCCTCACACCCACCTCGCCTCCTGGTCCTCCCAGCCAGCGTTTGGGGACTGGGATTCAAATGCTGCTTCCCGCCTTAGGGCTTTTGGTGGGGGCAGGGCTGCTATTCAGTGTGAGAATTAAGTTCAGGTGGTCAGGTCAAGGGCAGGGCCGCCTCTCAGGCTCAGTTCCTTCAGGGGGTTTATGTACAGACCTTCCACAATGGATCCAGGCTCCCACCCGCTTGGGGAACCCCTGTCTGCAACCGCCTCTCAGCTTCTATCTTCCGGGGGGGCCCGAGCCATGGGGGCACCCCACTCCCCTCTCGACCCGCCAAAGAGACTCTCTCACCGACCCCGTCACCTGTGGGTGGAGGGGCTTGTGCCGCCTCTGGAGATCCCGTCCCTGAAGCCTGCTCGGATCTGTACCTCTCGGAGCCGAGGCCGCCGCAGGTCTGGGCTGGGCTCCGCGTCTGCAGCGCGACGGACCTTTTGCGAGAGGTTTGCAGGTCCCTCTGTGGGTGGAGGGACCCGCGTGGCCGCTGGAGATCCCGTCCCCATAGCCCGCTCGGATCTTTTTCTCACGGTGTCGCGGCCGCTGCAGGGCTGCACTCAGCTCCCAGTCCCGGCGCCCAGTCCGCAGCTCGAAGGACCCCCCGCGAGAGGTTTGCAAGTCTCTCCGGAACAGAAATCTCTCTCGCTCCAATATTCCGTGGCCTCTGGGTGCAGAATTCACTGTGAGTTGGTCCCCTCTAGCCGTTCTGTGGGTTGTGGGTTCGGAGCTATGTGTATGTGCGTCTTTCTACTCCGCCATCTTGGCTCCGCCCCCTCTAAAAAAGTATATCTTATCAGGAAGTGACTTAATGAGATTATTTCATAAGTGACTGAACCTATGTAATAATTTGTAATTAAAATAAAAGGTAGTGCAATATTTCTACATGTGAAATTAATCAGCTAACATTTATTACCTACTTTTGGTACAACAGGAACTATGCTAAGTTTTGGGGCAGATGACATGTAAATAATTAGAAACATACAGGATATGTACAAAATAAATAGAAGGTCAGCTCAGAGGGACAGGTAACTAAAATAGCTAGAGAGGTGGCCAGGGAAGAGACTAGGAAAGGCCTTCTTCAGAAGGTGGGATTTAAGCTGACACTTTAAAAAATAGCTAGAGAGGTGGCCAGGGAAGAGACTAGGAAAGGCCTTCTTCAGAAGGTGGGATTTAAGCTGACACTTTAAAAAATCCAGGAAACTAAGAGATAAGGATGAGAAGGAAGAACATTCCAGATAAGGGGGTGGGGAGGGTGGAGCAGCTATTGCAAAGCCATGGCTTCAGGAGATTTAATATGTGTGTGAGGAACAGCAAGGAGACCAGTGTAGCTGGATCATAGAATTGAGATGAGTAAAATGTAAAAAGTATAAGGGGAGGAAGGGGCTTGATTATGAAATCTTAAATGCCAGACAGAGGACTTTATATCTGATCCTGGAGTAATAAGGAGTGACTGGAAATTATTAGGGGAGAGGGGTGAATGACATGATTAGATCTCTACTTTAGAAAAATTATCTTGGCAGTTTGAGTAGAGGATGTATTGGAATGGGGAGACACCTGAAGCAAGAAGACCAATTCGAAGGCTATTACAATGTGTTAGGCACTAGTTCTAGGGATCTGAATTAGAGTTGTGGTAATGTGAGAAGAGAGAGGTAGATATATAGTAAAGATATTGCGAATGTAGAAATGACAAGGAATTTGGCAATGGATTTGACTAGGAGAGGATAGTGTGAGTGAAGAATCAAAGTTGATCCCTGGATTACAGACTTGAGTAACTTGGAAGATGCCTGGAATGCCCTCTATCCTTATCTTCCACCAGAGACTTCCCTGGCTTTCTTCAAGTCCCAATTAAAATCTTCCACAAGACGCCTTTCTCAACTCCTCTTAATTCTGGTGCCTTTCCTCTTTTAATTATTTCCTATTTTTCCTGTGAGTGGCTTGTTTGTACGTATTGTTTATTTGATTGTGAGCTCTTTGAGGGCATGCACTGTCTTTTCTTTTTCCATCCCCAGTACTTATCCCTGAGATTGGCTGATAGTAGGCACTTAATGTTTGGCTGACTGACTGAACTAGTGCTCTTGGCAGTAGTTAAGAAAGTTCAGAATAGGGGACATTGTAAGGGGAAAGATATATTCTGTTTTAGGTATTGTTGAATTGGAGATGCCTACTGTTCGTTCAGTTTGAGATGTCCAGAAAGCAGTTGATAATACTGTACCCTTCGAAGGGAGACTAGGCCTGGGTATATAAATATGAGAATCATTTGCATAAAAATAATGATTGAACTCTTGAAAGCCAATGAGATGATCCAGTGAGATAATATAGTGAGAAAAGAGGAGAAGGCCTAGGACGGACTTGGATATCCATGACTAATGGGTGTGGCAAGTACACAGAATCAGCAAAGGAAATTAAGAAGTGGTTGGACAGGCAGAGAGTTAAGAGAGAACAGTGCCTGGAAAACCTGAAGGGGAGAAAGGATACAGGAAACAAACGATCACCAGTCCCAATTACTGAAAGGAGGTTAAGAAAGATGAGGATCCAGAATAGGTTATTAGATTGAGCACTTAAGAGATAATTAACAACTTTGGAGAAATACTTTTTTGCTGTCTATATCTGTTATGCTAGGTATTCTACAGTCCACGTATTTAGATGGAGTTGCATTTCTAAGTATGGAGATAACCACAGTAATAATTTTCTCTGTAAGTCAATTTTTATTGTTGGTTGTATGTTTGTGAACATCAGTATTTTAAATGATTATAAGCTCCTTTAAAGCAAATTCTATGTCATATATATCTTTCTACAGTGTGCTGTAATAGAGAGTTGAACTTAAGAGATCTGCCTTTGAAACTGTGTGACCATAGGCAAGTCACTGAACCTCTGGAGGTATCAATTTTTTAATGGATATAATACTTGTAGTATTTACCTCCCAAGTTGTTTCAAAGATCAAATGAAACTATGTATAAAGTGTTTTGCAAACCTTTATTATATAAACATCAGCTTCGTTCTTTGTTGAATGAATGAAAGTTTTTATTATGGCATTTTATTATTGGCATGTTAAATTGACTGTTTTTGTCTAAAATTTGTAGACTAACAACTTCTAAAAAATTAAGACGTCCAGGTCATAAATTAGCCATAAACTTTAACAAGTTACCTTTCCTTGAAACTTTTGTTCAAGAACTGCACTAAATAAAATAATTTTAGGCCTATAATTATTCAGTATAACCCTCTTAATTTTATAGTTTAGGAAACTATGGACCCAAGAGGCATATATTGTAGAAGTTGTTCTTGTTGTTCTGGCATTTTGGATTCCTGGTGATGCCCTTTGGGGTTTTCTTGGTAAAGATTCTGCAGTAGTTTGCCATTTCCTTCTTCAGCTCATTTTACAGATGAGGAAACTGAGGCAAACAAGGCTAAGTGACTTGCCTAGGGTTATACAGTGTGAGGCTGATTTGAACTCAGGTCTTCCTGACTCCTAGCTGCCCATTGTGGAAATAATATTTTCTAAATAATGTCTGTAAAACCTAAAGCTGAGATTTTTTGGTCTTTTGAAAATAGGAAAAGTCATTGTGAACATGAAATCCTACTTGTATGTTCAATAGGATCAGAGTAATAAATCTGAGCTCTAAATAACCATCCAGCTGAATTAAAGATTTCAGACTAGAAGCAAGTATCCCAAATTACTTACTCTAAAATAGTAACAATAAAAAAATTTCTACAGCTTGAAAAAGGCATAATGTTGATATGCCAAAAAGTACGGTTGCTGTTAGTCTGTTGAAGACATTGGAACCTGTCATATGATACTGAGAGAAGGAAAACTTCTGAGGGTAATTCCTAAATATTAAAGCCTTGAATATGCTTACATTTCCTTAAGGACTCAATTAAAGTACTATCATTAGTGAATAAAATGCTTCTTAGATGTACTTTCTCAGTAAAGCAATTGTTTTTTTTTAAGTGCTTCTACTTTTTAATTTCCAACATCTTTACCTCTTTTTGCTTTAGCTTCCTGGTCTATAAGTATGACATGAAGGACCCAGCTACATTGGTTGACTTAGTGTATTTTTTTTTATCCGCAAAGGAAATAGGTTGAAATTTTTTGTTTCAGAGGTAAAATTGTAATAAAATTTTGTGTCAGTTAGTAGTCTTGGTCCTTCTAGTGCTGAATGTGGAATTTGAACTTAGATCTCTAAAATATTTTCCAATTCTCAATCCTGTGTTCTTAAATATATATACGTTAAAATCCCCACACAATAGAGTTCTGTTTAATCACATGTTAGGGGACAGGGCACTCTTTGGAAGTGAAGTTTTCAGATAACTCAAATTTATCCTTCAAATATCTAATCTTTTTAAAAATGTAATTATTTTAATGGAAATCTGTAACATGCAGGTGTCCCAATAACTGTTAAAACTTAGGACTTCACTAAGACTTTTTATACACTCTTTATTAAACATTTCTGTACCTTCTTGAGCATATTTAATAAACACTGAACATATTTTAATCTTTTCACCCATATTAATGAGATCAGATTATAGAATCATAGATGTAGAGTCAGAAGGTACCTTAGAGGTCAAATCTTGGTTCTTCATTTTACAGATAAGGAAACTGAGACCCAAAGAGGTTAAAATGGCAGGCTCAAAGAAATCTTAACTAGTAAGTAGTAGAGCCAGGATCCATTGTTGCTTTAAGTATATGGCCGAAGTAAATTTTTGGGAGAGGTGAACCTCATCATCATCTTATGTAACATTTTACCTGGAAGATATATCCCGAATAGATTCCTGAAGACTAATTTCTATATGTAGAGTGGCCCAAATACAAGAAAATATGATAGCGTTAAAAAAAAAGCTTCTTAGCTTTTCTTTTACATTTTCATTTCCAAATTCTCTCTCCATCCACCCCCTCCCCCACCCATTGAGAAGGCAAACAATAAGATATCAATTATGTGTGTGAAGTCATGTCAAACTTATTTCTATATTAGCCAGGTTGCAAAAAAAAAAAAAAGGCATGAAATAAAGTATACTTCAGTCTACACTTTGGGGGTGGATAGCATTTTTCATCAACAGTCCTTTGGGAATTATCTTCGTCATTGTATTCATCAGAGTAGCTAAGTCTTCACAATTGATCATCATAATATTACTGTGTTCCCCTGGTTCTCCTCACTTCACTTCGTACCATTTTATATGTCTTCCCAAGTTTTTCTGAAACCAACCCCCTTGTCATTTTTATAGTATTTCAACACAATCACATACCACAATTTGTTCAGCCATTGCCCAATTGATGGACATCCCTTCTATTTCCAGTTCTTTGCCACCACAAAAAGAATAGGTCCTTTTGCTTTTCCTTTGGTCTCTTTGGGATACAGACTTAGTAGTGGTATTGCTGAGTCAAAGGGTCTGCAGTTTTATAACCCTTTGGACCTAGTTCAATATTGTTCTTCAGAAAGGCTAGACCAGTTCACAACTCCACCAGCAATGTATTAGTGTACCTATTTTTCTACATCCCTCCAGTACTTGTCATTTTCTTTTTATGTCACATTAACTAATCTGATAGGTATGAGGTGGCACCTTAGAGTTGCTTCAGTTTGCATTTCTCCAGTCACTGGAGAAATTTAAACCTTTTTTCATATGATTATTGATAGTTTTGATTTTTTCTTCTGAAAATTGCCTTTTATATGTTAACTTTCTTATTAACATTTTTGAAAGAAACTTTTTTTGCTGTATTCATTTTTGTCTAGGAGTTTAGGAATGTGTTGGGAAGGTGAGAGGCTTAAACTGTGGATTGCAAATATGTGTACTTATGTTCTTCTTGCTTATAATAGTAAAGTGGAATTAAATGATGTGTAACAATGCAACCAACATTTTAGGATTTAGAGTCTTAGAAGACGTGTATTTTTGCCTTAACTTACATCCAGATTAGGTACAAATAAAGGTATTTCTTGCCCGTAATCTTTTTCTCCGATAATAATATACTTGCTTCATGTCAGTTATTGAATGCAGAAGGTACCAACAACCTAGCTACCTTTAGCAGTCATGGCTAAGTCAATTCAGGGGAATTTTAAGTGGAAAAAATAGATTGTTAACTCTTTTGTTTGTTTCACAGGTATTTATCCATTGTGTCAGGAATCTATGACCAAGGGCCCTTCAGTCTTCCTTGTTAGATATTATTGTACCACATTAACTAACTTTTTAGTATGGCCTCTCACTCCTAAACTTCTTTTTTAATAAAGATAAACTGTTTAATGATACAGTAACTTCTGATGACAGTGAGTACATTTCATATCACCTCACCAAAAGGTTGCCTTTTAAAACAACTAGCAAATGGTTAAAAATCAATATGAATATTTCTAAGACAATATAGTTAGAACAACAATACATTAATGCTGGAGGGCTGGGGAGGATGGGGATAAGGAGTAGAATAAAGGAATAGTAAGTCTATTGGTGTTAATTATGAAAAAACTTCTTGGAAGAGATAAATATGTCATTGAATTTTGAAAAAATGGACATGCCTGTAGAAAGTTTAACAAGGTATCCCAGATAGGAGGATGAAAATGCTGGTTTGATGTTGGAAGTTAAGATGTATATAGGAAATAGCAAGTAAATTGTTCTAGAGATTAGGGAATAAAGTTTGTTGTGTTGTTTTTTTTTTAAAGCAACCTAGCGATTTTTAAGAGAGATTTTTAATGATAACATTGATTTTTATGCCACCTACGTTTTATCTCTGAATTCTTCACATTACCCCTTGTCAGTGAACCATCCTTATGACACAGAATTTTTAAAAAGAGGAAAAAATAGAGGGAGCAACTCAGCCTAACTCTCCCAACATTACCCTCCAAACAACTTTAAAATAATGCCTCAAATGGAATTCTCGAGTGATAAGAGTCAACAAAAGGTCAAGGTGAGACATTTTTTCTAGCCCAAGACAATTTAGGAGGTCATTAGAACCCTGTTGCATTGCCCATACTCAATTCCAGGTCTCAGTTCAGACAGAGTAGCACTTGTGTGGTCATTCACAATGAACAGGGAGGGACTCTGATGACAGTTACAATGTAGAGAGGAGCACTAACATTTGTGACTGCAGGAGAGTAGGGTCCCTTCCTGAGCAAATGTCAGAGTGCGGACCAGGAGAGCAGTGACTACATTTCTCCCAGATCGCACCAGCTTGGAAACACCAGAAATTTGCATACCTTCAAAACTACCCTTGGAAGCAACAATGCAGAAAAGCTCAAATTTGGGCTACTTCCTCAAGTGAGCAGAACCCAACTTAAAGTTCAGGGTCAAAAGATAAGCTGGAAAAATGAGCAAACAACAACAAACCATAAAAGGCTACTGTGGTGGCAGTAAAGATCAGGACACAAACTCAGAAGATGACAGCATGATAATAGGTCCTATCAAGGATTCCTAGACAAGTTAAAGTGGTAAAGGAATAATTGGGAAAAGAAATGAGAATGATACAAGAAATTATGAAAAAAAGAGTTGATAGCTTGACAAAAGAAACACCTCTCCCCAAAAAAACCTGAAGAAAATAACACCTCAAAACCAGAATTAGTCAAGTAATAAAAAGAGGTACAAAAATGAACTGAAGAAAACAATGCCTTCAAAAGCAAAATAGTACAAATGGGAAAGGAGGTACAAAAATTTGCTGAAAAAAAAAGGTCTCTTTTAAGGTAAAATTGGCCAAATAGAAAAGTTACAAAAGCTCACTGAAAAAGACAATCCCTTAAAAATTAGAATTGGTTCTAAGCCAATGACTAATAATTTTTTTAAAAGTCAAAAGAATGAAAGAATAGGAGAAACTGAAATATCTCATCAGAAAAATAACTGACCTGGATTATAGATGGAGGAGAGATGATTTAAGTATTGGACTGCCTGAAAGCCATGAGCAAAGAAGGAATCTAAACAATATATTTCAAAAAATTATAAAGGAAAACTGCCCTGATATCTTTCAATCCAGAGGGCTAAATAGAAAGAAAGAATCAATCAAGATCATCTCCTAAAAGAGATTCCAAAATGAAAACTCCCAGAATGTTATAACCAAATTTCAGAGTTCTAAGGTCAAGGAGAGAATGTTGCAAGCATGGAGAAAGGTAATTTAAATATTGTGGAACCATGAAGATTTGGCAGCTTCCACCTTGAAGGAGCAGAGGGCTTGGAATAAGAAGTTCTGGAAGACAAAAGAATTAGGGTTACAACCGAGAGTAGTCTACCCAGAAAAAAATTAATATAATAATGCTTCAGGGGGAAAAATGGACATTTACTAAAATAGAGGAATTTCAAGCATTCCTGATTAAAAGACCACAATTGAATAGCAAATTTGACATTTCAAACACAAAACTCAAGAGAAGCATAAAAAGGCTAACGTGAAAGAGAAATCAGACTCAATAAGGTTAAACTGTTTGTATTCCTGTATGGGAAGATGATACATGTAACTCCTAAGAACTTTGTCATTATTAGGGCAGTTAAAAGGAGTCTACGTAGAGGGTGTATGATTTGATTATATTGGGATGATCTCAAAAAAACAACATGAAGAGAAAAAAAGGGTGATGCACTGAGAGAGTAGGGAAGGGTAAGGAACACTGGGGAAAATTATCACGCAAAAGAAGCATAGAAGGAGGAGCTTTTACAGTGTGTGTATTGGGGGAGAGGGAATTGGGCATGAAATGGGCAATGCTTGAACTTCACATCAGAATTTGTTCAAAGAGGGAAGAATAAACACATACACACGCTCAGTTGGGTATAGAAATCCTCTTATTCCACAGGAAAGTAGGAGGGAAAAAGGATAAGGTGATAAAAGAGAGATTGGAATAAGGAGGCAATGGTCAGAAGCAAAAGCAGAGAATAAACAGAAAAGTAATCAATATAAATTCACCCATAAAACAGAAGCAGAAAGCAATGGATTGGAAACCAGAATCCAACAATAACATTCTGTTTAGAAGAGACATACTTGAAACAGAAGGACACACAGTTCAAATAAGGGGCCAAGGTATTCAGCTGAAGTAAAAAACAAAACGCAAGGGTGGCAATCATGAGATCTTGGATACAGAAGAAGCAAAAATAAACCTAATTAAAAAGAGAGAAGCAAGGAAACAATATTTTGTCAAAAGGTGCCATAGACAATGAAGTAATCAAATTTTAAAGCAAGTTTCTCAGATAAAGTTTTCATTTCTTAAAAATATGGGGAACGGAGTGAGTTTTTTTAAATCCATTCAATAGTTGATAAATGATCAAAGGATAGGAACAGGTAGTTTTCAGAAGAAGAAACTAGAGCTATCTGTCATGAAAAAAATGCCCTAAACCACTACAAGATGAAAATTAAAACAACTTTTAGGTACCACCTATCAGAAATGACAAATGCTGGAGGGAATGTGTTACTTTGTACTTTTGGTTCTCTTAATATGTACCTGGGAGGGGAAAAAAAGATGTTTTGTGCTTGGCATAAGTTCTTAACTTAGAATTGAAGCAACCATTTAAAATATTTTAGGTACATATATCTCTACCTTTAGAGCCAAGGCCTCTTTTAAGAAGCCTTCTTTTACAAAGGTAAGCACTTTTCTTTTTCTAGTTAGATTTTCTTTAGCCTTTAGTTATAAGCATCTTTGTTCTAAGTTCCAGTATCTAATCACACTGTTAGAGGTATACAATGTTGTAAAATATAATAGATACTTATTAGGCACCTAAACTACCACTTACTAGACTAGTTCTCTGGCAGATAAAAAGTTTCAATAAGATACAATCCCTACTTGAGTTTTCTGTATTGAGAGTCAGATTGACTTGTTTTGGGGTTTCTGGGAACCCCAGAATGTCAGGGTGCAGGGTGGTGTCCACCTGCAATGAATTCAAACCTTCCAGTCAGGGGGCAAATTTTATTGTAATGACCAATAGAAGTAGACAGGGTTACTAGTGAACCTGCAATTTACTGGGGGTGAGACTGAAGCTTATATACAAAAGGGCCTGTGAAAGGATCTGGATGGGATTAAGGAGTGGTAAGTAGTCTGAAGTGGGCTAGGTATCATAGTGAAAGGAATGTCAAGCTAATTAAGTGATCCAAGTGGGTTGGGGTGGGCCAGGTGCCTTGGGTAGAGGTGCTGAAATGTATGGGAAAATTCAGGGACTGGGTTGCTTTCAAAGACATGATGTTCACCTTTTAGGAGTCCAGGTCCCATTACTTCATCAAGAGGATTTAATGGAGTATAGACTCTGGAAGCCCCTTGGAATTCTCCTTGAATTTTCCTACTTAGTCTAACTTTTCATGCCCAAATCTGTTAGCCTTCGGATTGCCTCTGGCTGCTTCCTATCCTTGATTCTATAAAGTACCCTTAACCTAGTCCCCTTGATCACACCAAAATCTCACTCTCTTGATTTTGACCTCTAGTCACCCCAGCACCATCAAGATCTTCCCTAAACCCCTCCTTCTATCACTCCAGACTACTAGACCACCCCTAGATCCATCCCAGTCTTTCTGTATATATAAGATCCTTTTTGCATCTGTGAAGGTGCTGAGATTCAGTCTAGCTCACTTGTTAATACAAGCTTCACAAATGGTGAGGCTTCTTAAGAGTCAACCCAATATGGCAGAACTTTGTCTAAAAGAAGACTTGAGTTGAATTCATTCGGGCAGAACTTGAGGTGTTGGTATTCCCTGACCTTAACGTTATAGTTCCCTAACTGGGAATACTGCCAATCTCAATTTCTTCTTCAGCCAGTACTGGAAGGTATGTAAGCCTTCCCCTCTCCTTATCCCTTTCTTACTCTCCAAGTAACTTGGAGAGGTGCTTTTCAGGTCTGAGCTCTCAGGTCCCAGTAGGTCATACAGCTAGAAGGCTGTCTCATACAGGTTCTCAGTCCAATGGTTATGTTGGAGGCCATAGACCTGGGCACACTTTCTGAAGCATGAAAGATGGGAACAGATGCCTTATTTGGAAGTGTATGCCCAATTTTCTCAGCGCCAGGGAACTGGGAAAACTTCAGGAATCTTTTTGTGGGGTTTTTTTTGTCTTGTTTTGTTTTTCAAGGCTTACTCCAAGACCCTCCTTTACAGAGGAACGGACTTCCAGCCCTCACGCCTATAAAGAGTCAGTCTTTTTCAATTCCCAAAAGTTTGACTTTGGGTTGTCTTTTAAAAAATTGGGAAAAATACAGTTTCACCAAAGAACTTAAAAAGAATAAGTTGGTGTTCTTTTGCAACACTGTTTGGCCACAGTATCTCCTAGAGGGCCACGAAGCATGGCCTCATTTGGGGACTTTAAAATATAATACTCTCTTGAAGTTTCCTACATGATGGACTTTGTTGAGCTCTTTCAGAACCCTATTCTCAGGGAAGATGCTTGTAGTTAGAGCCTCCCTACAGAGGGGCAACGGGGGTCAGTTGGACATTTTGGATGGCCCCCCCCAGGGCTTCACCCCTCCTTCCACCCCTGCAGTCCTCTCACTCCATCCCCCCATGCCTTCAAAGCATTTTTCCCTTAAGGGAAGTGCCTGCCTCACCTAGTGGGACAGTTAGAGTGCATGTACCCTTCTCCTCAGACTTTATTCAGATTAAAAGAAAAACTGGGGAGATAATCGAAAGACCCCACTAAGTTTACTGAGGATTTTAGGGACATATTCCCTACAATTCGAGCTTTTTTGGGGTGATTTGCATGTCCTCTTCCACTTGTACCACTGCAGAGAAGAGAATCTGGGAACAAGCCCCAAAATTTGGGAATTGTTTGGCTAGCAATGACCCCACAAAATATCCCCTTGGAACAGCTGCTGTTCCCACTAGTGACCCAGGATGGGTTATCAAAACAGTGAGGATAGAGGAAAGAAAGATCATATGGTAATTTGCCTGTTAGAAGGCCTAAGAACTGCATTTCAAAAGCAAATAAATTTTCAAAAAGGGAAGATTCAAGGTGAATGCAGGGGTGTTCTCAGAGCCTATACCCCTTCAGATTTGGAATTGAATCATGGCTCTGTTACTTATTGCCAGTAGGCAAGTCATTTAGCCTCTCTAGGCCAAAGCTTCTTTATCTGTGGTCTCAAAGTACTTGAGTAGAATTGCACAGGCTAATAGTAAGAGGGAAACCTATCTCCTTTCTCATTAAGATGTATCAAGCTCTATTATGGCTCCATGCAAGTTGTCATTTTCTTGTTTTGCAACCTAGAAGTTCCCAAAGTGCTAAATCACAGATGGAAGTTTTGGCAAATGACTAAATTTGTTATAAAGGCCAAAAAATGCTACAGTTACTTATTATATCAGAACTAATTATTGTAGGACAGACTTGGATGTGGTTGGGTATGTTGTCACAATCTATGTTTTTGAAGTGTGGAAATATTTAGGAGTACCATTGAAATTAGGAAACTGGAGACTGGAGGTCAAGGTGAGAGACTGAATATGAAACTCAGCTCACAGCTTTTAGGACAGCTCTGTGTTAGTATTTGTCTAACACTTTGTGGGCACAGAGGTAGATTTTTGGTACAATGTATTCCCAATACGGTTCTTTAAAAACTAAACAAACAAAACCACCCTGTCACATCTTTTGCTATATATCTTGGTGTTTTAAGTATTGCAGTACTGTAATTTCCTTCCAAGCAGCACATTAAATCTTATTGTAAATTCACGAAATAATCATACAGATTAGAAAGGTACTTTAAAAATCTAAGTTCTAGGTATCTAAAATCTTTTACCTAGATTCTAAGGTGTGTGTGCTGGCTTGCTTTTAGATAAGCTTCCAGATTAAAAAATTTTTTTTTCTTTTTATTCCAAAGCTAATTTAATCATTGGTCTCTTTCTAATTTCTCGTTGCTGAGGTTCTAAAACTACTTTATTTAGCTAAATCTTTGAATACTAACTCATTTACAAGTGAAAAACTTATCCCAGTTGATATGCAGTGTAGGGCTGTCTTCGAAGTATTTTGTCACTAGTCTGCTCTTTTCTGGGTGGAAAACTTATCCCTTGTAGCTGGCCCCCTGCAGTTCTTTTCTCTTTCCTTCAACTGTCAACAACATTCATTCTTCCCTTATTCAACTAGTTCCCAGATTAATACTCTTTAAGTGTCACTGGAACTAAAAATGTCCTGAAAGTAAATCGAAAGCATTTGGCTAAAAAAAAGGTACAGATAAATATCATTTAACTGCTAAAATTTTTATTAGGTGCTTAGGGTGGAGTGAATCATTTGATGGCTAAGTTGTGTTTTTTTGTTCTCAAATGTTTGTGTAGTTGATTAGAGCAATGAGCTCAAACTCAAATTTTATTTATTTATTTTTAAAAATTTATGTCTTTAATTTATTCACTCCCTTCCCAAAGACTTGTTATTCTAATTATTTACTCTGCTGCACAAAGGGACAAAAGGCTTTATACTATGTCTAGAGACTATTTTGAGATTTCTGGGTTGTAGCATTTTATAAAGTCCATGTTTTTAGTTATTTTCAATCACATATTTTATACACTTCATCTACTCTGGTGTAAACTAGATTTCAGGAGATTAAGTAAGCAGATTGCTTTAATAATATAGGGTATCTTTGGGGCTTGAATAGTCACTTCACACAGTGAGCACCCATTAGGGTAGAATAGGATTGCTGAGCAGCTCTGAGAACTCAACTGAGGGTAAAGCCTCGTAAATTTATATGAATGAAATCAGCTTGATTTAATTTCCTTCTCTGGGGATGTTCAACAATTCAGGATTAGAAAAAAAGATATCAGATGTTTTCATTTTTTTGAACCTAGTATTTAGCATAGTGCTGGTCACATACTAGGTGCTAAATAAATGCTTGTTGGATTAAATGGAAGTCACAGTTACTAGAGGTTGAGAATAAGCTGTAGAGGAAGAAAGGAGGAAAAAAAGGTTAGATTCTAGGATGGTACTTGTAGGTCTTTAAAGTATAGACAGATGGGTAAAGGGTAAGAATGGAGGAGGCAAGTCATTTCTGATTTGGGAAGATAATCTGGGGGAAAAGTTGAAGAATTTTAAATTATAATGAAAGAAAGCAAATTAAATGAGAATTAGAGGCGTAGAAAATAGGACATTTTGGTAAAAAATGGACTTTTGAATCAAAGTTTAGAGTCTTGGATATAGTGTAATTTTGTGAGATGAAGTCTTCATCTAAAGCTGTCGGGAATTAAAAGAAACATCAAGAGTCGAGAAGGCTGAGAAATTGGGCCTTCCATGTTTTTCTTTTTTAAACTAGACCTACAATTTCATTTGTCTCTAGGCCTCCCAATCAGGACTTGCCAGTGCAGATTCCCTGTAGTCTTGGAGGGGTGCCTGGGACACAAGGAAGTGAAATGACGGGCTCAGGGCCTTATTGCCAGTATGTGTCACAGGTGAGACTTGATAGTCTTCCTGAATTTTAAGACCAACTCTTACCAAGTAAACCTTGTTGTCTTCCACCTTGCACATAGTAGGTATGCAAGTATTTTTTTAACTTTGAATTTTAATTTATGCAGAATTGTAGAGTGTTATGTGGTTGCGTTTAGCCCCAGTCTTGGCCAGGACCAACTGCAGGTATTTTGTGGTTGTAAGATTATCATATACTACCATAGCATACTATCATATGCTCTGGGAATCTCTCTTTAAGACTTTCTCATCTTCCTGAAGTCCTTGGAAATGTTAAATCAGCTTTAATTCCCTTCTAAGCAACTAAGCCTCCTGCATTATCACTCACCTAGTGTGTTCTATCAGGAATTTACAGAATGCCAACTTCAGACACTGGTAGCCAGTCATGCAACAGTATTCCCTGAAACCTAATCTGAACCTATACTTAAACCTGATTTATGGGTATGAAGTTCATATCACACTGTAAAATGAGGAATATCTGTATTAATATAGCTCATGTAAAAAGGACTTAGCATAAATACTTTAATGAAAATAGGAAAGATGCAAATTACAATCCTTAAAATGGCCAGTAAATCATTGCTGAACTGGTAAAAATATTGAAAAGGTCAGAAATATGGTTTTATCAGATAAATACACATCTGTGAATATGATTTCAGCCAAGTTAACTTTTTAAATTATTTTTATGTTACCTTCATTTTCATATCTTTCCTACCCCTTCCATACCCAAAAAATCATCTCCTATGGCAAAGAATAGTAAAGTGGGGGACGGGAGGGCCATCTTGGTCAAACTACCAACATCAGCTGAATCAAAGCGTATATGCAGTGTTCTGCCTACATAGTCCCCTGACCTCTGCAAAGAAAGGTGGTACGCTTCTTCAGATCCAAACTTTAAATTGAACTGTATCTTTGGTTTTTTCCATTGAAAGAATTTCCATTTGCTCATTTTATATATTGTTTTCCTGGTCTTGCTTACTTCACTTGGCATCAGTTTATATGCCTTACCATGCTTCTATGTATTCATCATGTCTTGTGGCATGGTAACATTCCATTCATCTACTACAGTTTATTTAGTCATTCTTCAATCAATTTGACACCTCCAGTACTTTGTTTCTAGGTACTACAAAATGTACTGCTATAAGTATTTTGGTGTGTATTACGCCTTTTTTCTCTCTTTAACCTCATCTTGGGGACTGTGATTAACAGGGGGATCTTGAATTGTTAAATTTAGGCAAACAGATTTATTCTGAAAGAACATTTGAACATTGAAATGAATAGAAGTGCTCATGATATTCAATAGGATCATAGATCTATCAGGAAGGGACCTTTGACACCAGTCTGATGAAACACCCTTCATTTTATAGATTCAGAACTAAAGTTTAGAGAGATTGTCTTTTCAAAGTCACATAGGTAATAAGTGACCAAGCAGGATTTGAATCTAGCTCCAGATTCATTACTTTTCTACTGTAACACATGGGAAACTGGATGAAATTATCTTTTAAAGAAAAATAATAGCTGGAGATAAAATATGCCATTTCATCTTCAATGTGACCCAGAAACAAAGCCTCAGAGTTTGCATGGGAGACACTAACATTCTGAAGACCAAAGAAAGTAAGCATGCCAAGATCATTAGCGTTCAGTCCTTGCTTTGGCAGCAATATATTTGTTTGAACAGACAAGTTTGTTATGTAGACGTATGAGAAAGCTTTAAAGGGGTGGAGGGGCTAACTGTTGTAGGGTGGTTGGTTTTTTAACTAAAAGCAGTGCCTAAGCTCACAGTACATTTTCTGTAAAGTAGTTTTTGATCCAAAAATGGTATGATTAAGCTTAATAATGTACATTATTTACTATACTTGGCTCCATATTACTTTAGACTGTTTCTAAATGTCAAAACCAACATCAAAGGAGAAAGATTTGCCATTTATGGATATGCAACAGAATGTGATACAGGCTTTGAAAGCCATTCCAAAAATGTTTTTAGTTGTAGTTTATATTTGGAATAAGGACGGACAGGTAATGCATAGCTTGTGACTGGGTTATGTTCCAGAATTCTTCTGTAAAATGATTTTTTGAAACTTGAAAGATCTTTCCCCCCTAGAAATAATTTTACTATTTATAGATTTCCAGGCTAGCCCCCAAAGCATATATATCTCATAATTACAAAACTGTAAAACAATAATAGTAGAATGAATTCTTCATCTGTAGATATGTAGAGCTGGGGATCACGTATCGTGGAAGTCTTTTGTGTTTCCCTTGTTGACAACATGGAGAAATGTGAATTGGATGATAGTACAATTAGGTGAATTTATATCTAGTTGAAGGTATTCAAATGCATTTATTTATAGGTTGATGTAAATATGAATGGAAAGTCTCTAGTGAATACTGTTTTTGTGAAAGGACTCTAGTGAAAATCTGTTTTTGGGCCTGTACTCTATATTATTAATGTCTTAGGTAAAGACATAGAAAGCATGTTTAGCAAATTTCTTCACAACACAAAGCTCAGAGAAATAGTTAACATATTAGATAAAAGACTCAGGATTTTAAAAGATCTTAACAGGTTGTAAGATGGGCCAGATCTAACAAAATGAAATCTAATAGGGATAAATATAAAAAGAAAAAAGAACGCACAAGTATCAAGGATACTTGATTTTCATAGTCCAAAAGGACTTGGGTGCTTTATTTGAACATGAGCCTGATAGGAGTCAACAGTTTTATGTAGGTGCCAATGTTGTTGATTCATCTTATACTATGTTCATAGAAATACAGTGTTCCAACAATGGATTTAATGGTTCCATTCTGCTCTGTGTTGATAAGACCATGGCAGGGAATACTTTGGTTCTAGGTATCATACTTTGCTATGCCATGATGCATCCAGAGGAAAACAAAGAAGTTGTGAGTCAGTCAACATATATTTACTGTCTGTTCTGTGCCAGGCACTGTGCAAAAGAGGCAAAAGATGCCCTGTTTTCAGAGAGCTCAAAGTCTAATAGAGGGAGACAACAACAAAACAGGCTAAATAGAAAATAATTAATAGAGGGGAAGCACTAGAATTAACAGGCTTAGGAAGGGCTTCCTGTAGAAGATGGGATGTTAGTTAGGACTTAAAAGAAGTCAGGGGGCAAAGATGAAGAGGAAGAGCATTCCAGGCATGGAAGATAGCCAGAGAGAATGCCTTGAGCAGAGAGATGGAGTGTCTTGTTTATGGAACAGCAAGGAGGCAAGTGTCACTGGATCAAAGAATATGTGGCAAGGGAGTAAGACGTAGAAAGACTGGAAAGGTAGGAGACGGCTCGGTTATAAAGTTCTTCAAATGCCAAATCGAGGATTTTTTAATTTGATCCTAGAGGCAATAGGGAGCCACAGGTTATTGCACCAGGGGATGACATGGTTGGACCTGAGCTGTGGGAAAATTACTCTGGCAGCTGAATGGAGGGTGTACTAGAGTGGAGAGAATCTTGAAGCAGGCAGATCAACCAGGTATATTTGAGAATCATCAGCATAGAGATAATAATGAAACCATAGGAGCTGTTGAGATTACCAAGTGAAGTAGTATAGAGGAAGAAGAGAAAAAAGTGCAGGATAGAACCCTGAGGGACTTCTGTGGGTAGAAGGCATGAGCTGGATGGATCCAGCAAAGGAGACAGAACCAGAAGAGAGTAGTATCCTGAAAACTTAAAGAAAAGATAAAGAGAAGATGGTGATCAGCAGGGTCAGAGGCTGCAGAGAGGTGGAGGTGAATGAAGATTGAGAAAAGACCATTGGATTTGGCAATTGGGAGGTCATTGCTAACTTTGGAAAGAGCAGTTTCTTGGAATGATGAAGTTTGGGAGCCAGATTGTGAAGAGTTAAGAAGAAAATGAGAGGAGTAGGAAAAGTGAGGCACCTATGGTAGATGGCCTTTGTAAGGAGTTTACCAACAAAAGTCAGAAGAGATTTTAGGATTAGTTAGCAGGGATGGAAAGATCAAGTGAGGAGTTTTTTGAGGGTAGGGGAAACATGGACATGTTTGTAGGCATTAAGGAAAGGACCAGTAAACATGGAGAAACTAAAAATAAATGGTAAGAGCAGGGATATCAGAGGAGGCAGTCTGTTGGAGGAGATGGGATGAAATGGTATTGTTTGAACAAATAGAGAAATTAGCATTGGTAAGAAGTCACTTCATTATATAAGACAGGTTGAAGGAGGAGATAGTGGCAGAAGGCATCTGAGTAATAGGAAATGAGGAAGAGGGGAGAAGAAGGAGCTTACAGTGAATGATCTCCATTGTTTTTGGTAAAATATGAGGCAAAGTTGTCAGATGAGAGGGTGAGAGAAGAGGAAGCCATGGGAGGTTTGAGGAGAGATGAAAAGATACGGAAGGCCTTCTGTGGAGAGTGGGATAGTAAGCTGACAAGGCAAGTACAGAAGGATTGCCTAGCAGCAGTGAGAGCCTAGTTGACGGTGTGCAAGATAAATTTGTAGTGGATCCAATTGAAACAGTTATTT
This sequence comes from Notamacropus eugenii, assembly GCF_028372415.1. Taxonomy (NCBI): domain Eukaryota; kingdom Metazoa; phylum Chordata; class Mammalia; order Diprotodontia; family Macropodidae; genus Notamacropus; species Notamacropus eugenii. The sequence continues at coordinate 48,092,012 of NC_092878.1, read as the reverse complement.
AATTTTCTCCACCTTTATTCAAGCAGTGTATACGTAGGAGTGAAGGTGGCAGATGGTAGTAGTAATCCAGTGCAGAGGCTTGAGAGTACACTATCAGAACTATGATAAGGAGGCCAGGAACTTGAAAGGAGAACAATGTAAAGTTAAACTAGTTCACCAAGAGATTCAAAATGAGGAAAAGAAAAGGAAGTAGCTAGTCCAGGGGTGAGGATGGCCTGGGAGAGAACGAAAGGATTAAGAGTCTGAAGGGCACAGATGAAGAGCAGGTTTTGATAAGAGGACCCAGAGAGAAAGGTAGAAAGCTAATAGATTATCATCAATTTAGGGAGTTTGGAAATTCTTGAATGTGGAGGGATGGTGCATTTGTAGGTGATGACAAGATCAAGAGTATGACCATCTTCGTGTGTGGCTGAAGTGAAGTGGAATAGAAGGGATCTGAAGTAGGTTGAACTGAGTGGTTAGCATGTTTGAGGGAAAATCATTGTGTATGTTGAAGCTTCAAAATAGTGAGGGCACGAGTGGGGGAGGAGAGAAAACAATCAGGTACCGAATTCATTGAGGAAGGAAATGGAATGTCCTGGCAGTCTGTAGACAACAGTAACCAAGATTATGATTGGGTTGTAGATATGAATTATATGAATCTCAAGGGAGAAGCAGTTACCAAGTGATGGAGGTAAAGGGAGAAACTGGAAGTAGCAGTGGGAACAATTATTCCAACTCCCATCTTGACCATTGGGCCTAGAAGAATGAGTGCAGTCAGTACTGGAAAGGGTAGCTAGCAAAATGGGGCCAAGTTTCAGTAATAACTAGAAAATGGGAGAGTAAAATATTTTGGCTGAAGGTAAGTTTGCTGCTTATGGAACAGGCATTTCAGAAGTTACAGTGGAAGGGGAGGGTGGTATTGGTTAGAACTTTGGGATTAGGAGAATTAAGCAAGATGGGAATAAGGAATTGAGTAGTGGGGGTAAGGGAATGGAGTTTGGATGATGACCTCTGGGGGTTCATGATCTGTGGAATGCATAGGGTGTGAGAATGTTCATCATTTAGTGGAAGGTGTCACTTTTTTCAGAGGAGTATGGAGATTGGACTGGAGAAAAATAGGGCAGTAGATGGAAGGCAGTGGTAAGATGAGAGGCCTCATTTCACTCTTCCTCTTTCCTCTGAAGATTGAGGACCAGCCAGGAACTGTACTGCAGGAAATAGAAGTCTTATTCTTCCCTGACTTTCCTCTGCCTATCTTCAAGGAATAGGCACAGCAGGACATGGGAGGCCTGAGTTCAAAGGGAAGGCTGCTTTTTGCATGGGAGGTTCTCCACTTCCTGGTTGGGAGATGGGTCTGGCAGCAGGAGGTCGAAGTTACCAGCCTTTCCTCAGGGAATAGGCACAGCCAGAGATGGAAGATGCATGATCTTCTTTTAAATAATTTTAGGTAAAAGGAATTGAGTATATTTAATCTGGAAAAGAGAAGGCTTAGGTGAGAAAATGCTTGAGAGGTAGCTTGGTGTATTAGAAAATTACTTGACATTTAACACTGCTGTGCCAAACCTTACCTGCTCTGTGAGCTTGGGTAGATAGCTTCACTTCTCTGAGCCTCAGTTTTCACATGTATAAAATGAAGCACTTTGGCTAGTTTCTTTGCAAATTCCCTTCCAGTTCTTACTTTGTCCCGTACTAAATATTTAAAGGACTGTCTCGTGTAAGGGTGCTTAGATTTATTCTTTGTGGCTCCAGACATCAGAAATAGGGGGTAGAAATTAGTGGAAAGTAAGAGTTTATCTCAATCTTATAAAAAATTTTCTAACAACTAGATCTTTCCAAAAATGGCAAGGTAGTGATTTTATTGGAATTTTTTAAGTAGACTGGATAACCATTCTGGGATATTATAAAGTAGATCCCTTTTTTTTGTAGAAAGTTAGATTAGGCAGTTGCAAGCCTAGAGGCCTGTGGGCTATCTGAGTCTTACCTTACCTCTATCGGAGGTCTTCGGCTGGCCAAACCGGATACTCGTATGAGAGAAGAGACCTATCAGAGTTGAACAAGGGTTGAGCTTTATTCAGGGTTCTGGTTACAAGTGCAGGGGAATTCTTCCTTAGGAGGGAGAGAGAAAGATCTCCCAAGGAGGCAAAGATTTTACAATAAGAGATTGGAAATAGAAGTGTAAGTGGGGAGAGAGGGGGAGGGGAGAGCGGAGAGAGGAAAAGCGGAGCCGTCTGTCCTGTCCGCTCTGCGCCCCTCCCGCCTGAGAGAGCTTTCAGGCTTTCCTGACTCCAATTAAGCTCTCCAGCCGCATAGTTTGCATCTGAATACCGTGCCTGTTAGGTAACAATGGGTGTGCCCAGATCCGGGACAATCTCGAGGGCGGGGAGAGCTCTCTCCCATCACGTTTCTCACGGGAAGAGGCGGAAATACATGAGATAGCTCGGTTCACCTCGATTCCCAGTCGTTTCCTGGGGGGCCTCGTGAGAACTCTAAGATTTAGAAGTTCCCACCTTTACCCGCCCGAGACTGTCCACATGGAATTGAGCTTCCATCCCCAGCATCTCCCCTTTTTTGTTTTGCGCAGCGCGCACATGGCTCTAGAGCAAATAGTGGCTGGAGGCTGAGTGGATTAGGAAGGCCTTTAGCATATGAGTACCCCACAACAAGAACTTCATTTACACAGAAATCTGCAGCTAACACAACTGACAAAGAGAGGCATCAGACAAAACAAAGATGAAACTAAATGGCTGAGTTACAGCAAGAGAAAGGGCACTCACTAATTCCAAAGCATATTCTAAGAGAAGTAGCTAGTGCTGGCGCCTTACACATCACCACCCCCTCAGTCATGCAAATGGATCTCAACGGCCAAGCCTGAATGGCCAAGCCTGAATGGCCAAGCCTGTGGTATTCAGTCCAAGCCTGTGGTATTCAGGCGAAAAGTTGGTCACCTCCTCCCCCCCACAAGTGTCCTGGGTTTGTGATATCAAAGTCCTCCTTCAGCCGCTGGAAAGAGATGCCTGGATGGAGTGGTCAGCAATGTCATTTGTTGCGATGAGTGCTGAGGTTAAAGCTGTCAGCAGCAGACTCAGGTGGTGCATGATCCTTCTCCGGGGTCTCCGCCTCCTGCGTCTCCATCGTCTCCGACACCGGTTTCCACCTACGGATCCTTCTAATGGGAATCCACGCGTCCCCTTTTCCTGTGGAGACACAAACATACCCTGGACCCCATATTAGTATCTTATACGGACCTTGCCATTTCCCTGAGGCCATATCCTTTACCATGGCCCATGTGTCCTTATTTCCAGCCTGGGTATTACTTTCCTTGCGGGGTTGTCTTGGAATAGTCACAAAATGTCTCATAGCTGGAGTAGTATGTGAATTTTTTGAGACAGCTGTATCAAGCTCTGTTTGTGTTAGGCGATCTCTTAATCTCCCCCTTTTTTGTATAGCGAGGATCGCCTTTAAGGTGAAGTTGATAAGAATGCATAGTGGCTGTTTATTTTGGTATAGCTGCTGCCAGGTGCTTACAAATGCTTGATTAACATCTGTAAGGAACCTGAATTTCCCGGATTTTTTCTTTATAACAAACACAGGAGCATTCCAGGGTGACTGTGATGGCTCTATATTTCCTTTAGTAACTGGATTTGAACTGAGTGCTTTAAGGGAAGGGCAATAGCTATGGGAAGCTGATTGTCTATATGAGCTGGCTCGGCTACCACATTGGAGCATGGAAGTGCTGTGGTGCCGGTGGGATAAACTCCTGTATATATAACTACGGGTGCATGAGAAGGGTTCTGCAATATCAGGGATTCCTCCTGTATGGGGTCTCTCAGGGGAATCATAGTAAACTGATGAGCTGCAAGCTGGCACTTCTCTAAGCTGTAAAGGTGTTGCATTCCTTCCTCTGGCCCCATAATCTCCTGTATTCTCCCTCCAAGGGGCCGTCCCGATTCTCTGCCAAAGGGTACACTTTCGGGGCCCTCGAGGGGCCCCTCACCCCGTTTCCCGACTTCCTACATTGTCTAGCTAGGTGACCTGGCTTTCCACATGAAAAACAAGGGTCCTGGCCCCTCTCTGTACTTATTTCTTTCCAACACTCTTTCTTAGAAAGGTGTCCCGGTTTTCCGCAATTAAAACATTTTTTCTCCAAAGAGATATTACTTAAGGCTGCGGCCAGGTACTTCCCTTGCACCTGTGCCAAGCAGACCTGACTTCCTACCCTGTCACATCTTTGTATCATTTCTTCAACAGATGCATTCTTTGGCAGTCCCAGCATTGCCTTTTTGCAGTCATGATTACAATTCTGCCGCAGCAATGTCTTTAACACTATCTCTGTCCCTTGATTCTCCTCTCTCATGTCTCGACCCACTGCCTCCTGCAGCCTGGCCACAAAATTAGTAAATGGCTCAGTGTTTCCTTGTGTAATCCTAGTCATGGGAAACTCTCTCTCTTTCTTAGAGGCTATAACCTTCCAGGCGGCAATAGCCATTCCGGCAATCAAGACATAATCGGCGGCCGAGTACTGTAATTGATTTCCTGTAGCCTCAAACTGCCCTGTTCCTGTAAATCGCTGATAAGCCTGGGGGGCCTGAGCCCCCAGCCCACTGGTAGTGCTCTTTACCCTCTGAGAAAATTCTGATACCCAAATCACATTCTGCCCAGGGGTAAGGCAGGCTCTGGCTAAGCTCTTCCAGTCATTAGGAGTCAGAACGAACTGACCACTGAGAGTCTCAAGCATGGCTATGACAAAGGGTGAATTGGGGCCGTGCTTGGTACAAGCCTCTTTGAGAGTCGCTACTCTCTTCCACTCTATGGGTATGTGGCTCCTCCGAACCCCACCGGGGACACTGGGGTCCGCTATTTCTAGCACAGGAAATGTCCCTACGTCTTCTCCATTCTCTATGGCCTTTTGTATTCCCTTTTCCAAACTGGACTGTGGCCCTAGACCGTCTGACCAATGGAGCATGCTATAAGGAGGCGCAGAGGGAAGACACGGCGTATTCTCCCCTGCCTTGCCTTTTCCATCTGCTAGATGGAGCTCCGAATCTATTTTTTCTCTACACTCCTTAACTTTCTGCTTGCCAGGGTTCTCCCCTCCCCTCTCTCCGCTTCCACTCTCATTCCAATCCCGCCCTGGTCTCTCCGGCCCTTCCAAAAGTCTCTTAATCACACTGAATATCAGGAAATCTAAATCCTCCAGCTCCCCGGGGCATAGTTGCTCATAAGCGGTCATTTGTTCTCCGACCGCTCCCCATCTTTCTCTTGATATTCCTGTCTGCTCGAGCCAAGGAGAAACTTTCCAAATCCTTTTACAAAATTCTCGGAGGTCATTTAACTCTATAGTGACCCCCGCCTCCCTGCATTCCCTGTAAAGTATCTCAGCCCAGACCTCCTGTTCCTCTGGCTTTATTACTGGCAATTGATTCCCCATCCCTGCCCTTTTCCATTCACTCTTTCTCTCCTTCCGAATCTAGGATTCGGGACTTGCGTCTTTCACAGCCCCTTCCGGGTGTTCCCAGGCACCCAGGATATCTGCGCTCCTGTCCCCTGTTCGGAGATGCCAACTGCCAGGCCTAGAGGCCTGTGGGCTACCTGAGTCTTACCTTACCTCTATCGGAGGTCTTCGGCTGGCCAAACCGGATACTCGTATGAGAGAAGAGACCTATCAGAGTTGAACAAGGGTTGAGCTTTATTCAGGGTTCTGGTTACAAGTGCAGGGGAATTCTTCCTTAGGAGGGAGAGAGAAAGATCTCCCAAGGAGGCAAAGATCTTACAATAAGAGATTGGAAATAGAAGTGTAAGTGGGGAGAGAGGGGGAGGGGAGAGCAGAGAGAGGAAAAGCGGAGCCGTCTGTCCTGTCCGCTCCGCGCCCCTCCCGCCTGAGAGAGCTTTCAGGCTTTCCTGACTCCAATTAAGCTCTCCAGCCGCATAGTTTGCATCTGAATACCGTGCCTGTTAGGTAACAATGGGTGTGCCCAGATCTGGGACAATCTCGAGGGCGGGGAGAGCTCTCTCCCATCACGTTTCTCATGGGAAGAGGCGGAAATACATGAGATAGCTCGGTTCACCTCGATTCCCAGTCGTTTCCTGGGGGGCCTCGTGAGAACTCTAAGATTTAGAAGTTCCCACCTTTACCCGCCCGAGACTGTCCACATGGAATTGAGCTTCCATCCCCAGCAGGCAGTAACTAAGGTATTTCCAACTTAGGGCTCTGAATATAGAGCAAAGCCTAAAGAGAATTTTGAGAAATGTAAAAATTTGTCTCTGACATCCCCTTACCTCTCTTTTATCCAGCTTCTCATTTCAAACTCTCTCCAACCCAAAACCCTAGCTACTCAGGATCCATGTGCTTCTTTCTCTGACTCACTCAGTGTCACTCCTATTCCTCTGGCACCGTAGCTCACCCAATCTGAAACCTAATTAAACCTATTTATGTGGAAGATTTAATAGTTCAAAGGATCTTCATCCAAAAGTACTTGCATTTTATTTTTTAAAGGACTGCTTAGCTGAAAGGACTAAATAATTGGTCTAATTTCAGACAATATTTTTTTAAAAGTAAAATAAAAATGAGAGCAGGGAGGTTAGGCCAATTTTTAAAAAAATAGCTTTGGATCTTATTTAGGAGATTTCGAATGTTCCAAGGCTTGATGCAGTTAGCATGATGTCACCCACAAATTGGATAATCTGAAGAAACTTATCAAACGTAGGAATTTCTCCTTGGACTTTTTATTGATATCCTCCTCCACAAAATTGGCAAATGCCTTTTGTGCCTTCTTTTGATACTAATGTTCAGGAGTCTTTAAACTAGGTCTCTATTATTACATCTTTTTAAGGAACCTTTAATAATTTTGGTGTATGAAGGGGAAAACAACTTATGAAAGAGAACCTTCAAGACAGCATTTTATTCTATTAATTCAGATGCTTTTTACAGACAGTAAGCAACATGCCTAGTGAGATGTCACATTTTCTACATCTTTCAGTCAGTTGTATGTTGGCAAAAATGTGGGCATCTGTGCAGTGTCACTTGCTAAAGCCTGCCTGTTCTCTACTGATACTTTCCTCACCGTGTTATGTAAATGATTCTTAGCAAAATTTATATAGATAGGAAATAGGCATAAAAGTGTGGATGTCGTTCATGCTTTTTGGTATTAAGAAGGTCCAAGTTTTTTTCTGTACCTTTGGTGTCCTTCTCCGCTAGATGTCTTGTTGACTAGATCCCTCAACCCCTCACAGTTGTTAGCTTCTTGTGTACATTTAGTCTAATTCAGCTGCTCTCTTGCTCTCTTTAAAGCTATTTGTGCTTTCTCTATAATCACATCTGGAACTTTTTAGCTTGCAAGTGTGTTTGTTCTACTTTCCCTGATGGTGAAAAAAAAACTTATTATAAACGTCTTGAAGATTTTTTTTTCTTTTGCTCCTTTATTCTTAGATACCTTTTGATTTTCATCACTTTCATTTCTGACTAAATGCCTCTCCTTGCCCTACCCAGGTAGTCTTTTTTAACAAAAAATAAAAAAAGAAAGGGGAATCAAATAAAGCACCTCAGTAAAGTTAACAACATATCATTTAAGTCCACTAGTATATGAAATACTTCACACTCATTGTCTTCCAACTCTCCAAAGAAAAGAGGAAGGTGCATTTTCTCATCTCTCCTCTAGAGTCAAGGTTAGTGTTTGTAATTCCATAGCAAAGAAAGAAAATTAGTCACTGAGTGCTCTTCCATGAATTCATAACAAAACTGTCATTGTCGATGTATTTTTATGGCCTTCTAACATACTTAAGGTGGTGGCTTCGTCCAGCCCCTCTGAGTCTCAATTTCTTCATCTGTAGGAATATATGCAGTAATATATCTGTAATAATGTGTGTAAAATGCTTTGTAAACTTGAAATATTTGTGTAGATTTCAATGATTACTATAACCTTTCTTTTTTAAAATTCCGATCTTAACAAATATGTAATAAAATAAACATTTCCATGCGCCTTGTAGAGAAAGGGAAAGGACTATATGTGAAATTGTGAATATTTAACATGTAGAGCAGGGGTGACAGTCCCCATTGAGAAGGCAAATTCTAACAGTAATTAGAAGTCAGTATATGGCCTGCATGTATCCTTATATGTGGTTTAGTTGCCCCGTTTCTGTTTGAATTCAATACCACTCATGAAGAGATTACTTTTAAAATATATAATAAATTTAGTATGTAACTTTCAAAGTTACCTTATATGTCTTATTTCTTCTTTTTTCTTTTTTAGGTGGGGAGGAAAAGAAGGTAGAAATCCTATTCCCTAGCACCCTTTTTTCCTTTAACTTCACCTATTCTCTTTCCAATTTCGTTCTTAAATACCCTTGAACATGACTTTGCTTTATTGGGTGATTCACCGAGCTTTCTTTTTTCAAAAAATTGTTTTTATTTCATTAAATATTTTTCAATCGCATGTAAAAAAAAATTAAGTTTTTTTAAAATTTTGAGTTCCCAATTCTCTCCCTCCTTCCCTCCACTCACCTCTCCTTGAGAAAAGTAATTATATGTTGATTATACACGTGAAGTCATGCAAAATATATTTCCATATTAGCCGTGTTACAAAAGAAAATGCAACTAAAATGAATCAATAAAAACAAAAGAGTAGAAAACCAGTATGCTTCAGTCTGCATTCCAAGATCATCAGTTCTCTCTCTGGAAGTAGATAGCATTTTTCATCATGAGTCCTTTGAAAATGTCTCACCAGGCTTTCTTAAAACTGGTTTTACTTCTATTTTGTAAGGCAATTGCTTTTAATCTTTCTCCCATTAGATTCTGTAAAGAGTTTGTGTTTTAAACTGGCGTTGCCCTTGCTTACCATATGTCCTCTTGGCATATAAGTGCTAGCTGACCAAGGCACTTTATAGGCTGTTTTGGCTTCCTTGTTATGATAGTTGATGTACATTGGTTAAACTTCTGTCTGAAATTATTGTCTGTGCTTTTTTCCCATCCATATCTCATTTTTCTTCTTTAATAATTTGTTTGATCAGGTCATGTTTGAGTTGTTTTAATTGCATGTCATATATTTTTCTCATTTTCATTTTAGCTTTATACTAATTTTGATCTTCACTTTAACACATAAGGCATCTAATGCATGAATTACTGAATGAATTGCTTCCTGTTTGTTTAAAATGTAATAAATGTCATTTTTGTAATGTTCTCTGATGCTCACTGTATCATGATATATGAGCATGAAGCTTCTTTGTAATCTACAAGCCTTTGACCTCTTGCTTGTTCCTGAGCCATGTTGCCAGTATATTTTTGGCTGTCCTCACCTTTCCATCTTTGAATGGAAGTTACTAAGTATCAGAATCTAGTTTTCTTTAGTTTGGAAGGTCTTGTCACCTTCTTATTATAATTTTTCTATTTCATCTTCTGTAACAGATGTTGGCTTATAAACCATGCAGCTATTTTTGAGGTGGACATTTTGCAAATATTTATTATAGATACTTCAATGTGAGATCACCAAATGTCCCTTGAAATTATGTTGTTGTCTTTGGGGGTACTATACAATGAAGCCAATTCCATCAATATCTTTATTTGCCTTTCCTAGAATGTGTGAGCCATCCTTTGATTTTTTTCTCTAAAATTATTTCTTTATTTTTAGTTTTCAACTTTCATTTTCCACGAGATTTTGAGTTCCAAATTTTCTCCCCATCTTTCCCCTTCCTCCCCCACCCCTAAATGGAATGCATTTTAATTATCCCTTCCCCTAATCATCATCCCCTCTTATCTCCTTCCCCTTTACTTTCTTGAAGGGCAAGATAGATTCTATCCCCCACTGCCTGTATATTTTATTTCCTAGTTTCTATTTTTTAACATTTGTTTTTAAAATTTTGAATCCCAAATTTTCTCCCTTCTTCCCTTCCCACCTACCTTCATTGAGAAGGCAAGCAATTCAATATAGGTTATACATGTGTGGTTATGCAAAACACCTCCATAACAGTCATGTTGTAAAAGACTTAACTATTTTCCCTCTATTCTATCCTGCCTCCCCCGCAATTATTCTATTTTCTCCTTTGATCGTATCCCATTTCTAAAGTGTTTGTTTTTGACAACCCCCTCCCCCAATCTGCCTTTCCTTCTGTCATCCCTCCCCCCTTTTTCCCCCTTCTCCCTACTTTGCTGTAGGATAAGATACCCAATGGAGTGTGCATGTTACTCCCTCCTTAAGCCAAATGCAGGGAGAGTAAGGTCCACTCATTCCTTCTCACCTCCCCCCCTCCATTGTGAAACCTTTTTCTTGCCTCTTTTATGTGAGATAATTTACCCCCATTCTACCTCTCCTTCTCTCAATATATTCCTCTCTCATTAATTTTATTTTTAGATATCATCTAAAGATAATCATTTTTAGATATCATCCCTTCATATTCGACTCACCCTGTGCCCTCTATGTATCTCTCTATTTCCTCTAACTGCCCTAATACATGAGCTATAAATATCATCTTTACACATAGGAATGTAAACAGTTCAACTTTAATAAGTTTCTTCTGATTTCTCGTTATGCTTCTCTTGATTCTTGTATGTGAAAGTCAGATTTTCCATTTAGCTCTGGTCTTTTTATCAAGGATGACTGAAAGTCCTCTATTTCATTTAATGTCCATTTTTTCCCCTGAAGGATTATACTCTGTTTTGCTTGGTAAATGATTTTCATTTTAATCTTAGCTCCTCTGCCCTCTGGAATATTATATTCCAAGCCCTTTGATCCATTAGTGTAGAAGCTACTAAATCCTGTGTTATCCTGATTGTATTTCCACAATACTTTAATTGTTCCTTTCTGGCTGCTTGCAATATTTTCTCTTTGATCTGGGAACTCTAGAATTTGGCTACAATATTCCTAGAAGTTTTGCTTTTGAGATCTCTTTCAGGAGGTAATAGATGGATTCTTCTAATTTCTATTTTACCCCCTGGTTCTTGATAATTTTTTGAAAGATGATGTCTAGACTCTTTTTTTGATCATGGCTTTCAGTAATTTTTAAATTACTCCTGGATCTATTTTCCAGGTCAGTGGTTTTTCCAATGAAATATTTCACATTGTCTTCTATTTTTTCATTCTTTTGGTTTTGTTTTATAATTTCTTGATTTTTCATAAAGTCCTAAGCTACCATTTTCTCCGTTCTAATTTTTCAGGAATTCTTTTATTCAGTGAGCTTTTGAACCTCCTTTTTCATTTGACCCATTCTGCTTTTTAAGGCATTCTTCTCCTCGTTTTTTTTTTTTGGACTTCTTTTGCCACTTGCTTTAGTCTATTTTTTAAGGTGTTTTTTTCTTCAGTATTTTTTGGGGTCTCCTTTAGCAAGCTGTTGGCAAGTTTTTCATGACTTTCTTGCATCACTCTCATTTCTCTCTCTAATTTTCTTTCTACTTCTCTTACTTGATTTTCAAAATTCTTTTTGAGGTCCTCCATGGCCTGAGAACAATTCATATTCCTCTTGGAGACTTTTGATGTAGGAGCTTTGACTCTGCTGTCCTCCTGGTTTTATGTCCTGATCTTCCTATTCACCAAAGTAAGATTCTATAGTCTGAGTTCTTTTACCATGTTTACTCATCTTCCCAGCCAAACACTTGACTTTCTAACTCTTTGTCAAGGTAGGACTCTGCTTCTGGTGGGGGTGAGAGTAGGGGTAGGTATACTGTCCCAGGCTTCAGGGATTTTGTATCAGTCACTTGATCTCCCACAGTCTATGGACCTAGAGCTCCAAAAGCAGCCTCTGCTGCCACCTCTGGCCACTGCTACCACCACCACTGTCCTAGATAGCCCCAGCCAGACTGGGTGCTTTTCTTTCACCCAGGTCCCATAGAGTTTTCCCACTGGCCTTTTTGGCATTTGTGGGTTGAGAAGTCTGGAAATTGCCACAGCTGCCAATGATTGAGTCCCCTGAGACCGGCTCTGGCCATTTGTGCCTGTGCAGCCCACGCTGGACTGTACTTCACTCATTGCTCAGTGCAAAAGACCCTTCCTATTAACTTTCCAGGTTGTCTTGGGCTGATTTGTTTCACTGTCATTTTGTGGGTTTTGTAGCTCTAGAATTTGTTTAGAGTCATTTTTTACAGGTATTTGGAGGACTTTGGGAGAGAGCTCAGGGAAGTCCCTGCTTTTACTCCGCCATGTTGGCTCTGCCCCCTCCATCCTTTGATTTAACTTTGTCTTCCTCCTTTCCTCTGATTTAAATTAGAGCTAGGATGCAAGATTGATACCATTCAGTTCTTTCAGTAGTATCTTCACTGATTGGGCAATGGGGAAGGATCTCATGTTTAGAGTACCAACAACTAAATTAACATTTATAGGTGGTCTAAAATCTTTGTGATTCTTAGCATCTTTGCTGTTTTCAACCACTCCACCACTGAAGAAGCAGAAAGGTATTATGCAGAATTGCAGGTAATTTTGTATTTTTCTTTATTTCAGTGTCTGCTCTAGTCAAAGAATTCATCATCCAGATAGCCAGACTACTAGTGATGAGCCTTTCTGAATTAGCTCGACTAGTCTTCAAAAAAGAAATTCACTCTATGTTTAGGACCATATTCAGCTTGATACGGGACCTGTCAGGCTTTTGTTTCATTGACATGGCCTTTGAGAATTCAGGATCATCTTAGCATAGCATAGTTGTAGAGACATTCTCAAATATACAAATGGATTTGTGATCTCATCCATTTGGGAATTCCCCCTAATGGTACAGATTGCAGCACACCTATGCTTGCCTGTCTTATGGGACTTGTTTTATTATAGAGTTCCTCATTGATTTACCCATCAGGAACTTCCCCATTGCCTTCTGTGCAGTATTTTAGTTCTTCAAAGGCAATGTTGCTCAGTATTTTGTTGCTATGTAGCAATACCAGTAAATTGTTACCATTGAAAAGATTGGCCTTTGCTTTTAAGGAAGCTTTGAGTTAATAAATGAACTTTATAGTTTCCCCCAAGCAACTCAGTTTTCCTCCTTCTCTTTGACTCTTAGCCTTTCTAATTTTCTTGGGCTATTGTACTCTCTGTTCCAGATACACAGTGTCAGACAAACTGTAGGTGACCATCCAAATGCATGCTGAAATTTGAGCAATAAGCATTCTTTATCCACTTAGTCTTTCCTGTATAGATGGAAAGGTTAAACTCCTTTGAATTATTACAGATTTCTTTCAAGAGGCTCTGTAGTACCTTGGGGATTGATACAATCAACACAGTGTCCATAATGTTGAGCATTTCCAGGACCTCCCTGTTTATAGAGAGTCCCTCATTGACCCTGTACTCTGGTTAATACTGTTGGCAAGCATATATCTCCCTCTTTTATACTTTACTTGATGTTTATTTTCAGTAGGTCATTGAAATGACCCACTAATTATTCTAGTTGTTATATCTTCCAAGGAATCCTGAATGATCTTTATGTATTGAGGAAAGACAGCTTGCTATAAAAGAGCCTGTAAGGCAGCTTTTTCTTCTACCAATCCAATGCTTTTTAGTAATTAACAAACAGTAAGCACAGTGGAATATTACATTTTCTCCATCTTTCATTTATTTAAAAGTAATATGGTATAATCAAAGCCAAAAAGACTAGGTTTAAGTCTTGCCTCTGATATATACTGTCTGTGACCCAGGCAAATCACTTAACCTCTCAGTGCTCTAGGCAATCTCAAACTTTAAGTTACAGAGAAGGTGCCAACTTGTGTTGGTAAAGAGAATTTCTTCAGTGGGGAACTTCTTATACTAATGACATGACAAGTACAATTTCTATCCCTGTCCCTATGCTTAACTCTATCCCTTCAGATATTTGTGACATGATAAAATTATTGTCAAATATCACTTATCAAAAGCCTTGTTGTTTCCTACAATTTTTTTCATTGGGGTTGCTTTCAATTTATCTATAGATGACTTTCATAGAGATGTTTTCTTTTACTCTTTCTTATAATGTTTGATATTTCTTTCCATGCCATTATTATCTTTTTCAAATACCTTCTATATTTGTGCCTTAGTGCTCTTGCAATTGTGTCACCTCCAGCACTATGTTGATCTCCTTTATATATATATTTTCCCAATCTGGCCCCTTTTCCCATCTTTAGTGTGCTTTTTCTGCTGTAGATTAGTGCAGTCATCAGCGTGCAAAGATCATCGTATTATCATGAGGATCTTTTTAAAAAATATATTCATTTTATTTATTTTTAATGTTCCATAATTACTACCATAAAACTTAGATTTTTTTCCTCCTACCTAACCCCCATCACTCCCCCTCCCTCCCCAAGACGACATACAATTCTATATAGGATCTACACATACGTTCCTATTGAATACATTTTCATTATAGTCATGCTGTGTAGAAGAACTGAAATAAATGGGAGAAATCATATAACAAACCAAAACATAATACACACACACACACACACACACACACACACACACACACACACACACACACACACAAAATGATCTACTACATTCTGCGATTGAATTCCATAGTTCTTTCTCTGAATGTGGAAGGCATTTTGCCTTAGAAGACCATTGGGAATTTTTTTTTTTAATGTCCTTGCATTGCCATGAAGATCCAAGTCTGCCAGAAAAAACTCTCACACACTGTGGTCATTGCTGTGCACAAAGTTTTCCTGGTTCTGCTCCTTTCAGTCAGCATCAGATCATATAAGTCCTTCCAGGCCTCTCTGAAGTCTTCTTGTTCATCATTTCTTATGGTGCAATAGTATTCCATTACATTCATATACCATAATTTATTGAGCCATTCCCCAATTGATGGGCATCCCCTTGATTTCCAGTCTTTGGCCAGCACAAAGAGAGCTGCTATAAATATTTTTGTACACCTGGGACCCTTTCCATTTATATGATCTTTTGGGATTACAGTCCTAGAAGCGATATTGCTGAGTCAAAGGTCATAAGGATCTTTTTTCAAATGCTTATCAGTAGTATGGAAATACATAGTATCCAAATTTCCCATCAAATAATATTTCTTGTATTTCTCTGGGCGTTTAATATAATACAACTTCCTCTACCAACTCCACTTATGAACCATCTTCCCATTTAGCTGCAACTTCCTTCTTCCCATTTCCTTTATAGGAAGAATGTCAAGGTTCAGTGTGGTTCAGCACATCTAGCAATATATCCACTCATTGGTCATTGGACAAATATCTCACATTAGAGTACCAATAATCAATTTGAAATTTTTAGTCAGTCTGAAAATTGTAATTCTTGGCATCCTTTGCACCCTTTCCTGCCACTTTGCTACTGTCATTCTTGATGCAGAAGGTGGCTACACAGGACTTTGTTTCCTGCCAAGCATGAAACTGTGGCCAAAAAAAAATAATCAGGTGGGTTCTAAGAAAATAGACTTGGTTTCTTAAGGTGTGCTATAGAAATGTTTCCATTGCGGTAGATCCTTACCTAGATTGCACTCTGCTGGCCTAACCTTCAAGATCCCATGGTTGCCCTCTAAGTTGTAACGAAACATTATGGAGGTACTAGATTAGAAGTGGAGAAGCAGATGGGTAAAATCAAAACTTAGAAACAAATGTACATAATAATCTAGTATTCTGTGAACTAAGTACATCAACTACTGGAGAAGACTTAGAGGAGAGGATTCAAAGTGAAGAAAGCAGAACTCAAAGCACAGCGACTGCAACCGTGTAAACAGTGGAGTGTTGTTCAATGTTAGTACTGCACTGTCGCATGTAAAGTATATCTCTCCTTTCACTTAACAGTTGAGAAAGAAACATTTGGATGAACACACTTTGTAAGTGGGTTCGTTTTGTTATTGTATCAAGTGTGTGTTGTATCAGAACAAAATATCTGTTAACAAATAGCAAAAAAAAAAAAGAAATGTCTCTCTTCAATCCTTTCATAATGTTTTACATATTAGAAGTTGTATTTGTACTTATTTTTCCATTGGATATTTCAGTGTATTGACTCTTTTCTAATAACACAAGATTATGGTGGTTTGTATCTTGGGATATGTGAAATAGGCAAAAGCCTAGGGTTTTTTACTGCAAGTTTCTGCAGAGCCATTTATGAGTAACAGAAATTATGCATTAGATCACAATAAGGGTTCTAGGCAGAGATAACTAAACAGCAGAATTTAAGAAGCCTTTTGCTCCCTAATAGGGAAGATGAAACTATTTCTCTAGTATGCTCCATAAATGCTTGATGCATCATGAATGTTGATACACAAGTCAAGGTTATATTAAAAATGAAATTGGTGGCATCAACACACTCTGTTTCTGTTTTTCACTCTCTCTCCTCTATATGTGTGTACACACAGATACATACTGTATCCAAGTATATATGTATGTATATATACATATTTGTTTTATATATGTATATATCCTTTCAGAAATAAGATTTGAAGTAAACAGTGATTTTTAAAAATTAAATTATTTTATTTGTTTTCAGTGTTCTACAATCACTTCCATATATCTTAGACTTTTCCCCCTCCCTTTCCCTCCTTCCCTAGTCCTTCCCTGAGACAGCATGCAATTTTATATAGCTTCTACACATACATTCCTGTTAAATACATTTGCACCTTAGTCATGTTGCATAGAAGAATTAAAATGAATGGGAAAAATCATAAAACAAAACAAAACATAATACAAAAGAAAATGGTCTGCTTTATTCTGTGACCAAATTCCATAGTTCTTTCTCTGGATGTGGAAGGCATTTTGCATTGAGTCCATCAGGAATTTTTTAAGTCTTTGCATTGCAATGAAGTACTAAATCTACCAGAAAAATTCCTCACACACTGTGGTTGTTACTGTGTACAAAGCTTTCCTGGTTCTGTTCCTTTCACTCAGCATCAGTTCATATAAGTCTTTCCAGGTCTCTCTGAAGTCTTCCTGTTCATCGTTTCTTATAGCACAATAGTATTCCATTACATTCATATACCACAATTTATTCAGCCTTTCCCCAATTGATGGGCATCCCCTTGATTTCCAGTTTTGGCCACCACAAAGAGTGCTGCTATAAATATTTTTGTACATGTGGGACCCTTTTCCATTTTTATGATCTCTTAGCGATACAGTCCTAGAAGTGATATTGCTGGGTCAAAGGGTATGCACATTTTTATAGCCCTTTGGACGTAGTTCCAAATTGCTCTCCAGAATGGTTGGATCAGCTCACAGCTCCACCAGTAATGAATTAGTTTTCCAACTCTCCCACATCTTCTCCAACATTTATCATCTTCCTGTTTTGTCATATTAAGCAATCTAATAGGTGTGATGTGATACCTCAGAGTTGTTTTGATTTGTGTCTCTAATCAATAGTGATTTAGATCATATGACTATAGATAGCTTTAATTTCTTCCTCTGAAAACTGCCTGTTCATATCCTTTGACCATTTATCAGTTGGGCAATGACTTGTATTCTTGTACATTTGACTCAGTTCTCTATATATTTTAGAAATGAGGCCTTTATCACAGACACTAGTTGAAAAAATTCTTTCCCAGTTTTCTGCTCCTCTCTTAATCTTGGTTACATTGGGTTTGTGCAAAAACTTTTCATATTTAATGTAATCAAAATTATGCATTTTGTACTTCATAATGTTTTCTATCTCTTGTTTAGTCAAAAATTTCTCCATTCTCCATAAATCTGATAAGTACACTGTATCTTGCTCCACTAATTTGTTTGTAGTATCAGTCTTTATTCCTAGATCATGTACCCATTTGGACTTTATCCTTGTGTATGGTGTTAGGCATTAGTCTATGCCCAGCTTCCGCCACACTGTAAACAGTGATTTCTAAGAGCAAGTTCACCTTCATTTGTAAAATTGTATGACATTTGTTAAAACTTTGTTAGTACTTACAGAGGAGTGTACAAGCTTTCAATATATTTATATTGTATATAGTATATCAGTGATTAGTGATTAATTACTCCTTTACAAATATACAGAATATATTTATGGTATTCAAGATAATTTTCTGCCATGCCTATGATGTCAGACTTTGTACTAAATTATTTATTTATTGCATTGTATTACCCATTTTATTGCTTGATAGATCATTTTACACCACAGTCTTACTGTTGTAGAGCGGAAAAATATCTCTTCAGCCGGCCTGATAACCTCTAGAAAGGGTAGCTTGTTTTTGGCCCAATTTTGGCATGGTCTGGTAGTGTTTAAGGTTTTCTCAGACATAGCTAAATTACTTTTTCCCATACAGCCATGGGTTTTGAATGCAAACTTAGTTTTTTAATTGTGTGTACTTCATGTCTGTTTCTCTGGTTTTCTAATTGATCACATTTGTATGTTTTATTCATTCCTTCAAATAACTTGAGAAGAAAAGGAGAACTTTTGGAAATGTTTTATTGAAATTTGAGGCTCTAGCCTTTTAGTGTCAAAGAATAGTTAAAAGGGGAAAAAAAGGAATAGATTTCTTAACTGAATTTCTTTAACCAAGATAACCTTTCTGAAGCCTTTCAGAATATTTAGATTTTTATGAAATATTAACACTTTCTCTTATATAGGCATTACCATTTAGATCTACTATTGTCATATTACTGAAAAAGTGCCCTGGTCATCTGTTTACATAATTCTCGAACTTTTATTTTGATGATATATTATTTCATAATATATTATATTATTAATATAATAAATTATATTATACTTTATATTGATGATGTCTCTCTGAGACATCATAGAGTGGTGGAAAAAGTACTAGACTTGATAATCAGAAGACCTAGGCTCTAATCAAGATTCTGATATATACCAGCTATGTGCCCATATCTTTTTACCACTTAGCCTCCCTCTGTTTCCTCATCTATGAAATGGAAATAAGTTTTCATAAGAATGGCTTTGTAAACCTAAGAGCTGTGGAAGTAAAATGTTGTTATTACTATTGTTATCTGTATTTTCCAAAATTATGTTCTCCCTCCCCATGTCTACCTACCAACTTCTGTTCCCTCCTTTTTATCCTAATTATATCCCATCTTCTACAGGAAGCCTTTCCCAATCCCTCTTAATTGTAGTGCTTTCTCTCAGTTAATTATTTCCAATTTTTCATATATGCGTATATATGTATATGTTTGTTTTCTCCTTCCGTTAATATTTTGAGCTTCTTGAAGGCAGAGACTGCCTTTTACCTCTGTATCTTCAGCAGTTAGCACAGTGCCTGGTATATAGTAGGCACTTACTAACTGTTTATTGATTGATCAATTATTAACAATCACAAATTAAATTACTTGTGATTTTTATGATTTTGGGTTTCCATTTTAAAAGTTGTATACATTAAACTCTTTCTGATCTCTTAAAAATGGTCCTTATTCACATAAATCTAAGTTATGCTTTCTTTCCCCCCTTAAAAATACATTATTTTCTTTTACTACAGGTACTTGCATTTAACTCTACCAACTGAATTTTAATGAGAAGAATCCTGGCTATCACTCTGCAGAGTTTTCAGCTGGTTTCTAAAGGAGGAGATTAATTGCAAGGAATGGAACTGGCTCACAGCTTATTACTGAATGAAGAAGCATATAATCAGCTTGGGGAAGTTCAGAAGGCAGAGTTTATTTTTGAATGGTTGAAGTTTTTAGAGAAGCTTTTACTTGCAACCAACAGGGTATGTACAATTAAGAAAATAGTTAATTTTTTTGAAGTTTTCAGCTAGTCCTTTCTTGATATTTTTACTGTTAACTCATGGTCATGTATTAACCAAGGCCATTTGTTAGGATTTTTATATTAATAAAATAAGTATATAGTGGGCTGACCGGAAAAGGAAGGATTTTCAAATAGTGTCAGGGTGTCATCCAAATACATATTTCTCTGAGTGGTTATAGCTCTGAATATTTCTTCAAGTATTTCTAAGAAGATACACTCTATTAAAACTCGTTTTGACGATATAGTCATATTTTTCTCCCATGAAAAGAAATTCATTTTAATATTGTAATTAGTAGATGGTTTGTCATATAAAAAGATAGAAAGGAATAAACCAGAATTTTAAAATTTAATAAAAAAAATTTAATATGATTTATCACTTGCATCTCTTATATTACTCCAAAAGTCTTATTACAAAGACCTTTTGATACGTACATAGTGAAGAATATTTTCACAGGAATGCTTCTAGTGTTTCTTTATTATTTTTGATCATATGGAAGATCCTTCTGTTTGTATATTGTAAAATATTTTCGGCATTTAAGTAAGAGTTTTATATTTTATCAAAGGCTTTCTCAGTATGAAATAATATAATTGTGCCTTCTTTATTTTTTCTCTTGTCAGCAAGATTTTTTATATTAATTGTTTTTCCTAATATTAAACCCATCCCGTTGTATTCCATTCATAAATCATACTTGGTCACAATGGGAATCTTTTTGGATATACTGCTATGTATTATTTGCAAGTATTAGTATTTTTAATGTTGATATTCATTAATAATATTGATCTATATTTTGGGGGGGGTTCATGTTTCCCTTTCTATGATTATGAATTTGACAGACATGAACATTTTCCTTTTAAAAGGAGAACATTAAAAAGACTGCATTTGTAATCCTGAATCCCATCACATATAGCTTGAGTGTTTGGGGGGTAGATCTTAACAGTGTAATTTCTTTTACCAGAGGCAGCTAGGTGAAAGAGCTAGAGATCTGGGGCTGGAGTCAGGAAGATCTGAGTTCAAATCCAGCCTCACACTCCCTAGTTGTGTCACTTTGTGCAAGTCCCTCATCCTATTTGCCATGGTTTCCTTGGTTGGAAAATGGGAATTATAACAGCACCTACCTTGCAGGATTATTGTGAGGATCAAATGAGATGATACTTGTCAAATGCTTACCATAACCCCTAACACTGAGCACTGTATTGATGCTTAGTTCTTCCTTTAGTCCCCCTCTCCCTTTCACTTCCTGCTCATCTCTTCTGATCTTCCCTCATCTCTCTTTATTTGACTGTTTAATGTTTTATTGACTCTCTTTTCTTCCTTTTTTGGTGTTGCTAACAGTACCTCATACTCCCTACCCAACTTTCCTCCCTGTACCAAAAAAAAGTCACGTTCCCCCCAAACACACACACATTGGCTTTGTCTAAAATTATATGTCTTTTATCTTGTAGTCCACATCTCTAGTCCATCACTCCTCTACCAGAAGATGGGATCGTGATCATTTTTACAGTCATGATCAGTCATTCCATCACCGAGATGTTCGGAGCAGAGTTTTTTAATCTGACCAGGGTTTTCCTTTTACGTTGTTGTGGTCATTAAGTAAATTCTTCTCCTGGTTCTACTCATTTCATTCTTCATAAGTACGTATAAATCATTCCAAGCTTCCCATGTCTCTCATAATGTTGTATGGCAGAGTAAGGTTTCATTACATGCTATGCCACAGTTTATCTATTTCCCAGTTGATAAGTAGTCTCTTAGTTTCTAGTTCTGTGCCACAACAAAAAGTACTGCTGTAAATATTTTTGTACATAGAAGTCCTTTCTCTTTTTCCCCTGTTTGATCTCTTTGATTTCTTTGGTATATATGCCTCGTTAATGGTATTTCTGTGTCACAATTTAGTGACTTTTTGCATATATACAAATTATTTTCCAGAATGGTAGATCATTTCACAGCTTTGTGCTGTAATTTCTCCCTTTATTACATTAAGGTCTACATAGAATCTCTGCTTTTCTATATTTTTACACAAAATAACATAAAAGGAGCAAGATTGTAGAAAGTATGTGAAAGATATGAACTGAACTGACTCTAAATAACTGAAATTATTTCCTAAAATAAGTTGTTAGGAGGTCAAACTAATCGCTGAAGGCTGTTTTCAGCCTTATTTGAAGTCTACAACAGGTAGAAATAGTCTTATGCCTCAGTCACCCTCCTTTTTGTCCTTTTACCCCTAGATACTATTTCCATTTACCCCTTTTTTTCTCTTCAATCTCCCTAACACATTCTTAGGAAGGATTTAAGAAGTTAATTCACATTAAGGCAAAAATGATTGGTTAAGAATTCAGTTGTTGTAACTACTACATTTTGACCAGAGATACAGTACCTTAAACCAAGGGAATAAGTATATAATTGTAGAATTTCAAGCTTCCACTTAGCAAGTAGCGAGCTTTCTTTCAGTAGCAGGGCCTTCTTGGTGTCCTTGAAGTTATACTGTAGAGAACTATACAAGGTCTCTCTACTTACAATGTTTTTGATATCACAAGTACAAACAGAGGGAGAGAAAAATAGGCATTGACTTCAAGGTAAATAAATTATACCAATAAGAATATATGTTAAGTCTCAAACTTTAAAATGCCTTGTTTAGCAAAAATGGGGTACTTAGCCAATGTATTAACAGATCACAAAGAGTGATGTATACCAGAAAATGCTTAGGGGATATGTAGGGGGTAGGGAGGAGAATCTCGTAAGAGTATGGGTATAATTGTTGGTGGAGTTGTGAAGTGATCCAACCATTCTGATGAGCAATTTGGAACTATGCCCAAAGGGCTATAAAACTTTGCTTACTCTTTGATCCAACAATACCATTACTAGTTATACCAAAGAGATCATAAAAAAGAGAAAAGGACCCATACGTACAAAAATATTTATAGCATCTCTTCTTGTGGTGGCAAAGAATTGGGAATTGAGGGGGTGCCTGTCATTTGGGAAATGGCTGAATGAGTTGTGTTATATGAATGTAATGGAATATAATATTGTGCTATAAGAAATGATGAGCAGGAAGATTTCAGAAAAGCCCAGAAAGACTTATATGAAATGAGTGAACTGAGCAGAACCAGGAAGACATTGTACACCATAACAGACACAGTGTGTGATGATCAACTCTGATAGACTTAGCTCTTCTCAGCAATACAGTGATCTAAGACAATTCCAAAAGACTCATGATGGAAAGTGTTATCCATGTCCAGAGAAAGAACTATGAAATCTGACTGCAGATTAGAACAAAATATTTTCACTTTTTTTGTTTTTTCTTTCTCAAGTCATTGATGACTTGCACAATCTTTGACAAGGGCTCTCCAAACTGGGAACAGAAGATCAGGGTGCAAATTGTGACCGACGCTCCAGGAGTTTGTTTGTTAACCCTAAATATGTGTACACAATAGGAACAGGAAATACACCTTGTCTGCATTTTTTTTGTAAATAGAGGCTCAGAGTTTGTTGTATTTTCCAATCAATCATGCTGCTCACTAACTGTCCAGAATAGAAACCTTTTGCTTCTCTGGGCTTGTGGACAAGTGGAGGATCCTGCCTCAGGAATCAGGAACTAGGTTTACATTAAATTGCGTATGCAGTTAGTCAGTACAAAGACATCTATATTTCTTAAGGACTGTTGTAAACTTAGAAAAACGAAGTATTTTCTAATCCAACTACCAATATTCTAAGCAACCTGCAGTTTCATTCTTTTTTTGTTAAGTGAGATTGGAATTAGTTAGTATTCCTAATCTCATTGATCAGAAATATAATAGGGATGATTTCTGCTCTGGTATATTTTGTGTTAAATGATTCTGAGGTCCTTTCCAAGTCTATGACTCTTGACAGGTGTACATTAGCTTTGGGATAAGCCATCTAAGACTCATTGTGTATGAATGTAGTGAATCCCTCATGGTAAATGTTATCATGCTTTAAAAAATGACTTAATAGAGACTTCATGAGAATAAAGGGAATCAGGTTTTTAAGAAACTTAGGTATGTCCTTTAAATCAGCTTGCCATTTGCACATGTCACACATCACGTGGTCTGTAGGACTGCAAAACCACTTTCCTTTTAATTATTTTTTACTTACAAGTGGACAACCATGAAATATGAGCAACAGACCATGAAGACTGAGTCTCCCTGAAGAGTGCTATTGTAATCCAATAAAACTTACAACAAAAAACATTTCTCATAGTTTTTCCCTTTTGTTCTGATTCTTCTCTCACAGCATGGCTAATGTGGAAATATGTTTAACATGATTATACATGTATAGCCTATGTCAGATTGCTTGCTGTCTTAGGCAGGGAGGAGGAACAGAGGGAGGGAGAAAATTTGGAACTCAAAATCCTGCAAAAATGAATATAGAAAACTGTCTTTACATTAAATTGGAAAAAATAAAATGCTCCTAATGTGTATTTAAATTTATAAAAGTAGTAAATATCCTGAATTAAGAAAAATAAGAGTTTACATACTATTACATTGACTTTGAATTGTTTTTTTTTAAATTCATTTCTAGGCTGACATAAGAGAGAAACAGAAGAGGATCATTGAACAGCTTGTATCTCTGTTAAATAGCTCTCCAGGGCCACCTACCCGAAAGCTTCTTGCTGAGAACCTTGCTATCCTTTATAGTACTGGAGATACATTTTCTGTTTATCAGACAATTGATAAATGTAATGAACTCATTCGTAGCAAAGATGATTCTCCAAGTTATCTTCCCACAAAACTGTAAGTTGAATATTACGCAACATGGAGCAGACTGCTAGCATATGTCATGCTTTGTAAAATGCCTAAATTTGTTTGATTGAAAAATGAATTCAAAAGTAAATGCAGATTCAAATGTACATCCCCCTTTTAAAAAACAATAGTTGCTTAAGTATTTCATTGGCTTCATTTCAAAGTTCAGAAAATGTGCTGTTTTCTTATATTGTGTCTAACATATTTGAATGACATGAAGTCTGGATCTGGTGTATCTGTATAGCAATTAAAATGCTCAGCTGATTTCTTGGGGAAGGAGCAGTTTGGGTAATTTGCTTACATCTTGGAAGGACAGTAACTCTTTTACATTTAGTAAATTATTTTCTTGATTTCAACAAATTCAACCAGTTAGCTAAAAAAAATACTCCTATAAAAGTTTCTGAAAATGACTAGTTGACCATTCCACTGATTCCTGCCCTTCTTCCCCCAGCCAGAGCAATCATGAGCTGTTACTGAAGTGGAAGAACTATTTTAAATTGTTTGCTGTGGTAGTTATCAGAGAATACATAGTTTATTACAGAATTGTTGCCCAGACAACTCTCAGATTTTATGAAGAACATGAAGTTCCCATCAACTTCTTATTTTCCTTCAGTTTACATTAAAGGCCAATTTTTATTGACCACCTAAGAAATGATGTACTAGAAAGTTATTTTACATAATTAAATGTAGATGTTTTTAATTTTTTGGAGCTAGAAGATTAAGATCATCTATTTCATTCCCGTCCTATTATACATGAATAAACTGAGGCTCAGGGACATTATGACTTGCCCAAGGTCACACAGTTGGGTATTGTCAAAGCCAGCACTAAAACTGTGGTCTAGAGTCTGTTGCTTTTCCTACTATATAATGAGGCCACAAGAAAGGAACATTAGAAACCTAAGTTCATAGAACTGAAATTTGTAGTAACTGAAAATTGGCTGCGTACTTCTTTAAAATCATAGATTTCTTCATTTGTGAAGTGAGAAGATTGAACTAGATAATATCTAAGGGTCCTTGTAGCTCCAAATTGTGACCGATTCTAATCCTAGTCTTTGAACATATAATTTGTTATTGCCGTTTAAGGATCATATGCCGCAATTTAACAAGTGATTTTATAGCAAAATCAAATAGCTATAAATCATTTCCACCAAAGATTACAAACCATTTTTTTCTCTTAAAAAAAGACATATCAGTCAACTCTTTGTTGTAAGATTTTTCCTTCTATGTTTGTAATCATTTCTTGAATCTGATTTTTATTTTATTTCAGTGCTGCTGTGGTATGTCTGGGATCTTTATACAAGAAGTTGGGGAGACTATTGGGTAACACCTTCATAGATACAGTGGGGAATATCCTTAAAGCTATGAAGAGCGCAGAGGTGAGACCCCAAGTTCAAGTGAGGAATAGCAAAACAGCGTTTTTACGGCTTTATGAGTGCTTAAAGACTATAAAACTTGGTTATAACTAGAAATCTTTCTGCATGTATATTTAAATATGTCATATATACACACATATATACACATATACATAGCTTGTAGTAGGTATATGAATATATCTTTCACAGCATCTTAAAGGCTATACCAATAGAGGCAAACTCTAGTAGGATGTACCAGGATGGAAAGATTTCACTTAGGAATCTCATGAGAGACTGCTGCTGTCCAAGAACTAAGTTCAGAGCTTCATCATTTTGGTTGATGAATTTTTTAGCTAAAAGGTACTCTTGAAGCCCATTAGCTAAATTACAGAGAAGTTGTATTCTCCATTGGTGGAAAATGGACCTATATTGATAGCATTATGCATTCTCAAAATAATGAAGTACATAAATATGTTTTTAGGGTTTGTAGTTAAGATGTGTATATGTGCATGTGGCTCCTTCTCTCTAGGATTAGCTACAAATTCCTCTGAAATTTGAAGAGATTTTAGGACAATTAGAGCAATTTTCCATTCTTTTTTTTATTTTTTAGTTATCCATTGTCTCTTAGGACAAGGTACTGGGCTTATTTTGGCCTTTTATGATACAGAGGTTGTCAGAGTATTTGAAGTATTTAATGAGGTTTCTACAAAAGAAAGATCTTTTATCTGTTTTGTTACTTTTTAAAATTTTATTTTAAAGGATTTTGTTTTGGAGGCGGTTGGGGTTTAGCGACTCACCCAAAGTCACACGTCTCGTAAATGTCAGAGACCGGATTTGACTTCAGGTCTCCTGACTCCAGGGCTAGTGCTCTATCCACTGTGCCCACCTAGCTATGTCTTATTACTTATTTTTTTAAATTCTGTTGAAAACATCTCGTAGTTCTTATTTTTTGTGGTTGTTAAGTAGTTTTTAGTCATGTCTGACTTTGCATGATCCTATTTGGGGTTTTCTTGACAAAGGTACTGGCCATTTTTTCTCTAATTCATGGTACAGATGAGAAAATTGAGGTGAATAGAGTTAAATGACTTATCCAGGGACCCGTAACTAGTACATGCCTGAGGCCAGATTTGAACTCAGAAAGATAAGTCATCCTAACTTCAGGCCTGGCACTCTAGTTTCCGTTTCTAAGTTCTTAGCAAATACCAAAATAATTTTACTTTTTTACATAAAGTTTGTCTCCTCATAACAAAGTCGTGTACATAATAAGTTGTCATTGTTTTTTATCATTGAAAAATTGTTCCTTTTCCCTCCTTTTTGGTAGTCTCAAGGTCGCTATGAGATTATGCTGAGTTTGCAAAATATCTTGAACGGACTTGGAGCTGCTGCTGCTCCTTGTCACAGAGATATTTATAAAGCTGCAAGGTCATGTTTGACAGACAGGTGCATGGCAGTTCGCTGTGCTGCTGCAAAGGTAAAGAGTTGAAAACCAAATTTTTTTTAATGTAATTTTTTTACTATAACTATAAAATAATGCACTTTCCCCTTTCCCCATCCCTCTATCTGCTTGATCATAGTGGAAAATTGTTCTGTGGTGTTAATGAGTAAAGTTGAAGTAAAGACTTTTATTTTTAAATGCATTTTAAAGCCTATGACTTCCTAACAAAATGTTTAGAATATTTAGGCAGTAAAATAAACCTATATTACTTATAATTTATTCATCACTACAGGATTGATTCTGAAGAGGAACTTTCTGATACTTTGCTGAGTCAGGAGTCGTTTTTTTCCCCTCTCAGGACATCATTTTATAAATTAAAGTCTTTTTGATGTCTGTTAAATACTAAAAGGTTGCCCTGGCAGTCGTCATTTACATGCTTTTGACATAAAAGGTTTTGTTAGATCCTAAGACTTTTTGCATTATTTATTTCACAAATAATTATATGTTTCTTATTCATTTGTTTTTTTCCTTCTTCTGTAGTGTCTTCTTGAACTTCAGAATGAGGCGGCCTTTATGTGGAGTGCAGACATAGACAGTGTTGCAACTTTGTGTTTTAAGTCATTTGAAGGTTCCAATTATGATGTACGAATAGCAGTGTCAAAGCTCTTAGGCACAGTGTTGGCTAGAGCGGTGACGTCTAAACAAGGAGCAGGTAAAATGCATATAATCCTTTTGTAATCATTTTGTTCATCAGTTCAATTCTGTGACTTTTTGCTTTTGATTCTGAGACAGTTGCTCAATCCATTTGAAAACTCTTAGGTTAAAAAACAATGGAAGGAGGGAGTTTAGCACTTTATCTGTGCCTTGTTCATCCTGAGCTTTTTTAAGGTGCTGGAATATTTCTGAATTGTTCCATACATACCAAATATGCAGTCTTGTTTAACTTTGTGGTGCCATTTAAAAAAATAATAAATTACTACCGTGTACATGTAGTAAATCATTTACTATAGCAATGTTTTCTGATGTAAAAATTGTATAGAATTTCTTTTTATTAAATCATTTATGTAAAACTATAACATCGTTAACTAATTGATTTGAACTGGTTAAACTAGTTGCTTAGTACCTCAGTTTATTTCAAAGTATACTTATTCCTGCGAGGTGTCTCTTGGTATTCTTTGTCCATTCATTCTTAGCCATTTTCCTTCCTATATGGTCATTGTTACTCTGCTTTCTGGTCTTACAGTTCTGCTTTTTTCATTCTGCATTTTTTTAATATTCCTTAGACTTTTTGGTATTAATGACATTATACTGCTCCATTGCTTCGACATACTGCAGTTTATTTAACCATTGCTCTTATTCTTGGATATGTAGATGGTTTCCAGGCTTTTGTAAATATCTATGATTTTTACAGGCAGTTAATTATAGATGTCAAGGAGATCTTTGAAGAGAGAGCTCTTTTTTATATTTGATAACATTTTCATGGTATAATCACAACACTGAAATTATTGAATCAAAAGATATTATTATTTTTGTATTTTGTGTTATGAGATTATCCAACAAAATTTTGCCATCCTAAAAATAATGAGCATATCAGTTTTCTTCACAGTGTAACTAATAGTAAGTTTCATTGTTTATTTTATCCAGTTTGGTGTAAAATGATACTTTTGAGGGGTTTTTTTTAAGTGTATCCCTTCATTATTGGTAAGATTGAGAATTTTTTCAAGTAATTATTAAAAATTCATATTTTGTCTTTTGAAAAATTATCTGTTAATATTCTTTGATCATTTAGCCATTGTGGACTGGGAATTACCTTTGTGCATTTTAATAGCTTTTTGTATATTTGTTTGGTCTTCATCAGATCTATATAGCTAATGCTAAGATATAAATGGAGATTTTGTTGCATATCAAAAATGTAATAACAGAAGGTTAATAGGAAGAAATTTTTAAAAATTTGTTTCACTTAAGCAGTATTTTTTTTAACTCTGATCTGAAGGATATGTTTCTCAGGTTTGCCAAATGATTAAACGTATTTGTAGAATTAGCTTAAACATTTGATTTTTGTAAAAATTTTAAAATTAGGTTATATGATAATTATGTGTGATAAGATGAGAAATCTTATTTCTTTAAAAATTGTAGAAGTGATTTAGACTTTTATTCCATATTTTTTAAATGCTACAAAAAATAGAACTATTCAGAAATCGCAGATAATAATTTTAAAATAAATAACCTTTGATGGTCCTTTCCCGTTACCTGATATTGTTGTCTTACGTTTATGTTTCTGATATGTGTCAATGACTTTTCCAATCCAAAAGTAGACACCTAAATCTGCGTCACCCAAACTGTGTTTGTTCTTACTGTCATTCTTTCAAATGAGAATAAGGTTTCAAAAAAAAAAAATTCAGTGCTACTAGTATTTGTCCCTTTGTGATAATAAATATGGAATTAAATGTGTATATTAGAAACTTTCAAAAGTTCTGAACACAGACAGCAATTTTGGGGAATGGAAATAGGTCTCATTTCATTCATTTTCTTCAAAATTTCTTTAGCTACCCTCTTTCCTTTCTTGCTTCCCCATAAGCACTGGATGGGTTCTGTAAATATAGTTCAAGAACCCAAATTATTTTGAGAAATTCCAGTCTTCCTAATAAGGCCTGCTTGTCATATATTTTGGTCATTCTTTACTACGAAAAATAATTGTTCTTTTATCAAGTGACAAAAAAAAAAAAGAATTTGATTTCTCCTCTTCTAATATTCATCAGCATCTCTTCATCTTGCTTATATTACTTAACATTTTTTGCATTTTTACAAAAGTGATATTTTTCTTCATTGCTCATTGTTCCCTACCCAATTTTTGGCTAGAACTTCTATAAACCACTTAGTGCCCCAGGGCTGCACTGTTTCAGTCCCATTTTGTTTATTTAAATATTTTTGACCACATCATTTAAAATAACTTTTTGATCTATGCCTGTCTGTAACTGAAGAGGAGGTTTTTTTTATTGTCTTGTACAAGTAGTTTGTACATAAATATTCCTGAAAGAGGAGAGCGTCATCAGAGATCAAGGTGGAAAAAATGGTCAATGAGGCAATCTTCTCCTGGTAAAAGTTGGTTTCCTAATACTTTGATCTGGTCTTGTCTTAACTATTTCAAAAAAAGGCCCAAATCCTCCATAAATGAATAGTGGAATATAGAAATGAGGTAGTAAATGTTCATAAAAGGATAGCTAGAGTATTAATATGCTAAAAGATTTTTTTTCTAACTTTTTCTTGTATATGAATTGCTGTGTGTTGGCTATTATATATATATATTCTTTGCTATTTTACTTTTTGATGTTTAGTTTTGAGTTCTATTAATTTGGTTTCTCACTACAGATTTTTTTTTTGTCAGAAGTAGAGGCTACCTTATAAATCTTGATAAATAATGCAATCTGATTTCTCTACTTCCAGTCTATCATCTTCCCTTGTTTTATTAGAAGTCTCACACTTTGTTTTACAATTATTAATGTATCTTTTTAAAAAGTTATGACATAGATTTAACTTTATTCTATGAAGTATAAATTATATTTAGAGAGTTTTTTGGCTTTGTTTATTATAGCAGCTTCCCGGCAAAACATTCGCAAAGTTTCTCTGGAGGAAGCCTTGGAGTTACTAGGAACAGGGTTTCTTCGTGGGAGTTCAGGATTTCTTCGAGCCAGTGGAGATATGTTGAAAGGAACCAGTTCAGTCAGTAGGGATGTTCGAGTTGGTGTTACTCAGGTTTGGATCACAAATGAAATATCTGACTACAATTCTCACTGGCCTAAATCTAACTGCTATTTAGGATGCAGTGTCGGGGTTTGGGATAATGTTGAAATGTAAACTTTTCTAAAGTTAGTATCATGACAGATCATCCATCAAAAGTCAGGTGATTTGGCATACGTTGCTTCAGACTTTTGAAGACCTAGGTTATGAGCAAGAGAACTTGATTTTCACTTTGAGCTCAAGCAAAGCCAACTAACTCTGAAAAGGACTGATTTGCTTGTTGTACAGTTAAGTAATTCTTTTGTTTCTGAAGGATTTTTTTTCTAATTTCTTATGGTTAAACATATTTTTTAGTGTGCTAAAAGAGTGTTTGGTTCTCAAACTGCTGTTAAATCTTCAAGGAAAAAAATTTTCCCAGAATATTTGGAAGAACTTTCCAAAAAGGACTAGTATAAAAATAAAGGCATTCGTAAAACTTATTTTAAATACTTTACCTGTATGTTGTAGAAAAGTCAAGAAGACCCTGGAATAATCCCTTTCGGTAGTGACATTACATTTTATTTCTAGTTTGTCATTTAAAATCTGCTATTGTATATATACCCATTGTATTAATATTTTTGTCATCACGGATTTACTTACAATAGTAAATTCATTTGTAGTGGTAAATGAATATTATTGAGGACTTGTAAGAAACAAAGTTATGCAGAGGAATGGTTGTTTTCTGGTGACTAAATTTATACTATCTCTTCTTTGTTGTGGTATCATTGGTCTTTGTATTTCTGATGAAGTCAAAGCATTAAAATTCATGAAAATAAAGAATAATACTTGATCATTGTTAGCATTTACTGTTTTCCAGTCCCTAGACTGAAAGTTCTTTGAGTTATGGATTTATTGCATAATAATTCTTAAGATGTTTCTGACTTTAAATTTAGGATCCTATGTTAAGAATCTCAAATATCTGGAAACTGTTATTCAGTGAGGCCAGAGACAGCGTTTTATCTTATAGCTCCCTGTAATGGTTCCCTAACATTTCTTTACCCTCTGAAACAAAATAAAACAGAAAGGCAGGTGAAATGAAACCAGAGTTGAAATGAAATGCCGACATACTGTAGCTGTGACTTTAAATGAAAAAGGACTTGATCTAGTATTAATTTAGTGCAGTATAGCTTTCAATGAGAAAATATTGCAGTGTTCAAAAAAAGAGAAGAAAACCCAATTTTTTTTCCAGTGTGTTCTGTGATTAGGAGAATATTAATATTTAATTGAAAATATTTGAAGTTTGACAGTCGAACTCTTCCATTCTTTTTCAGGCTTATGTGGTATTTATTTCAACCCTAGGAGGCCTTTGGCTAGAAACG
Source organism: Notamacropus eugenii (assembly GCF_028372415.1). Lineage (NCBI taxonomy): Eukaryota > Metazoa > Chordata > Mammalia > Diprotodontia > Macropodidae > Notamacropus > Notamacropus eugenii. Next base: position 48,059,812 of record NC_092878.1, on the reverse strand, counting down.
AATTTTGCCACCTTACTCTCCCATATCCTAAGCCTTGTGTCACAGTCTCATCCTAAAGCAATCCAAACTCAGATGGATGCTATCTGTTGTCGTCGCTGTGTTTCATTTATCCTTCGAACTACCGTAGGAGGTCTTCTGGGAGAAAAAGCTCAAATTGCTGCTGCCAAGGATATTTGTCAGGCCATCTGGAAACTAAAGAAAGTCGTTGGTATGGGATTAATAAAAATTTTTTTCTTATTAATACTGAAGTCATTATCATCTAACCCTATAACATTGATACTTCAGAAAATATAGTGCATGCAAAATACAGTAACATACAAAATTTTTTACCATCTAGTTCAGTTTTTTCCTAAGGAAATACCAACTTAACATACACATACATGCATATATATATATATATATATATATATATACATGTATTTAGTAATAATATCAGAAATATTTGCTTAATTTGAGAAGTTAATGTGTTTTTGAAATCAGTTAAAAGAATCCCAGAATTGGAAGGGACCTCAGAAAGTCAACTAATTTATTATTTTTTTTAATTAGTTTTCAGTTTTCAACAGTCACTTCCGTACATCTTAAATTTTCTACCCCTCCCTTCTCCCTCCCTCCCTGAGATGGCATGCAATCTTATATAGGTTCTACACATACATTCTTATTAAACACATTTTCACATTTGTCATGTTGCATAAACGAATTAAAAAGGATGGAAGAAACCATGAGAAAAAGCAAAGCAAAACATAAGACAAGAGAAAATAGTCTGCTTCATTCTGCCTTGCAGTTCCATAGTTCTTTCTCTGGATGTGGATGGCATTTTGCCTCAAGAGTCCTTCGAGAATGTTTTAGGTCCTTGCATTGCTGTGAAGGGCTAAGTCTATCAGAAACAGTCCTCGCACATTGTGGCTGTTACTACGTATAATGTGCTCCTGGTTCTGCTCATTTCACTCAGCATCAGTTCCTATAACTCTTTCCAAATTGTTCTGAAATCCAACTGTTGATCATTTCTTATAGCACAATAGTATTCCATTACATTCACGTACCACAGCTTGTTCAACCATTCCCCAATTGATGGCCATTCCCTCAATTTCCAGTTCTTGGCCACTACAAAAAGAGCTGCTATAAATATTTTTGTACATGTGGGACCCTTTCCCATTTTTATGATCTCTTTGGGATACAACCCTAGAAGTGATATTGCAGGGTCAAAGGGTATGCACATTTTTGTAGCCCTTTGGGCATAGTTCCAAATTGCTCTCCAGAATGGATCAGCTCACAGCTCCATCAGCAATGAATTAGTGTTCCAACTCTCCCACATCTTTTCCAACATTTATCATCTTCCTGTTTTGTCATGTTAGCCAATCTAATAGGTGTGATGTGGTACTTCAGAGTTGTTTTGATTTGCATCTCTCTAATCAATAGTGATTTAGAGAATTTATGCATATGACTACAGATAGTTTTAATTTTTTCCTCTGAAAACTGCCTGTTCATATCCTTTGACCATCTATCAATTGGGGAATGACTTGTATTCTTGTAAATTTGATTCAGTTCTCTGTATATTTTAGAAATAATGCCTTCATCATAGATCCTAGTTGTAAAAATTCTTTCCCAGTTTACTGCTTCCTTAATCAAAAACTTTTCAATTTAATGTAATCAAAATTATCCATTTTGCACTTTATAATGTTCTTTATCTCTTGTTTGGTCATAAATTTCTCCATTCTCCATAAATCTAACAAATACAGTATCCCTTGCTCCCCTAATTTGTCTATAGTATCAACCTTTGTAGCTAAATCATGTACCCATTTGGAAGGCCAACTTCTTTAAAACATACCTGAACAAGAATCTCCTTTAGGATACTGTTTCTGTCCTACAATATTAGCTCCTAAGTTAGTGAAAAAAATATCCACATATATGCAAAACCACACCACATACACATGAAGGGTGAGATGCTTAATCTGGACAGATTAATTACAGTTATTATAACCACTGCTCTTTTGAGCACCTAAGAAAAGTCAAATTGTGTATGTTCCTTTCACATTATTACTCCCTACCATATACTCTATATTTTGTGTTGTAGAAAAACTGTGCATAGCTAATATTTGCACTTCTTTCAGATGCTGTAATGAGTGAAAGTAATTTGGAAACTCGACCTGGCTCCACAGATGTCAGTGCCAGCCAGCATGTGCTAGTGTGTGCTTTACAAGAACTTGGGAATCTTATATATGGTCTTGGTACGACAGCTGCACCTTTATTACAGGATTCAAGTGCAGGTATTTATTTGTTCTATCTGAGACCCATTTAAAAAATTTTTCCTTTTTACAAATATTAAGTGCTTTAAAGATATTACTTATCTAGTAAAGGATCCTTTTTTATTTGGCTAATTTTAAAGAGATTATACTGTTGTTTTAATGAAGTGGATATTTTTAAAAGAAGCACAATTTAAATTTTATGCTTTATTTATAGATGGAAAAAGATTTTTTCCTTTTTTAATTTAAGTGCTTTTAGCTAGCTCATATTTTTCTCATACTTTGTCCAGGTGGTATGGTTTAATGGATAGTGAACTGTGGTTAAAGTTAAAAACTCCTTGGTTCAAGTTCTGCCACTGACACCTAGTAACTCTTTGACCTGGACAAATAATTTAATTTCTCAATGCCTCCAACAACTTTATTAAACCATATAATTTGCAGAATAGTAGCCCATCTATGTTGAAAGAGAGAATTTCCTCATCAGGAATTTTCTAAATTTATGAATTAATAGGACTAGAAACAAGTTTATACAGATGTATTCCCAGAGTCATTCTCTACAATTTCACATAAAACTAAGACATAATGTTCCATAAATCACAAATGTAGTTATTTTTAAAAATGTTTTACTTATACTCTTTTTTTTTTTTATGTTGCTGTTTTTCAATAAGTTCTACCTCCTTCCAACCCCAGGACCCTTCCTTATAAAAACATAAGTAAAGATAGTTAGAAATCCCTCGTTAAGGACGTACTATGTGAATGGCACCTTGCTAAGTGCCAAGGATACAAAAATAAGAAAAAAACACAGAGTCCCTGCCCTCAAGGAGTTTACATTCTAATGGGGAAAAAAATATATAAAAGAGTGCTGGGCCTGGAGTCAGGAAGATCTGAACACTTGTTAGTTGTGTGACCCTGGGCAAGTCTTTAATTTCTGTTTGCCTCAGTTTCCTCACTGTAAAATGGGGGTAATAACGGCATTTACCTCTCAAGGTTATTGTGAGAGCAAATGAGATAATATTTGTAAAGTGCTTGGCACAGTTCCTGGCATATGCTCTATCTGAATGCTTATTCTCTTTTTATCCCTTTCCATTCCTCACCTGTGATCTCTGCCAAGAGAGCCTCTGAAATCATGATTGGTTACTGCATTGATTAGAATTCTGAATTCTTTCCTTTGTCCTCTTGTGGACCGTAGTAATCGTTGATTTTCCGATTCTGCTTTACTCTGCTTAAGCTGATCCAAATTTTACCAGGTTTCTCAACATTTTTTATAATCATAATTTCTTAGAACACAATGCTTATGATTGAGTTTTCAAGGAATTTTCAAATTAACATGTTTGCTTAGCTTAGTAGAAAAATATCACTCAGCATCATTATTTGATATTTATTTGTATCATTTGACTTATGGTCAGCTCTCTGAGAATACTTTTGCTTTACAATTGTATGTGAAATAATTGAATTTAGGTTTTTTATTTCAGAGTTGAACATATTGTTTTGGCAAGTGACATGACTGATAAGAGTCATTTAAAAAACTGATATAGATCTAATACTCTTGTCAGTGATCATAGAAACAATAGAATCTCTTTGAATGAATCCCACTGAGAAATCAGGCAGACTTTGATTTTTTTTTTTTTTTACTATTATTCAGATAAAGCAACCTGATGAAATAGATTTATATTAAATGGCTAATAAAAAGGTATGCTGAAATGGGTGGAAACTTAGGCTGGGAAGGACTTAGAATTATTCTCTTGCCCCACCCCCGTGCCCCCCAATAGTTATTAATTAGTTTTAGTCCCTAGGACTGCAGAACAAATAGACCATTAACATAGTTTAAAGAACATAATTTTTTGGTGAGCCGACCTAGTTTAGACCTATCTTTTATTAAAAGAAACAGTGTTTAGAATCACATCTCTTGGTTTGAACTTTAAATAACTCAACAACTGGTGTATGTTAGAAGAATATGATATGTATCCAGATGACTAAATATGTCCCTTCTTTTTCTCTCATTTCCAGCCACTTTTCAGACATCTTTGATCTAGATGTCCAGAAGATATCTTAAACTCAATATGAACTCATTATCATTCCCCTAAAATTTCCCCCATGCACACCTTCCCTATAACTGTGAAAGGTGCCATCATCACGCTGTTCCTCAGACTCACAGTCTAGGAGCCATACCCCCATATCCAAGGTCTGTCCATTTTGGTGACATCTCTAGAATAACCCTCTTCTCTCTTCTGACACTGCCACCACTCTCGTGCAGGCACTCGGTGATCCCTTCTTACCTTAGTTACTGCAGTAGCCTGCTTCAAGTCTTTCCAGTCCATCTTCCATTCAGCTACCAAAATGATTTCCTGAAGTGTGCAGGCTTGCTCATGTCACCCCTTAGTAAACTCCAGTGGCTTCCTATTTCCTCTAAGATCATACTTCCTAACCAGTCCCCTCCAACCTTTCCAGTCTGCTTACACTTTAATCCTTGGCATTTTTTTGATATAGTAACACTGGCCACTTTGCTGTTTCACAAGCAAGACCCTCCATCGCTTGGCTTTGGGCATTTGCTCTGACAGTCCCCTGTGCCTGGAATCCTCTCTCGCCTCTACTTGAACTACTGACTTCCTTGGTTTTCTTTAAGGTCCAGCTAACATCCCACCTTCTGCAGGAAGCTGTCCTTAATTCCAGTATTTTCCTTTGTTAATCTTTTCCTGTTTATCCAGTATGTAGCTTGCTTTGTATGTTTTTATTTGCATATTGTGTTCCTCATTTGATTTTAAGTTCCTCGAAGGCAGGAATTGTCTTTTGCCTCTTTTTGTGTTGTAAGCGCTCAGCACAGCGTCTGGCACGTAGCAGACACTAAATAAATGTGTATTGAGTAATTGATTACTAAATCATCCTCCTTTCTGTAAAGATTCCTTATTTCTTTATTCTTTTGTTTCAGGGATTCTGGACAATATCATTTCAATGATTATCCATCCTAGCATTTCAGTTCGATTAGCAGCAGCTTGGTGTTTACACTGCGTTGCTGTAGCGCTACCTTCCTACCTGACTCCACTTTTGGACCGTTGCCTCGAACGACTTAGTGTGCTCAAATCTTCCCCTGAGGCTGTGACTGGCTTTAGTTTCGCTGTGGCTGCTCTGCTAGGAGCAGTAAAGCATTGTCCTTTAGGAATTCCACATGGAAAAGGAAAGGTAATGATTACGTAGTGTATCATTTTCCATATGTAACGATGCTGTTTCAGGAGGTCGTCAGATGTGAGGGTGGGCCTCCATGACCTCTTCTACCTCTCAATCCCTAAGTTTATGATGCATGTTTTCTTGGAAGCTGAAACAATCTAACTTGAGTATAAAATTCTTACTTTGCTATTTTTCCCACTTTTTAGATATGATTAGGGATAGAATATTCTATATGAAATATGACTGTAAAATTATGAGACGTCTCTCTATAAAATACTCATGTCTATTGTTCTCACTATTTTAGTTGCACCTCAGTAAATAGCCCATCAGTCTGTTCATTAATACTTCTCTGATTTACTAAAGAAAATGAAGCTTTGTTCTAAGTAGCGGCTTATTTGGTGTCCTACTGTGTTTACTTGAGTATTACCTGTGGAGTACTGCTGTGTTAACTGAGATCAGAGTGTGATTTTTGACTTGATTATAGTGATGAGATATTCGAAGTCTAAAATAAAGTTAGATACTTCTGATTTTCTAGAAAATATTTGTTTTTTCTGGGTTGGTTTGTTGTTTCCTAGAAAACTTAAATTCATTTATAGCTAACATTCTTTTTCTTTATATCACTGATAAAAACATAGGTCCAGACCTTCCCAGAAAAAGCAAGTCTTTGGAGGAATATTCTGTGTACTTCAGAATTATGTGCCTTATAGCACCCAAGTCTATCATAGCTCTTGTCTAAGGGGGCTTAATTATTGGAAATAGCAAAGGATGTCATCCTGGCACAATCTGAACTAAGAGTTTTTCAGAAAGTCTTTTCAAAGTACTAATATATTACTCAAATTACATTAATATTGTAGTAGCACAGTATTTTGTTAGGCATGTATAACAGCGATGGTTTTGTGATGTAGTATGCCTGATGCTCAGGTAAGTGCCTGCTTTCATTTGATTTTTAAGTGTAAAATTCCTTCTGCTAGAGAAATTTAACTTGTTTAATTTTATGGAAAGGATGTTTCAGGAAGATCAGAACATCACTAATGAAACTGAATGTGAGGAGATCTAGTATTTAGGAGTTTTAAAGTTAGTATAACACCATGTTACAAACTGTTTGAGCTGGATTCATGTTACTGTATTGTCAAAATTGACTTACAAAATATTATCTACTCACAACTTTGTGGTACTGTATCTAACATTTCAGTAATTAACTTAATAAACAGTCTGTTGATATGGTTATGATTATGCTGATATAATGTCTTATGGCATAGACTTCAAGAAGCATGGCTTTCCAGCAACACTTCTGTGAATTATATGTATTTAATCTTTTGAAATGTTGTTTTAAAAAGTAATATTCTTTTTTCAGCTTATGTGCTTTTTTTGGGTCTTTTTTCCTTCTAATTATGAATAGATAATTGTGATATTAGCAGAGGATTTGTTATGTTCTGCTGCTCAGAATAGTCACCTTTCAATTCAACGAACACAAGCTGGATGGTTGCTGATAGCTGCCTTAATGACATTAGGTAATTGGCTTTTGGAAATTTTTATGTATTTTTGAGTGCATCATTATGTTTTGGGAATGTAAAGAATTCTACATATGTATGATAATGTGATAGAATATATTTAATTATGAACTAATAAGAAAAATAATATAACATATCTTCAAAATATGTATAATAAAATATAATTTAACAAAATAGCTATAACCTGCCTATCTCTTTGTTTCCTTTCAATCTTTATCAGGTCAAATCTTTATTCTTGTATGCTTTTCCTTTAAAATTATATGTCTATAAATTGGAGCAAATGCGTATTTAGTTCCAGTTCTCCTTTCCTTATTTTGCGTTATTTTATGTCTTTCTATTTTTAAAATTTTTTTTATGCTTGTCATTTTAAATTGTGTTCTAAAACCCTATGCCAGGGCCTTACTTTAATATGGAGGTGAAACTGTGTTTTCAAAGAGCATGCCCCTAGAAATTCTGTCTCTAGCAGCTTCTACCCAGCAGGAAAGGTTTCTAGTAAGATATCAGTGATGAACTAATTTAACTTTGTGTTTTACCTAAGAAGGAGAGAAGGGTCATTACCAGAAAATTAGCCTCCAGGTGATAGGTGGAGATTTCATGCCACTGAAATCACAAATCCTTGAACCCTTAATGTTGATAAGACACCATGGAAGTTCTTTTTTAAAGTAGATGCCAAAACCCAAACAGGCGAATGAGGATTGTTCTTCAGTTGTTAACTTAGGAGGCTGCTTTTATTCCAGAGATGCTGCCTGGGCACAAAACATTTTTGGAACACAGCTAAAATGTCTTGAGTCAAATTATGAGCCCTACAAGAAAATCATTTTCTCACTATTTTACCCGCCTTGATCACCATCCTCTTCAGTAGATTTTCCTTTAAATACCTTTTGACTGCTTAAAAAAACACACATACACAAATTTACCCTCAAAGTATTATGATTGTTCATAGTTTAAAATGTTTGAAACAATTTCAAATATTTATTCACTTATGGTTATGCTTTGTATGTTGCCCTGCGAATATCTTCAAAATTATATTTATTTCTTTATTATAGTTTTATTTTACTGTAAATTTCTACTTCAGAGTATAGAAAACTTGTACCTCATATGTAATGAACTAGATTTGTAAAATGTCATGACCTTTTACTGTCTGTTATGTAGCCTAATTGTAAAAGAAGCTTAAGTCTAAATAATTAGTTGATGAATGACAATATAGTGCTTAATGTTCTTCAGATATGAGAAATAATCAGTTTTATAAAAACTTATTAAAACGGTTCTTTAGTTACTAATTATGTAGAAAAGAAATCACGTTAGGTAGCATCAACCCTGGCTACAAAATACCATATTATCCTGAAAGTGATTACACAAAAAGTTTTGCATTTCATACTTATAGCAATATTTTTAAACATAAGAACTTTTTATTCTTTTTCCTTAAGTCTCTTTTCTTTCGTGCTTTATTACTATAACCTTTTAATTTTTACCCTTTGTACCTCAATCTAAATTTCTATGACTGAAATTCTCTTTAGCATATTCAACTTCTTCCTCTCTTCTATGATTTTCAGATACTTCTTTGAATTTAGGCAAATTATTTATTTTAGTTTTAACCTTAGAGTTTGAAACCACATTTCTTAATCCCTTTTAAGTTCTAAACTTCAAAATTTATCCATCCCTTCCCTGAATCTCTGTTGCTTCACTAAAGTGCCACTTACCAATGGTATGGAAATGGCCCTGGATTATTGAAGCCTGTTAGCCATTTTGTCCAGGCTAGAAAGGCTTTGAGTGTGGTCTTGGAAGATCAGCCTCCCCGTGTCCCCAGAGACATCACTCACCACAAGGTTGGTTATTAAGTGGTGATACTTTCTAGCCATAGCAGCTTAGGACAGCACCTGCTAAGAAGCTGGGGTGTTGTGATCTACATTGACGGAAGGAATGCCATTGATAAAATCATGGATGTTTTACATTATTAAAGTAGGTAAAGGACATTGTCTTAACCAAGTGTTATGTTTTGCCTCATTTTTCCTTTAGGCATTAGATCATGAACCACTTCAAGGGCCTCTCATTATGTTTTTGCCTTTGTATGCCAAGGGCCTAGCAGTATCTTGCACACAATGGGCACAAAATAAGTTTTGATTGAATAGTTGAAAAATGAGGGAAAGTTTTATTTTTTTCCTTGATTTTTAGATAAAGCTAGATTTACTGTATTCCACCACTAGATGGTACTCATAGGCCTATAAGGCAAAAGTGTGAATGAGTTTTCAAAGAATCTCACATTTATCAGGTACCTCATAGTCATTTATTCTAATCCGTTACCTGAACAAAAATCCCTTTTATAACATACCTGATAAATGGTAATTTAGCCTTTGCTTGAAAACCAGTGATGTAAAAGACCTTGCAAACTTTAAAGGACTGTGTACATGTCAGTTGTTACCACTCCTGTCTTCTTCCAAACCTATTCCACTTTTGAATAGTTTCAATAGGAATTTTTTCCTTCCCTGAAGCTTAAATCATTTTCTCTGTAATTCCTACCTGTTGCTCCTAAGTCAGCCTTTCCAGCCATCTAAAACCAGTATAAGCACTCTTTCAGATACTTGAAGACAGCTGTCATATTGTCTTCTCTTTGCCCAAGTTGACATCCTCACTCCGTTTAGCTGATCTGCATATGTAATGGTCTTGAGGTCCTGTGCTATCCTGATTTCCCTCTTCCAAGTGGTCTCTACTTTATCAGTATCCTTTCTAAAATGTGGCACTAAGAATTGGCTACAGTGCTACAGGTATAGTCTCACCATGCAACATACAGCAAAACTGTCGCCTCCCTGGCTTTTCATCTATACGACCTGAGATTGTATTACCTTCTTTTAATTCAGTATTACATTCTACTGTAGCAGAATATCGAGAAATAGGAAAGTCTTTGTATCCAGAATGTTTAACTTAGAAGAAGAGAAGATATAAGGAAAATGTGACGAGGAAGAAGAGGTTCCCTTTATTATAACTTGAGTCAGTCCTGACTCATCTTCCTTTTGGATACCTACTGCACTTTCCCTGTTTGTCTGGTAAACCATAGCTTCTGGCGTTGTCTGTAACTTTTTTAATAAGTTTTTTTACTCACTGACTGCTTGTTGCTGTAAGAATGTTTAAACAATCTTTCAATGTTCATTGACTCTGCATCATTTGTATCTTTTTCACTAAAATTTTTGTCCATCAGCTTTTCTGTATGTCTAGGTTTGGCATAGAGAAAGTTGCTAATCCTGGTATTACTGTCCTCAGAAACCAGACCCAGGGTTAACTGTTAAAATGTACTCATGCAAGAACTTACAAAGAAATGTAGTGTTTTTAAAAGGTAAAGAAATGTTCGTATTAAGAACTGCATGAGAAGAAATATGATCTAGTAGAAATAATATTAAAAGTATTTATGTCTCATCTTGAGGTTTGCAAAACTTTATAGATAGTATTTATCCTCACAGTAATCCTGAGAAGTAGGGGTAATTATTATCCCCATTTTACAGATAAGGAAATGGAGACAGAGGTTAAGTGACTTTCCCAGGGTCACACAGCTAGTAAGTACCTGAGGCTGGATTTGAACCCAAATTTTTTGAACTCTTAAGTTTAGGACTGTATCCCTTGCATCACCTTGTTACTTAATTGTTTATTATTTTATTTAATTTTTTCTTTTATATTTTAAGTTTTGAACCCTCTGTCTACCTTCCTCCCCACTCTGTATTAGAGAAGGCTACCATTTGGCATAGGGGTGTGTGTGTGTGTGTGTGTGTGTGTGTGTGTGTGTGTGTGTGTGTGTGTGTGTGTGTGTGTGTGTGTGTGTGTGTAAAACCATGGTATACATACTTCAATGTATCAGTTCTTTCTGTAGAGCATCTTCCTTCATATGTCTTTTGTAGTTGATTTATTTTTAATATTCAGAATAACTTAATTGTTCACAGTTATTCTTCAAAAAATATTGCTGTTATTGTATACAATGTTCTCTTGGTTCTCCCCATTTCTTTCTTCATTATTGCATTCAAGTCTTTCCATGTTTTTCTAAAATCAACCAGGTCATCATTTCTTATAACGCAATAGTATTCCATCACAATCATATACCACAACTTGGTTAGCCATTTCCCAGTTGATGGGCATCCCCTCAATTTCCAGTTCTTTGCCCCCACAAAGAGAGCTGCTGTAAACATTTTAGAACATATAGGTTCTTTTCCTTTTTACTTGATCTCCTTGGGAAACAGACCTAATAGTGATATTAATGGGTCAGTGGGTATATAGTTTTATAACTCTTTGGACATAATTCCAGATTGTTCTCTAGAATGGTTAATTCTGTAGAATGATCAATTCATAGTTCCACCAACAGGGTATTCATGTTCCAATTTTTCCACATCCTTTCCAACATTTGTCATTTCCCCTTTTATCGTTTTAGCTATTCTGATAGATATGAGTTGTTTTAATCTCAAAGTTGTTTTAATTTGCATTTCTCTAATCAGCAATGATTTAGAGCATTTTTTCATATGACTCCATATAGCTTTGATTTCTTCATTGAAAAACTGCTTGTTTTTATTCTTTGACCATTTATTAATTGGGAAATTACTCATATTTTTATAAATTTGACAAAGTTCTCTATATGTATTTGAGATATGAGACCTTATCCAAGAAATCGTCTATAAAATTTTTTGCCAACTTTCTGCTTTCCTTCTAATCTTGGACATATTCTACTTATTTTTAAATAATTTGACTTTAACATGGATGTACTTATTTAAAAAGTGACTAAGAATATAACAATGTTGTGTTCTACTCATTGCAAATAACAGTCCTAAAATATTACAGGCTCTGCATTTATCCATCACCATCTTCCCAGGGTGCTAAGATTATGGAAGTGTGTTTTTCCACTATCTCCTAAGGATCTAGAAACAGAGAGAAGTCGAGGAGACTCTTTTACATGGCAGGTGACCTTGGAAGGTCGTGCAGGTGCCCTCTGCGGTAAGATGAGCTAAACATTTTTCTTCCTTGACTGCTTAAACAGCATGCTTATCACCTGGTGATTGTCTAAAATAGAAAATTGATTTGGTGGACTAAAGCAGAGGTTGTTAATCTGCAATCCACAGAGATATTAGGAGGGGTCTGTGAACTTGCATAGGAAACATCTTATTTTTATTTCAATATAATTGCATTCCTTTGTTGTAATAATGTATGTTTTATTTTGTAATTTAAAAGCATTATTCTGAAAAGGGGATCTATAGGCTTCACTGGATTTCAAAACAGTTAGACACAATAATGTCATGACACATTAATGTCATTGTGTTACGTTGACACAAAAATAAGAATCTGTTTTCTAGTTGTTAAAGTATATTTTATTAAAATAAATTACATATTTTAAAGCCTCAGGGTCATATGTATCTTATTAAATGTAAGTTAGGAGGGAGCAAGGTTTGTTCTGCTTGGATGCAAAATCAAAAATACTTGAAATAAGTAATGGTGACATAGTCTCTTATTCTTTCTTAAAAAGATGCTCTTTTAAGGGGAGATAAAGTAATTCATAGGTACTGTAAAATAGAGTATAGAGGGATTGCAGTCTCTACTGGTGAGAAATGTAGCCATACTGGTCAGATAGTGACTCCTTACGTATGAGCTTTATTTGCACTATATAAACAAAAAGCCACTCGTATATTGATTTATTAGTTGTTACTTCAACTAGGAACTTATGAAGCTTTAATGAAATTGTTCTTTAAATATTCTGAGCAGAATATAACATACTGGGGTTTTTTTGTTTTTGTATAAGGCAGAAACTAAGTCAAAGATGATTTATCAGGGGCTACAGGAGGGAACCACTGAGATAAAATGAAAATTGGGGAATTCCTTATCACTAACTTTATATTAGTCTTCTGATTTTAGAAGTAAATACTTCAGAAAATTTTGTTTCTTTTACTGTCACTTTAATGAGTTAACAGTAAATCAAAAGTGTGACAAGAATTTATCATTATTTTAATTGAGAGCTTAGTGCTAAGATTAGGGTAAAAAAATAGAAAAGACAGTAGTCCATGATCACACAAACCTTTCCTTTTGGTTTTGTTAAGAAATTTTTTTTTCATCCTGTAGTTTACTTTACATCTGAAGATAAGTGCATTTGTTAGGAAAATGAAAATTCCTTAGGAAGATACATCTGCATTGAACTATTTTCTTTTCCGCAGTTTTACTTTTAGGAAAAAACTTTCCCTTAGTTATAGCAAATTTAAAATCATTTCACATTTTCAAAAATAATAGTTCAAGTTATCCCTCTTAACATATGCTAAAAGGTAAATAACCTTAATGAAATTTTTTTAAAGTGAAAGGTGAAGAAAAATCTTATTTTTCCTTTTGGGGAGGTGGACATAAAAATCAGATCCAAATTTTGGCAACCTTGGTTCTATTTTATTTTTTCTTAGCTTTGTTTGAAATGTGCCATCATTAAATGTGCTTTGCACAGTTGATTAACCTGTACTAACTTAGTGACTTCTTCTCCAGCTATCAAGAGCTTTGTTTCCCACTGTGATGATCTTCTTACTGATGAAGTCATTCAGCGACTTATTCCTCCCCTTCCATGTGCTGTTGCTTTATTAACTCAGTAAGTACCAAATGTTGTATAAAATCTTCTAGTAAGACCTAGCCTTCTGAGCAGATTTTAATTTTTTGAAGTATAATAGTAAGCCTTGTTTTCTCTTTCATAAACCAAATATTTAGTCTGAGTTTGATTTTAATATATCATAAGTAAAAGATCTTAAATATTATAGAGAAATGACATGTGAGGAATTGAGTAAACATTATTTTAAATGTGGTTAGGTTGAAAAAAGAAGCTAAGCAAGAAGCTTTTGTCGTCAGACTTGTTTAAACCTGTTTTGTTTTTGTTTAATTACTATTTATGTCTAGTTACTGAAACTTCTAACTGTCCTAATAAAGAGAAAATTCTTACGAGTTACAAGTATTATTTTCTCATGTAGACATGTAAACAGTTTAATCATATTAAGACTATTATGTTTTCCCTTTCCTGTTTACCTTTTTATGCTTCTCATGAGTCTCATATTTGAAAGTCAGATTTTCTGTTCAGCTCTGTCTTTTCATCAAGAATACTTGAAAGTCCTCTGTTTCATCAAATGTTCATTTTTCCTCCTAAAGGATTATACTTAGTTTCACTGGGTAGGTGATTCTTAGTGGTAATCCTAGCTCCTGTGCCCTCCAGAATGTCATACCCCAAGCCCTCTGATTCTTTAATGTAGAAGCTGGTAAATTCTGACTGTGGCTTCATAACACTTGAACTGTTTCTTTATGGCTGCTTGCAATATTTTCTTCTTGACCTGAGAGCTCTGGAATTTAGCTGTCATATTCCTGGGAATTTTCATTTTGGGATCTTTTTTAGGTTGTGATTAGTGGATTCTTTCCATTTCTATTTTACCTCTGGTTCTAGAATATCAGGGCAGTTTTCCTTAGTAATTTCTTGAAAGGTGATGTCTAGGCTCTATTTTTATTATGACTTTCAGGTAGTCCAGTAATTTTAAAATTATCTCTTCTGGATCTGGATCCCAGTAACTTGTTTCTCCATTGAGATATTTCACAGTCTTCTATTTTTTCTTTCTTGTGTTTGTTTTATTCTTGATTTCTTTTAAAGTCACCAGCTTCCATTTGCTCCATCCTAATTTTTAAGGAATTATTTTCTTCAGTAAACTTTTGTACTTCCTTTTCCATTTAGCTAATTCTGCTTTTTACGGAGGTTTTTGCTTTTTCCATTTGGCCACTTCTGCCTTTTAAAGCATCCTTCTCTTCAGTGGATTTTGGTGACTCTTTTACCATTTGGCCTATTCTGTTTTGTAAGATATTATTTTCTAAAGCATTTTGGGGGGACTCCTTTGGCAAGCTATTGAGTCGTTTTTCATGAGTTTCTTGTACAACTCTCCTTTCTCTTCCCAATTCTTCCTCTGCCTCTCTTACTGGATTTTAAAAATACTTTCTGAACTGTTCTACCACCTGAGACCACTTCACATTTTTCTTGGAGGCTTTGGCTGTAGGAGCTTTGACTTTGTTTTCTTCTTCTGGATATGTGTTTTGATCTTCCTTGTCACCATAGTTACTTTCTCTGATCAGAATTTTTTTCAGTTATTTGGTCATTTTTCCCATCTGCTTCTTGACTTTTAACTCTTTGTTAAAATGGGGCTCAGCTTTTAGTGTGGAGGGCACACTGTCCCAAGTTTCAGGGGGTTTGTGCAGCTATTTTCAGAGATACTTCTAAAGACCTGTAAGTTTTTAGTTCTTCCAAGCTTGTGTAATCTAAGGAGGTCTGTGCTTTGGTCTCCTTTCTGCCCTGGAACTGTGACAAGGGTCCCCACTCTACTACAGCTACAAACTCTAGTGTGCTGGTTCTCCTTGCCCTGGGATTGCGACCCAGGTCCAAAGTGTGGGCAAAACAACAGAGTTGCCTCAATGCTAGCAACAAAACCCCTGTAATCTTCTTCTGACCAGTTGTTTGACCCCCTTACCATCTATGGAATGAGAGCTCCAGGTGCTGCTAATTAATTAAATGGCTCCCAAGACCTGTGCCTGGTTTGGTGGGACTGGGTCTGTTTTTGCACAGCCTGCACTGGATTGTGCTCCACTCTCACCCAGGTGCGACAGACCTTTCTTGCCCACCTTCTAAGTAGAGTATGGCTGGAAAATTATTTCACCCTGTCCTTTTTTGGCTTCTGTTCCTCCAGAAATTGTTATATGGCATCAAAAAAAGGTGTTCAGAGGGGTTTTGGGGAGATCTAAGGTAATTCACTGCATCTTAGCTCTGTCCTGAGACAGTTCAATTTTGAATATGTTAAGTTTGAAATTCCTCTTGGACAGTCCTTTGAAATGGCAGTTAGTGAAGTGGGATTGGAGATCTGGAAGTGATTCATATAGAAATAGTAATTAAATCCATGGGTACTGATGAGATCAACTAGAGAGAGTTTGGAGAGAGAAGAGTAGGGGGCTTAGGACAGAACTCTGGAGAATTCTTCCTTTATGGGAGTTTGATCTAGATGAAGAATCAGCAAAAGATACTGAGGACACTCAGTAGTTGTAGTAGACCAGTAGAGGAAGAACCAGGAGAGAGCAGAGTCATGGACACCCAGAGTAGTAGAAAGAAGATACAGAAGGAGAGAGTGATCACAAGTGTCAGAAG
Organism: Notamacropus eugenii; assembly: GCF_028372415.1. Taxonomy (NCBI): domain Eukaryota; kingdom Metazoa; phylum Chordata; class Mammalia; order Diprotodontia; family Macropodidae; genus Notamacropus; species Notamacropus eugenii. The sequence continues at coordinate 48,043,742 of NC_092878.1, read as the reverse complement.
CAGCAGAGGGGTTGAGAAGGATGAGAACTGGGAAAGCCGTTGGATTTGGCAATTAAGAGTGAATCAGTAACTTTGGAGAGAGCAGTTTCAGTTGAGTGACGAGATCTTAAAGTCATATGATGTTGCAGAGGGTTGGAGAGTCAGTGAGGAGAGGTAGCAAGCTTAGTTTTTTCTAGAGTTTGAGACAAGGAGACCAATAGAATAGTTAGAAGGGATGATAGAGCTAATGGAGGTTTTGGTTTTTGTTTGTTTGTTTTTTTAAGGATGATTCTTAACCTTCCCTCAAGTGACTTTGTACTAGGTATAATGGTGGGGCCATGAGAAGCTTTGAGTAGCTCTGTATGGCATGTACAATCAGAAGTACGGAGTGCCCTGGGAATCTTGGACACCAATCAGGAGACAGTTTATCCCCAAAAGCTTGAACAAGAGACGTTAGCTTCCATGTTAAAAGGTCCTGCATTCAAATTCTGCCTGTGACACTCACTGGTTATGTGACCCTAGGTAAGTCACTTACCTTTTAGGACCCTGGGCATCTCAGAAATGATAAGATGCAGAACAGTTTTGCCCAGTTGCAGTGGTAGGGGAAATTTTCTCACTGACAGTTTGCTACACAAATGAAGTCGCAGTCATCTTTACCCCACACCCTTTCCCACCTTCACTCCCTTGTCTACCCCCCAAAAATATATAAGGAACTGTACTGGATGCCAGTGATTCAAAAAATAAATACATCATGGTCTCTGGCCTCTCAATGTGCTTATGTCTAATGGCAACGATTAGACACATACACAAAAGCAGGTACATGATGTATAAGGTAGATTATGATGTGAGTCAAAAGCAAATTCAAATGCAGTGCTCTGAGGAACTTTAAAGAGAGACAGATCTCTTTTTGTTTATGGTACCAGGGCTTCATAGAATGAAATGAATCTGCCCTAGGGTGTAACAGTGGTGACGTGTATATTCGTCCTTCGTTGCCAAAGAAGACCATGCCATCAGAGAAATGATGACATGACTTGCACTTGACTTTGTTTTGAGTGAGAGAGGGCTATGCAGGTCACCAGCCTCACTTCTCCTTCAGAGCCATCTGAATCCAGTGACTGGTGTTCTATCTACTGCACCACCTAGCTGCCCCAGCCGTAGTAATAGAGATGGAGTGAAAAGATAATTTTAGAGATAGAATAAGCAGGATTTGGTAATTTATTTGAGATGAGAAGCGAGAAAAAGGTTGAAAGCCAAAATAACACCAAAGTTTAGGACTCTAAAGTTCTAAATGGTGAAGGATGGAAAGGCAAATAAATATTAAGGAAATGATTATCTTAGTTTGCAGTATGATAGCTAAGTAGAGATTTCCTTTAAGAAGTTGGAAATGTAGGCCTGGGACTTGTGATATAGATTTGACAATCACTAGATTAGAAGTAGTGATAAAAGTTGTGAGAGTGAAGCAGATTACCATGGAAGAGCATAGAGAGGGAAAGAAAGAGGAAGAATAGATCTCGGAAGCAAAGATGAGAAGAGTAGCAGGGGAGAGTCAGCAGTGTCAAATGCTACAGGGATGAAGTCCTTTAAGGACTGGAAAAGAACTATTGGATTTGGTCATTGAGATAACCAAAAACCTTTAAGAGTAGTTTCAGCAGAGCTTTGAGGATAGAAGCAACAATATGAGGAATTAAGTTGAGATTAGATGATGAAAAAGCAGAAGCATTAGGTAAAGCTTTTTCAGGTAATTTTGGTCATAAAGGAGAGTAACTTGGCAACTTGGTAAGGTAGAAAGCCTTGGTAGGATTAAAAACACCTGTTGGTAGGCAAATGACAAGTTACCAGTGGAAGAGAAGAAAATGAGAGAAAAGGGATGAATGCTGGTTCAGGGTTCTAGAATAGGCAAGGGTGTTTAGGGGACCAACATTCATCCATGTTCTTTTTTTCTTCCAAAAAATTTATTAATTCATTTGTTTTCAGCATTCGCTTCCATAAGTTTTAAATTTCTCCCTCCCCAAGACAGTATGCAATCTTATATGTGCTCTACACATACATTCCTATTAAACACATTTTCACATTAGTCATGTTACAAAGAAGAATTATAGCGAGTGGGAGAAACCATGAGAAAAACAAAATATAACAAAAGAGAAAATAGTTTGCTTCATTCTGCAGTCCAGCTCCATAGTTCCATCCATGTTCTTCCTTTGAAACATGAAAGTCAAGGAAGGAAAGATCATCCCAGGAGGAGAAAGGGGTGGTCAGCATTGTCAGTAACTGCGAAGGTAACAACAGAGATGAGGATTGGGAGAAGGCCGTTAGATGTAGAGATTAAGACAATTTTGGTTAATCTTGAAGAAAGAAAGAAATTTCAGTTGAATGGTGGAGTTGGAAGCTAGACTGCAAGAGGTTGAAAAGTAAAAGAAGGGAGAGGCTGGAGGTAAGGATTGTAAATGGCTATTTTTAGGAGTGTGAAATGTATGTGTATAGTATGAAAAAATGAGAATTATGGCATTTGAAATTGAATAACATAGTAAGGTCAAATGAAGACTTTAAGGATAAGGGAGCCATGGGCAGATTTATAGACAGAGAAGAAGCCAATAAATAGAAGAGATAGAAGTTGGAGAGCTGGAGAGAGATGGAGACTGAGCTTCTAGGAAAGGTCAGAGGGAATATAGTGAAAAGCACAAGTAAAGGTAACGTCATTGTCAGAAACAAGAAGGAATACAGCCGAGTTGGGAGCTCCCTACAAGTGACTACAGTTTTTCAGTAAAAGAGGAGTAAAGTCCTCTACTGAGAGGAAAAAGGGGAAAGTGTATAAGTCAGTACAGGAGGATCGAGAAGAGCTTTACAGTTGCTTCAAGAAATATAGTAATCATTCAGGGAAGGATAAAAAGATTCAATGCAGCATTGAGATCCCAGTTAAAATTAAATAGTTTATGTTTCACAAATAACATATGGGGGGCACTGGCATTTTTTGACTCTAGCCTTTAACAGGTTTACTCTTGATCGGGGCAGACAGGAAGGACCCAAAGACAGCTTCGGAGAGGTTAATAATCTTACTTCAGAAAAATCTAGTCTTCTCAGTGGATTTGCTCATAATGGGAGCACTAGCTCCTATAGTATTTCCTAATCACCCTTCCCTCAGGAGCTGACAAGAAGGAGTCATTTGAGACAGGCAGTTTTCTACCTTGTTCACTCCTCTAAATCCTGTCAAGCCTCATGGGGGTCAGTTGAGGCAGACATTCTCTATGCAATACCCAAATCCCTGTGAGTTCCTCCTAAGCCTTGATGAAGGCTGATCAAGGCACATAAAGCATTATAATGGCATATTCCCCTGTGGGTTCCCCACTTACTCACTAGTGCCCACTTGCTTTATAGGGAAACAAAGAAGGCATCTTGCCAGCAATAGCCTCACAGGTTAACTTCAGCAATAGTGTCATCCAACACAAGCATCATAAAAATCACATTATGTCACACCCATATCTCACTGCTCAAGCATGGTAGAGATGTTTACAAGTTATGAACCTGGAAAATATTGTCTAACACCTGGAAACTAGAGATTGCCATGGATCAAAGAGAGTAACAAAAACCTCCTTATTTACAGTGTAACTAGTGTTTTACCCTGGGGTTAAAATTGATTAAACGTGGTCCATAGAGTTGTGTAATTTCCTCCAACAGAGTTTAGCAGCCCAAGAAAAGGAGCAGAAAAAGCTTATGGTGAGAGGAGTCAGTATTGTTTGGTAAGGCTTAAACAATTGTTTAACTAGGGATCGAGAGAAGAATTCATGGAGAGGATGGCCTCCTGAGCTGATGCTTGAAGAAAGAGAAGTATTTCAGCACATGGCAGAACGTGGAGAGTGTTCTCTCTCCATGCATGATGAATAGTTTGCCTCAAAAGAAATCCAAAGATTATATGAAGCAGCTGTATGTACCTGAGTAGTAATGAGTAGAAAGCACTTAAAATACACCTTGCTAATTCACATTTTCAGATCAACCTGCTCATTCAAAAGTAAGGACCGCTTCATTTTTTATACCTGTAGGTCCGCTGTGCCCAGCACGGTATCTGGTATAGTAGGCATTAGTAAATAATTGTTGATCGGTTATCTTTATGGTGTTATATTATTTATACACTTAAAATCTTTTTTTTTTATAGACTTTCTTCCATACAGAAAACATACGGAAGTCCTTTGAAAACCTCCTCAGTGATTTACAAACAAAGACTTTATGAACTATTGGCTTTATTACCTCCTGAGATCTATGCAGGTATGTGCTTTGGGTAGAAATAGATGCTACTGTTTCATGGCTGCATTATGCATCAGGTATGTGGCTAATTGTGTCCAAGGAATTCATGCTGTCTTAGTGGTAAATACTATTTTCCATAGTACAATATTTCTTTAAGATAGAATTCATTAAAAGAGCAAAACCACTACCCAGTCTTTTCTGTTCTAGACTGCCAACTTTTGGAAAAAATCAATGCCCATCACTACAGCATCCATCAAAGACATATATTCAATGAAGGCTTGGTCAGACTGAGTCCCAAGAGTTAAGCTTGAATCCACCCTGGAGTCTGGACAGTACATAGATAAAACAGACTCATATGGAAGTGTGATGCCTACTTCCTTCACTTCAGTATACAATTTTTTCCTTACTGTATTCCATCTGAGTCACACCTACTCATCAGGAAATAACTTTATTACTTATATGATGTTTTATAGCCATAGCTATTACCCATAACCAGCTGAGGTAAATAATGTAATTTGTGCTTCCACAATAACCTCTAGTGTGAGAAATGCTCACCTCATATATTTTCTCACAAGATACTTGGATATCTATCCTACCACTTAACCTGTATATCAAACAAGAAAACAAGTTTCAAATGGCTAAATAAATACTAGCTCCAGATGCCATCATTAGGCCTTGTGTTAATGCCAGCCTTATGGTTTCCAGAGCAAAAGTTAATCTCTTTTGTTTTTCACAAGGGATGTGAAGAAGACAAGTATTCAAACTGGCCAACAATTCTAAGATTGCGAAGTGATTTTCTGTAACAGATATATCTTTTAAAAAGATATAACAACTTTTCAATTTGTAGGGAAAATAACTTTATTTGAAAAAACTCAATTTGGAAATAAAATTTGGGGAGAGAGTGGTTAAACCATGATATAAAAAAAAAAGTTTCTGCAGACGTAAGCTATTGGACCACAAATTGGACATTTCGTAGTCATTGTTAACTTTTTCAACTCAAGTTTGCACATTGATAAACAGAGCCAAACCACAGAATTTTTGAAGTTTTTTTTTTTTTCTGAAATAAAAGAGAAATAAAGTTACTTTCAGGCATTTACTTGAGGTCTCAAGCATGTTAAATTAATGTGTCATTTTCTTAGCCAAGCTTAGAAGATTGACTTCAGATTTATAGTATAATTTGCTTACTAAAGGTAAACAGTATGAATACTGGGAGATTAATTGGGAATGAGGAAGAAGGTGTTGTATATCTCTCTTGAAATTAGAGGGAGAGTTAAAAAGTACAAGTAGATATTCTGTAAGAAAATGTTCAGAAAATAGACTTGAAAATCAGCGTTTACAACTCAAATGAAACCTGTAATGAAAAGGAAGAGAAAGCACCATTGTATTGGTGCTTTTGCCCTTTCATATAACTCATGATAAGAAAGAAAAATGAGTGTAACCATTTAATTTGTTAATTTGCTAACTTTTTATAATTTATTTGTTATTTTATTTTTCTACTCTGTTGTACGGCTATGATAGTAGTTTTCACCTAAGTTATTTGAAAAATATTCTCCACCAAGAATGGGACTGAGTTCTACTAGTGCATGCCAACAGAGCCCAAGACAGTTACAAATACTTGTAGTGTGAATCTTAGTGTCCCTGACCCAGGATCAGGATCCAGCTTGAGTTGGAAGGAGCCCTTCACACAGCTGGCCTGATGATGATAAATTTTTCTAACACAATTCTCAAAAACCATCTAAGACATAATCATGAATACTGGATGTTTCAAAGTAGTGATATCCTAATGAAGGTAAAAATAATTTGCTTGTAGAATAAACTGTAATAACTATGGTAAAAACTCATTTATAAATAGTGGTGCTTTTCTCACAATTCTATTAGGTAGTGTAAGTAGTGGTAGTTTACAGTTGAAACACAGGAGCAGTGTGGTATAGTGGGGAGAACTAGTCATAAGATCTGGATTCCCTTCTAGGTTTAAATCCCTTCCTCTCTAATGTCACCGGTATGACCTTGGGTAAATTATGTAACCTCTCCAAGGTTCTTCAGTAATACAAGGGAGGTGAACAGTATGGAGATAATCTCTAAGGCCCCTTCCATCTCTGTACCCTGTAGGGCTTGTAGAGCTCACTGGACACCCAGTGAACTCAGGTCTTCTGCTTTAATACTAATAATGCTCTTGTATCTCTGTTGGTCTTAGGTTGAGATTTATGCACATATAGAATTTTGACAGTAGGACATTTACCATTAAAACATGAGCTAACATTTAATTTTAATAAACAATAGGAAACATAGTGTAATTGTGTTAAGTTCTATAAAACAAGCATAATCTGTGAATTTATTCACCTTCACCTAAACTAGCACGTGTGTGTTTTTATTTCCAGTCAGTTCATTTTCCAAATAAAGTTATTTTTTCCACAAATCTGAAAGATTTTTCTGTCTTTTTAAAAAGAATAACTTGTTACAGAAATGTACTTTGCAGTCTTAGAATTTTTGCAAGTTTCAGTACCTGTCACATCCCTTATGATAACCAGATGTCAGATTGCTTCACTTTTACTCTCTGACAGCCAACCTATTGGGGGAATTTAGATAACACAGGGAAACTGCCTAAAGTGGTAACCAGCAACCTAGATTACAAGGGTTTTTCTATATAGCCGTACTGGATTACATACTGCTCTTTGAAAGTGACATTCCATCTCAGCTTCTCCTTGCCTTTGTCTGGCTGTGCTCTGGGCCTGGAATTCTTCCCCTCCTAACCTCGCACTCCTCAAATCCTTGGCTTCCTTAAGATTCTGTTTAAATGCCACCTCCACAAGACCTTTCTTCCCAGATGCTAATGCCATCCTATCTGTAGTTACACCCTCTATTTGTCTTGTGTACTGTGATTTATGTCTGTTGTTTCCTCCCTTGGAATGTAAGCAGTTGGAGGGCAACAACTTTTTTCTTTTTCTTTTTCTTTTTATTACCAGCACTTATCACAGTACCTGGCATGTAGAAGGTGTTTAATAAGTGATTTTGAGTTGATTGATTTAGTTTACCAAGATTCTACAGATTTCAGTAGCTGTCGGCATTGTTGAAAAAAAAGATTGAAGGGTTTTCTTTAAGAAAGTGGCTTTTCTCCCAAACAAGTGATAATTTAAAGTATTTAGATAATAAGTTTTTGCTCCTTTTCTCTATGACCTTCCATGTTGATTCAAACATGTCATCGCTTTTTGATCACAATCTAGCACTGTATTTGAAGGCAGAAGACTTGGGTACAAATGCTGGCCCTGAAATGTACCACCTAAGACTTTAGACCAGAGATTCCCAAATTTATTTGACCTACCACCCTCTTTTAAAAAAAAAAAATAGCCCCTCCCCCTGTCTTTAATCCTTTAACAGTTTTTTTTAAATTTGCATCATTTCCGAAACATTTTATTTTTAAATAACGCATCTTAAATTTGATAATTTATTGTAAATTTGCGAGTTTTTTCTTGCATTGAAATTTTGATGATGCAGTATTGTACTTTGTAACTGTGTACTATGCAGTACATCGTATTGTAAACAAGTCGTTACATGCACGTATTCTTGCCGATGATGCATGCTGGATTTCCTGACAAAGGTGACATGTTCGCCGGCCAAACGCTTGCTTGGTAAGACCTGTCCGTGGACTTGACCACTAATTGGTTATAACTTGCATTTTGTGTGTTTATTTGAAAGATAATGTAATCACTGTGACTTTAACTCTCTTATACAACAGATAAAACGTGTGAATGGTTTTTCAAAATTTTCCTCTCTTCTCTTCTTTCCTTATGCTTCTATTGCCTCCTTATTTTTTATTCAGAACTCCCCAATTGCCCCCAAGGCTGCTACTACCCTCCTTGATCATTCCAGCACCCCCCAGAGGATGGTATTGTCCACTTTGGAATCCTGTGCAACTAATCACTTAAAACTGAGTCCTAGTCAACAGATGTTGTATTGAGTGCTCACTCTGTAACTACTTTAAGCCCTGAGGATTAAAAAACAAAAAAACCGTCCATGCTCTCACATCAAATTCACATTCTAATTGATGAGGCACATAAAAATAGCTAGGTGCCTACATGATATACACAGAGTAAATTGAAGGTAACCCCAGAGCAGAAGCAGCTTTGGCACTGGCACAGGCCTGAGGGAAGCCAGGGAGTTTAAGGGGCTATTCATGGGGACAGCCAGTGTAAAAGCCTCAGTAAAATGAAGTCATTAAACTCAATCGTCTCTCAGCTTCTCTTCTCACATCACTCAGAACATTCCTCTCTCCCCAGGTAAAAAGCCCATCTTATTTAATACCGTTATTCTTCTAGTTGGGACATAGGACTCCTACTCATAGAACACTATGGTTTCCAAAGAATTGATTTGTTTAAGGATTTCCAGAAGAGCAGTGGACATGAGTAACCTGCAATGTTCCCTGCAAAGGGAATAAGGCTGAAGAAGTGGTATAATGTAATTTTTTTAAAGATCAAAAAAGGAGGGCCGCTTCTATAACAAGAATGAGGGACAGACAGTGGATATCCGTGTGTTACATTGCTACCCTTCTTATCTTGAAGGAACCGCAGCCTGTCGGGTAGACCCTCTGACAGACTGATTGTCAGAATCTTTCAGAATGAACGGGTGTGGGCGGGTTTTACTTGACATCATTGGAGTATATTCGCATCAATGAGAGCACAGATCCATTGGGTAATTCAAGTCTGAATATCAATATAAACTCTAGTGCTTAGGTTCAAAAAAATCAATTGATAAATTCTAAATTGGAGGAAGCGTGGTTTAAGGGCAGTTCATCTTGTGGAGTGCAGACTTGGTATGAGTCACCAGTGGGATATGGCAACAAGGAAGCTAATGCCATCTTAACCTGCAATTGAGAGACCAAGAATAAGGAAATGATACATGCCTTGCCTAGAGCACATGTAGAAGACTGTTCAGTTCTGCACGCTACACATGAAGAAGGACGGACAAACTGGAAAGCACCTGCCAGAGCTTTCCCAGGATGGTGAGGAGCCTCAGATTCATGCCCTAGAAAATCAGGAGGATCAGGTGAATTAGGAATATTTAATCTGGAAAAGATAGGAAATTGAAGAGTCTTAGAGGTGTCTTCAGGTGTTTGAAAGGCTGTGATCAAGAAAAGGAACCAGACTAATTCTCTTTGCCCCAGAGAGTGTAAGTAATAAGGGGAAGTTGCAAAGAGGTAAATTTAGGGATGAAAGGGGAGAACTTCCTAACCATGTGAGCTATCCTCAGGTGAGATGAGGTAATGGGTCCCTCCTGTGGAAAGGCTTCGAGCAGAGGTTAAGTTACCCCTTGAAGGTATATGGTCGAAGCAGTTCTTTTTCAGGTGTAGACTGGATTGAATGACCTCAGCAGCCCTTTCCCACTCTGCATGTCTGAGTTGTTGTTAGGCATCTGAGTATTGCAGGGGCCACTTTAGAATTATCTCTTAAATGTCAGTATCAATTTGTGACCAAACAAGAGATAGAGAACATTGTGAAATGCAAAATGGATAGTTTTGATTACATTAAATTGAAAAGTTTTTGCACAAAGGCAATGCAACCAAGATTAAGAGGGAAACAGAAAACTGGGAAAGAATTTTTACAACCAGGCATCATTTCTAAAATATATAGAGAACTGAGTCAAATTTATAAGAATACGAGTCATTCTCCATTTGATACATGGTCAAAGGTCAAATGGTCAACAGGCAGTTTTCTGAGGAAGAAATTAAAACTATCTATAGTTATGTGAAAAAATGCTCTAAATCATTATTCGTTAGAGACGTGCAAATCAAAACAATTCTGAGGTATCTTGTCACACCTGTCAGATTGGCTAACATGACAAAACAGGAAAATTATAAATATTGGAGAAGAAGTGGGAGAGTTGGAACACTAATGTGTTGTTGGTGGAGTTGTGATCTGATCCAACCATTCTGGAGAACAATTTGGAACTATACCCAAAGGGCTATAAAAATGTGCATACCCTTTGACCCAGCAATACCACTTCTAAGTCTGTATCCCCAAGAGATCAACCCACATGTACAAAAATATTTATAGCAGCTCTTTTTGTGGTGACCAAGAATTGGAAATTGAGAGGATGCCCATCCCCTGGGGAGTAGTGAACAACTTGTGGTATGTGAATGTAATAGAAGAAATGTTGAGCAGGCAGGGTTCAGAAAAACCTGGAAAGACTTATATGAACTGATGCTGAGTGAGGAGAGCAGAACGAGGAGAACATTGTACACAGTTAACATCCACATTGCGCAATGACTGATTTTGATATACTAAGCTCTTCTCAGCATTTCAAAGTTCTAAGACAACTCCAAAAGGCTCATGATGGAAAATGCTGCTCACCTCCAGAGAAGGAGTTCTGGAGTCTGAATGCAGATGGAAGCACACAATTTGTTCTCTCTCCCTCCTTTTTGTTTTGTTTGGTTTCTTCTTTCTCATGGTTCATTCCATTGGTTGTAATTCTTCTTTAAAACATATTTAATCTGAAAATATGTTTAATATGAATGCATATATAGAGCCTATATCAGATTACGTGCTGTCTTGGGGAGGAAAGGGGAGAATATTTAAAGCTCTAAAGCTTGTGAAAGTAAATGTTGAAAACTAAAAATTAAAAAACATTGAAAAAATATCTATTTTAAAAACTTTCAATCTTATTTTAATTGGGAATCTCTAATTTTTAGAAAGTACTTAGCTTGCTTTCAAATCAGCATATTTAAATATATGCTTTGCTTGATATAAGAATGTCTTTAGCTGTATTGTCTTACCCTTCTCCACATGTTGCTGTCTGAAATAGTCGAGACTCACACTAGCATGTTCCCCAGAAAAGAAAAATAAAGAAATTTGGTGACTGGACTAAGGAGTAGGGCAGAAGGAAAGGGAGCACTTTGTCATGTTTTCTTGGAAACTTGTCGAGTTTGAAGTTATCTTTTATGGAGAGTATTATACTTATATGTCCTAAATATATGTTTCCTACAATCGCTTTTTTAGATTACCTGTAAGGTAGAAGACTGGTCAGATAAGAAGAAAAATTATAGCCTTGATAGGGACCTGTTAGAACATATTTATGTTGCCAGAATTATGAATTATTCTTTTTTTAAAAACCTGCTTATGTTCCTGTTTATCTGTTTCAGTCGTGTTGTTTGCATATTTAGGTGTAAAAAATATTCAAGTCCAAATGTTGCCTTCTTTAAGAAACTTGCTTTTACAGAAAGCTATATTTACCAGAAGTAGTCAATGAGTGCTTTTCCCCAGTACCATTAGAATATTTAACTTTATTAAAAGGGCCATTAAAGTGTTCCTTCTGTTGTGTGTTTAGTTATAGTACATTGGCTGCTTGACTGTAATTTGGAGTGGGCATAGGATTAAAGACAAATATGGTAGTATATATGTTAGTCTTTAAAGATTAAAAATATCTTCCTCTCAAATTGTAGTCAAATTACACTCTACTATATACAGTAAAACATTAAAGTTGAAGAGCTTTATTATAATTGAACATTAATTAAGTGAAGATAAACTTTTGAAATTATACTGTCAATTATACTGGTTGACACACACATTTTCCAGGAACGTGTAATTCAGAAAAGCACACCTAGAGCCATTAGCTTTTGCTGTCCTTTGATCGTAGCATTGTCAGAATCAGAAGATTCTGTTGTTTAGATTGTTTTGCAATAGTTGTGCTAGATTTCTCCTGACCAGTTCACGTCTCTTCCAGTAGCGCACTGGAAGCACACATCTCCAAGACACCTTCTGAGGTTTTTAAGAGTAGTATTTAGCCCCCGAAATAGAGCAAAACTACCTAGACCTCAGAAAAGATAATATACAGCGTTGGGATGAAGAAGATCAGTGTTCAAATCCTACCTCTAGCTTCATGGCTGTGGGTGAGACAATAACCTCTCAGGGCCCTAGATTTCTCTCTAAGTGGCAAAGATATTCTCATCTGCCTCAGTAGAAGTAATTTTCAATTTGTGAGTTCCTCACCCTCATGAAACTATAAGTCTGAACAAAAAAGAAACCTAACTCACAAGGATAGCATTCATTACCTGTGTTCTTTAATCACCTAAACTAATTGTTTTTGACAGTGGATTAAATATTTATTTATTTATTTTTGGCTCATCAGGAAACCTCTGTGCTATTCTCAAAGAGCTGGCTGCTGACCTGACTGCTTCTGATGCCCAGATGGCAGCATCCACATTCTTACTTCCACCCCTCTGTCACCAGGATGATCTTTTATTACTAAGTCCTTTACTCCAAGATACTGACCACAGATTTATTGAAGAACAGGTAAGTAAAGTCCATTCTGGATAATGTCCATTTGTGGATTACGGTTAACAAGCTTCATTTGCTCTTTCATTCTTTAGCTCCTCCTTGGTAATGGTGTTGCTTGTGGAAGCCTAGAGTATGACCCATATTCAATTTATGAACCTGGCATAGAAGGGGATTCAGTCCCTAAGCCCCTGCCTCCAATGTTTTCACTTATCAGCTCTGCGGCCAGGCTTTTTGGAATCGTGTGTGCCCATGTAGCAGAATCTCAAAGGTAAACATTTTTAATCCCTTGAATAATACATGGACTTCAACATATGAAAATATGCTGCACAATTGTTGAATACCTGCTAGAATACAAATGAGTGGGGAGATCACTATATTTGTCAATCTGTACAAATCTTAGGTTAGATTTAGAAAAACTGTTAGATCTTTGTGACAGAAAAGTATTGAGTTATTTATCAGATATTAATTCAGTATGTACTAGGAGCATATGACTGTGTAAAGCCCCATAGGAATGCAAAGTGTAACAAGTTATAGAGCCTACAATCTAATTGGGGAAAGAGGGTATATAATATATCAAAAGTTAAACAAGGTGATGATATGAATTCTTTCATGAAGTAGAACATGATTAAGCCCCCCAGAGTAGAGACAGTAAACTCTAACAGTGAAGCTTGACTGAAATAGTCATTTGAGAGCTTCATAGAGAAAACTGAGTGTAAGCTGTACTGGAAATTTAATGTAATTTAGAACATAAAGTGGATTTTGAATAATTGGCATTGGTCAAAGGACCAAAACTTTATCTTTATGGTTCTGGGATTGAAGTTAAGACTCTGGATGTATAGCCCTAGAAAGAAATTTCTGAAAGCATTGTTTTCATTTTAAATTTATTTTTGTTTTAACATGAATCTTGTACCTACATAATTTGATTCTCCTTCTTAATAACTAATGAGAGCATTCTATTCCATAATCCAGTTATGGTTTCAATGGGATGGTTTTTTGTGGCTGTCTTTTCTACAGTAGCACTGTTTAAAATGTATTGTGTTTAAGCTATGGTTTATGCTCTTCTAATGGTGAGAATAATGTATGTATTGAATTCGCATGCGTTTTGCATTAGAATTGCTTTTAAATAAATTGCTTTTAAGTTAATTTTTTTTAAATTTGGGAGGTAATTAAAAAGGAAACCTACCATATTAGATATTAATTAACTAAAATGGTTAGTTTGAGAAATACTAAGGAAAGTGGTCTGGACAATAAACCATGTTGAGAAACTGGGTCATAAGCAATTATCCGCAGTCTGCAGTGGATTTCATTAGACGCCAAGGGAGAACAAACTGCATAAAGGCAGCAGATGGGAAAGTTGTCCCACTGAACTTTGAATGTAGAAATTATAAGATTTATGATTGAAATCTATACATTTCCTAATTTTCTTATACTTACAGTGTAACATTTATTAAAGATTGCTTGCTATTCTCCCTTTGAACCATCTCTTCATATTTTTTTTTTGAAGCAAAACCATAATTAAAAGATATGTCTTAGACTAAAAGAGGTCAGTTAGGGAGCAGGTAGGCATTAAAAGCTTGGAATTTTTGCTAGACACTCCATATTCAAAGGTTTTCCTTTTGGTTGCATTTTGTGGCATATGATGCCAGGGCTTAAAAAAGTTCTATTTATGTTGAAAACTGAAAACAAATTAATAAATTTGGGAGGAAACAAAAAGTTCTATTTAAAGATTAAACTGAGAATGGAAAGTAGTTTTTCTCTGTTCTAGTCCCTTTATACTTGGAATAAGAAAATGTTCATTTTTAGAGCATCTTAAATCCAAAAACATAGGAACATTTTAGATAAAGAAATTTACCATTATTATAATTAATATTGGCAAGGGATTGTGCTTAAGCCCCTCACTACAAGTCAGTCAGTCAGTAAACATTAAGCACCTACCACATACCTGGCACTGTACTTGGCACTGGCAAAAGATAGTCCCTACCTTCAAGGAGTTCACAGTCTAATGGGGTGAACAACTTGCAAATAAATATATACAAAAGAAGCTGCATACAGGATAAACAGGAAAAATTAATAGAGGAAGGTCATTATAATTAAGGGGTTGGCAAAGGCTTCCTGTAAAAGATAAAATTTAGTTGGAATCAGAAGGAAGCCTGTCGAGCCAGTAGGTAGAGTTGAGGAGGGAGAGCATTCGAGGCATGGGGGACAGCCAGAGAGAATGACCAGAGTCAGAAGATGGGAGTAACTTGTTCTTGGAATAGCAACAGCCTGGAAGCCAATATTACTGGATCGAAGAGCATGTGAGAAGTAGTAAGATCTAAAAAGATTGGAAAAATAGGGAACCAGTTTATGAAGGACTTTGAATGCCAAGTAGCAGGTTTTGTATTTGATCCTGAAAGTGTTAGGGAGACACTGGCATTTATTGAGTAGAGGGGTGACAGACAGCTGGCTTCAGCAAAATCACTTTGGGCATGTTAGAGTGAGGAGAGACTGGAGACAGGAGAACCCACCAACAGCTATTGCAGGTGTAGGATTGTGAGGTGATAAGGGCCTGTACTAGAGTGATGGCAGTGACAGGAGAAAGGGGGATATTCTAGAGATGTTACAGAGTGAAATAAACAGGCATTGGAAAAAAAGATTAATGTGGGGCGCCATAAAAGTGATGAGGAGTCCAGGATGACTCCTAGGTGGCAGACCTGAAGGAGACTAGGAAGATGGTGTTGCCCTCTTCAGTCTGTTTGGGACATGTTAAATTTAATATGCCTAATGGACATCCAATTTCAGATTCCTGAAAGGCAGTTGGAGATAATGAGCTTAGAGGTCAGCCAAGAACTGGGATAGAGTAAGTAGATAGGAAAATCATCAGCGTAGATATACATGGGAACTGATGAGATCAAGTGGAATAGAGAAGTGGGCCCAGGACAGAACCCTAAGGGACACTCGTTACAGAGCATGATCCAGATGAGGACCCAGCAAAGGAGTCTGAGAAAAAGTGGTCAGGTAGGTAGGAGGAGAACCAGGAGAAATTGGTGTCTCAAAAACCTAGAGAGAAGAAAGTATCAAAGAGGAGATGGTGATCGACGGGGTCAAAGTTGCAGAGAGGTCAAGGAGAATGAGCCTTGAGGAAGAGACCTTTGGATTTGGCAACTTAGATCATTAATAGCTTTGTAGAGAGCAGTTTTGGTGGAATGATAAGATTGGAAGCCAGATTATAAGGGGTGTGAAGAGACAGAGTGATGTAGATGGCCTTCTCTGGAGGAGATTTGTAAGGGTATTTGTAAGGCATGTTTGTAGGCGGTAGGGAAGGAGCCAGTCAACAGAGAGAGACTGAAAATAAGTGAAGGAGTGGGGATGACAGAGGAGACAGGAGGCAATGGCATCGCTTAAACAAGTGGCAGGTTTAGTCTTGGTAAGGAGTAGGGCCACCTTGTCATGTGGTTATTTGTCCTTTGTGAAGAACACCATGACATCAGGAGGATGATGCTATGACTTGCAAGTGAATTGGATTTAAGTAAGGGAGGGCTGTGGAAGTTCACCAACCTCACTTTCCTTCAGGAGACATCTGGGCCCAATGGCAAGATATAGATCAGGATGACTAGAGATGGCCCCCAGTGAAGGAGGAGATGATGGCAGAAGGCATTTGAATGATAGGAGATGAGGAAGAGGGAAGTCTTGGAGAATAGCCTCAGTTGTTTGTTTGTTTTTTTAAGTAAACTACAAGGTAAAGTTCTCAACTGAGAGAGAGGGAGAAGAGGGAACCATGAGAGTTTTAGGGATGGTTGAAGAGATTTGTAAGAGGTGCAGTGGAAAGAGAGATCATGAGTTAATAGGGCAGGTATAGAAGGATTGTTTAGCAAATGTGAGGGCACAATTGAGGTTGGATAACAAAAATTTATAGTGGACCCAGTCAGAATATTTGTGTGATTTTCTATACCTTTGTTCAGCAACACATGTGTAGGAATGAAGACAGTGGATGATGGGAGTAATCTGAGGCTGAGGCTTGGCAGGGCATAATTGGCAAAATGATAAGTGGCTTAGGTGTTCAAGAGAGGAAGATAATGCAGCGTTGAACTGGTTTACCACAGATGTGTGGCTAGATATAGATCATTTCGAAAAAATATCCCTCCAGGTAATTTTTGACAAATAACATATGTTACCTGGGAAATAGAAAGAAGAAATTATTTTCTCTCAGTATTAGAATGTAAGCTTATTAAGGGGACAGAGAGTCTTGTTTCTTGTTCCTAATACTGCTGGTACCTACTATATACTACCCCAATATTTAATTGGCACATCTTCTACACTTTCGGGGCATAGTTGCAACACAGAACTTCAGTTTTAAAGGAAGACAATGAAATTATACAACAAATGCATAAGGAGCTCTTTATGAGGGTAGGGTAAACAAGATCAGTGAAATGTTTGGTAGGCTACCAGCCACTCCACAAACTAACATGCATCGTGCACACAAATGCTTGAAGTCATGAAAGTTAAACCCACAAATGTTGAGGATTGACTGTACTGAAAGCTGAAGTGATGGGAGTTGAATTGGGAACTTGAGAAAGTTGGGAAGAACTACCGTGGGAAGTAAAGTAATTCATTAGAAATGAATAAATTGATTGCCAAGCCTCACAGTGAGTGTCCATTTGAGACTTAGGAATCTTGAATTTGTAGTAGACCATAGACAGGATTGTTTCATGACTGCCTCTTGGCTGCTTAGGAAATGAGAATTACTCAGAATGAAGAATTAGCAAGTCAGGAACAGTAGAAGGACCAAAGGAGGAAGAGTAGGAATTAACAGGGGAATGGAATTCTTCATTATTGTTGAAAACTACTGATTATTATAAAATCAACTCTGAAAGGAGAGAAGGAAAAACAGTTAAGATGTAATGGATGAAAAAGCAGGTTTTATAAAATTTATTTTTAGTTTTCAACATTCATTTCCACAAAATTTTGAGTTCCAAATTTTCTCCCCATCTCTCCCCTTCCCCCACCCCATAACACCTTGCCTTCTGATTACCCCTTCCCTCAATATGCTTTCCCTTCTGTCACATCTCTCCCTTCCCTTATCCCCATCTTCTCTTTTTTCTTGTAGGGCAAGATAAATTTCTATACCCCATTACCTGTATTTCTTATTTCCCAGTTAAATGCAAAAACAATTCTCAATATTAGTTCCTAAAACTTTGAGTTCCAACTTCTCTCCCTTACTCCCTCCCCACCCATCCCCACTGAAAAGGCAAGCAATTCAATATAGGCTATATATGTGCAGTTTTGCAAAAGACTTCCATAATAGTCATGTTGTATAAAACTATATTTCCCTCCATCCTATCCTGCCCCCCATCTATTCTATTCTCTCTTTTGACTTTGTTCCTCCCCAAAAGTGTTTACTTCTAATTACTCCCTCCTCCCATTTATCCTCCCTTCTATCATCACCCCCACCCTACTTGTCCCTTTCTCCCCTACTTTCCTGTAGCGTAAGATAGATTTTCATACCAAATTGAGTGAGCATGTTATTCCCTCCTTAAGCCAAATGTGAACAGTAAGCTTCACTTTTTCCCTCTCACGTCCTCCCTTTTCTCCTCCATTAAGAAAGCTTTTTCTTGCCTCTTTTATGAAAGATAATTTGCCCCATTCCATTTTTCCCATTCCCCTCCCAATATATTCCTCTCTCACTACTTAATTTTATTTTTTTAGATATCATCCCTCCCTGTTCAATTCACCCTGTACTCTCTGTCTACATACGTGTTTGTGTGTGTGTGTGTAAGTAATCCCTCCAACTACTCAAATATTGAGAAAAGTCTTAAGAGTTACAAATATTATCTTTCCATGTAGGAATGTAAGTAGTTCAACTTTAGAAAGTCCCTTATGATTGCTCTTTCTTGTTTACCTTTTCATGCTTCTCTTGATTGTTGTGTTTGGAAGTCAGATTTTCTATTCAGTTCTGGTCTTTTCATGAAGAATGCTTGAAAGTCCTCTATTTCATTGAATGATAATTTTTTCCCCTGAAGTAGTATACTCAGTTTTGCTGGGTAGGTGATTCTTTGTTTCAATCCTAGTTCCTTTGACTTCTGGAATATCATATTTCCAAGCCCTGTGATCCCTTAATGTAGAAGCTGCTAGATCTTGTGTTATCCTGATTGTATTTCCACAATACTCGAATTGTTTCTTTGTAGCTGTTTGCAATATTTTCTCCTGGGCCTGAGAACTCTGAAATTTGGCTACAATGTTCCTAGGAGTTTCTCTTTTTGGATCTCTTTCAGGAGGTGATCTGTGGATTCTTTCAATATTTATTTTGCCTTCTGGTTCTAGAGTATCAGGGCAGTTTTCCTTGATAATTTCCTGAAAGATGATGTCTAGGGTCTTTTTTTGATCATGGCTTTCAGGTCGTGCCATAATTTTTAAATTGTCTCTCCTGGATCTATTTTCCAGGTCAGTTGTGTTTCCAATGAGATATTTCATATTATCTTCCATTTTTTCATTCTTTTGCTTTTGTTTTGTCATTTCTTGGTCATTAGCTTCTATCTGCTCCATTCTAATATTTAAAGAACTATTTTCTTCAGTGAGCCTTTGAACCTTCTTTTCCATTTGATTCATTCTGCTTTTTAAAGCATTCTTCTCCTCATTGACTTTTTGGATCTCTTTTGCCAATTGAGTTAGCCTATTTTTCAAGGTGTTATTTTCTTGAGCATTTTTTGGGTCTCCTTTAGCAAGCTGTTGACTTGCTTTTCATGATTTTCTTGCATTGCTCTCATTTCTCTTCCCAATTTTTCCTCCACCTCTCTTACTTGGTTTTCAAAATTCTTTTTTGAGCTCTTCCATGGCCTTAGACCATTGCATATTTATTTGGGAGGCTTTGGATGCGAAAACCTTGACTTCCTCTGATGTTATGCAGTTTTCTTCCTCATCCAAAAGGATGGAAGAAAATACCTGCTCACTAAGAACGTAACCTTCTATAGTCTTATTTTTTTTTTCCCTTTATTGGGGCATTTTCCCAGCCAGTTACTTGACTTCTGCGTCCTTTTTCAAGAGGAGGGTATACTCTGGGGACCTGTAAGTTCTCAGTCTCTCTAAGGTGGCACAATCAAGGGAAGGAATTTACTCCTCTCCTGACCTGGCACTGGTCTGGGAACAACCAAAAACTTTTCTACTCAGAATCTGGGAGTAGAATTCCCTCTCCACAACCGCCTCCAGCTCCACCATTTCAGCCTTCCTCCTCACACCAGAGCCAGGCTCAGGGCTGAGATGCAGATCAGCTGCTCCATTCCCCCAGGGGCTTTAGGTGGAGGGCTCCAAAAATAGATGCTGCTGCTGCAGTTGGCTGCTGCCAACAGTCTAGATCTCTTTCCCTTCTCCTGGGTGAATGAGTTTTCCCACTGATGTTTGAAGCTGTCTTTGGCATTTGTGGGTTGACCAATCTGAGAACTGCTGCTGCCTGTAGCTCCCTGAAGCCTGTTCAGGGTCCTGTCCCTGCCACATTGCGCAGCCCACGCTGGGCTGCACTCTGCTCTGCTCCTGGTGCAATAGACCTTTTCTGTCAGCCTCCTAGACTGTCTTGGGCTAGAAATCTCTTTCACTCTGTCGTTTTGTGGCTTCTGCTGATCTGGAATTTGTTTAGAGTCATTTTTTACAGGTATTTTATGGGCCATGTGAGGGAGTTTCTACAGGTCCGTCTTTCTACTCTGCCACCTTGGCTCCACCCCTCAAAAAGGCAGGTTTTAAAGGACCAGAGGTCATGATGGGAATGAAGAGCAGGTTTAGAAGGCAATATCGAAAGAGAGGTATGTGACTAGAAATTTACAATCAGAGAAGGACATTTCAGGGTTTAGGATTTTAGAAAAAATAATATACTCTCAGTACAGGTATATATTTTGGTAACTGAGGAGATGAAGTTCCTAAGAGTTGATGTTGATGAGTTGAGACGCCTGTTTTAGAAGAATCACCATTATGAGGATTAAAGTCATTGAAAGTGATGGCAAGAGATTGGTGAAGTCATAAGAGACTCCCCTGAAGATAATAGATAATAGTGAGCATAATCAGGAGATATGATATAATTGAATGAAATGAACATCCAAAGAGGTTAGGTTGTTGAATGATGCTTATAAATAAGTGGTCTGGATATGCTAGAGGGAGCACATAGAATAATTTTATTGTTGAATGTTAGAACTTTTTAGAAAAAATCATCCACCCCAACTTCTGGGATAAGAACTTACTCTTTGGGAAAACTGGATAACAGTGTGGCCAAAACTGGGCATAGACCAATGCCTGGCACAATATACAAGAATGGATACATGCTCTAGGTATAAAGACTGATACTATGAAGAAATTAGGGGAGCAAAGATTTATGAAAAATGGAGAAATTTATGACCAAACAAGAGATAGAGAACATTATGAAGTACAAAGTAGATAATTTTGATTACATTAAATTGAAAAGGTTTTGCACAAACAAACCAATGCAACCAAGATTAGAAGTGAACTGGGAAAGAATTTTTACAACTACTGTCTGTGATAAAGGCCTCATTTCTAAATATAGAGAACTGAGTCAAATGTGCAAGAATGCAAGTCGTTCCCCAGTTGATAAATGGTCAAAGGATATGAACAGGGAGTTTTCAGAGGAAGAAATTAAAGCTATATATGGTCATATGAAAAAATGCTCTAAATCTTTGTTTATTAGAAAGATGCAAATCAAAGAAAAAATCATCCATATGACAACCTTTTGGGTGGATGAGAAAAATTCCCCATCCCTACTAATTAAACATTCCCATTTTCTCCTTTATGTAATTTGCTCAGAAAAGGTAGTATGGCACAGTGCTAGACCCAGACTTTGGAATACCTGAATTTGGTTTTGCCTAGCCTGTATGACCTTGAGCAAATCACTTAATCTCTGTCAACCTTGGGCAACCCTTGAAGCCTATGTTACTGTTACAGAAGTTGTTTACTCATTTCAGTTGTATCTGACCCCATTTTTTCATGACCTCATTTGGGGTTTTCTTGGCATTTTACAGATGATGAAATTGAGGCAAACCAGGTTAAGTGAATTGCCCAGAGTCACACAGTTAGTAAGTATCTGAGGCCAGATTTGAACTCAGTAATATGTCTTCCTGCCTCTAGGCCCAGCACTCTTATCCATTGCACCAACTCACCATTACAGATGAGTAGCATTTTATTTGCATTAATAGAAGGAATTCCCAGACACACAAAATACTCCATGTCTATGATGTGTTATTTAATCTAACTAGGTTCCTTTCCTATAAAATTTCAAGTTTTTAATCATCAAGTGTATAAATTTTAGTACCCTCTGCAAGATAATTTGAGTAATGCATTACTGTAGAAATGTCAGGGGAAGTCCTTTTGACTTTTTTTTAATACTTCATTTTATCTATATCTGCTTTTTAACATTTTTGCTTTTGATTTTAAGGCTCTTGGTATTGGAACAACTTTTGGACAGTATAAAACACACAAAAGCATCTCGTCAGCAAGTAGTACAATTACATGTTATGTCAGCGTTTTCTAATTTTTTGAAGGTAAGCCTTATATTTTGTAAGTAAACATTTGCTTATGTGTTCTTTTAATGACAAAAAGTGATAGTAGCTTCATTAGCCTCTTAACCTCTTGAGTCAATTGTTTCAGGAGCTGAACTTTCCCATAATTGTGTACAATCAAGTTTTGAGGAAAAAAAATTCAGTTTTTCTACGTCATTCTGTCATTCAGACCCCACACCTATAATTTTGTCATATTATTTCCATACCTTATTTACATAATCTAAGTAACCCTTCCAGTTTTGTGTACTGCATGTTTTGTATAAAAGAAATCAACTTGACTTACAATTGAGCTGCTCTTTCAGACAAAGTAGAGCTTAAAATGGATGTTAGCATAGAACCTTAGTGCCTTAGTTTCTCTTTTTGTAGTATCATCAGACTTTTACTTACTAGGCCTAGGGTACTGTAACACATGATGTATTTAAATGTCCATAAAATTTTGATAGCATTATGAGCATAAGATAGTTTTCAAAACACTCTGCAACTTAGGAGTTTAGGTTGTTGATGTCTGATACAACTCACCAGATCTTCACAAGGGATCTGGAGTTAAGTTGCTATTATAAACCATCTACTTTAATCAATAATTATTATTCAAGAAAAGATTGGTGGCATTTGTAATTTTTTTTTTATCACGCTTATCATTTCTTATTCATCTTACTTGAACCATATTGTAAATTTGAGGTTTTTTTCTCATGGTCTCTGCTTTTTGTGGACTTGACATTAAAATATATTATTGTAAATCTCTAATGAAGCTAAACGAGTATTAAACTTTTTCAAATTGTTATTGGACATGGATCAAAATTAGGGCTTTCATAGTTGAGTGTTTCTATTTAATGTAAGTTTGTTTACATTAGGTACTGTAACTGAGGAGAAACCCACTCTTAACTAAAGGACAGTCAGATGAAGAGAATAGATGAGAAAAAAGCCATCAGGTATAGCGAGGCAGAGATCACTGGCAGCCCAGTCAGCTGGTAGAGTTGAAAGCCAGATTAGAAGGAGGTGAGGAACAAACAGGTAATAAGGGAGTAGATGTCAAGACAATAGGCTTGAGCTCTCCCTCAAACCCCTCCAAACACTGTAAAAAGTGCCTCTAAACAGATTCTAGAGCAGTGGAGCCCACAAAAAGACAAAGAGAAACAAACTTCCAACCCAAGACAACCTGGATGGTCAGTGGGAAACTTGTCTGTTGCACCAGACTGGGAGAGGAGTGCAGTTCAGCGTGGGCCATGCTGGCACAGACCAGGCCCCAGAGAACTGAATCGCTCAGGTGGTTTCCAGAGTTATTAACCCACAAATGTTAAAGCCAACTTTGAAGATTAGTGGGAAAGGTCTCTCAGACCTGGGTGAGAGAGGAGCACAGACCAGCCCCAGCCCTAGAGTGGCAGCAAGATGACGGCAGTGCAGTGGCAGGATCTGCTTCTAGAACTCTCAGCTCACAGATGGTAAGGGGATCAAACAGCCAGTCAAAAGGAGATTATAGGGATCTCTTTGCTGGCACTGAAGCAGGATTCTGTTGCTTTGCCCATACTTGGATCTACGTAGCAGTCCTAGGGTGAGGAGGAGCCCTGGCATAGCAGAGTTTGTGGTAACAGTAGAGAGGGAACCTTCCTCACAGTTCCAGGGCAGAATAGAATACTTGTGGTTACTCATTAGCTAGAGCACAGGCCAGGAGAGGAGTAAACACCTCTCCTTAGATCATGCCACCTTAAAAGGGCTGAAAACCTGCAGGTCCCTAGAAGTATCTCTGAAAACAGCTGAACGAAACCCCTGAAGCTTGGGACAGTATACCGTCCACACTAGAAGCAGAGCCTTATCTTTACAAAGAGTGAAAAAGTCAAGTAATTGACTGTGAAAATGAGCAAACAGGAAAAAACTCAGACTATAGAATCTTACTTTGGTGACAAGGAAGATCAAAAATATACATTTAGAAGAAGACAACAAAGTCAAAGCTACTACATCCAAAGCGTCCAAGAAAAATATGAAGTGGTCTCAGACCATGGAAGAACTCACAAAGGATTTTGAAAGTCACATAAGAGAAGGAGAGGAAAAATTGAGAAGAGAAATGAGAGTGGTGTAGGAAAATCAAGAACAACTTGTCACCAGCTTGCTAAAGGTGACCCCCAACAATACTGAAGAAAGTAACACCTTAAAAAATAGGCTAGACTAAATGGCAAAAGAGGTCCAAAAAGCCAATGAGGAGAAGAATGCCTTAAAAAGCAGAGTTGGCCAAATGGAAAAGGAGGTTCAAAAGCCCCCTGAAGAAAATAATTCCTTAAAAATTATAATGGAAGAAATGGAAGCTAATGACTGTGAGAAATGACGAAATTATAAAACAAAACCAAAAGAATGAAAAAATAAAAGACTGTGTGAAATATCTCATTGGAAAAACAACTGACCTGGAAAATGGTGAGAGATAACGTTAAAATCTTGGAAATAAGGCAATGGGATATAGAAATCTGTAATGTTAAAAATTGTTTTTCCATGCAAGTTGGCAATAAGGTAATGAGGTATAGAAATCTATTTACCATTCAGGAAAATAGAAATGAAATGGGCATAAGGGATGGGGGAGAGGGGGTGATAGAAGGAAGGGCAGATTGGGGGAAGAGATCATCAGAATGCATGCTGTCTTGCAGTGGGGGGAGGGGAGAGATGGGAAGAAAATTTGGAACTCAAAATCTTGTGGAATTGAATGTTGAAAACTAAAGTAAATAAATAAATTGGAGGAAGAAAAAGAGAGAGAGACCTAAACAGAGGTGATGATTGAGTGGAAGAATAAAGAGTGATGGAAAGCCTGGAAGATAAAGAACAATTTTTGAAATGAGGCAGGCAATAGAAGAGATTGAAGAACAGAAAATTTTTATCAGAAAAGGGAATTTCTGAGTTCAAGATCTTACAAGTGGAACAGTCTTTCATTAGTGGTAAGATCATCATCTAGGTTCACATTAACAGGATCTGCTAAGATCCTCTGAACGTCAAAGGAAAATACGTTATTTAGTGATGGTGGCAAAAGGAAGGTCTAGAAAGTGACAGTAGACTTCTTCATAGACTTGTTCTTCAGGGTCATGAAAGAAAAAGTAACATTGAAGATGAGGACAGAGGATGAGAGGAACGTCCAAATTCAGATAGTGCCTCTTGTACTTTAAAACTAATTTAATGGTTTTATTATAGGACGGTTACTTCCTGCCTCTAATGAATGTTTATTAGGTAGGTAATTTCCTTCCTCTACTCACTAATTTTTGAATCTTAGGAATGTTCACATAGGTATTATTAGAGAGTAGTCAAAAAAAAGTCATCTTAAAGACTACACAGTGCTTGTATTACAGTGTTTCAGGAGTCTGTCATTCATCACTCTGAGTACTCCTTTTGCCATCCAGATTATACCCTTTTTATACTTTAATGAATTGAATTAGGGAGTTGCTGTAGCTGGTGATTTCCAGATGTAGTAGGCTGCTCATGAGACAACAGATGAATTAGGACCCATCACTAGACCTCTGTACTCGAAGCCTTTCCCATCTTGACAGGACCTCCCAGAGCTAAGCTTCACAGCATAGCCTCGGTCACCTCCCTGTCGTAAGTCATTGTAAAAAGACATTAGTCTTACTAGTTTTCATATTGTACCTCAAAAATTAGTTCTTTCCTAGGGACTATATTTTTAATATAGAGCATTTATATTTCTATTCTATTTAACACTATTAATTTAAAAGCTGTTATGACATATTACAAATATTAACCCATTTAAGAACAAAATCAATTTATGTGCATTAAGGTCCAAAAAAAAGCATGACAGAAAATCCCATATTATTAATAATAATGTATAACATTTATAAAACACATCAGAGTTTCAAAAGCTCTACAAATACATATATTTTCTCATTTGAACCTCTCAATAAGGTTGTGAAGTATATACTGTTATTCCCATTTTACATATAAGGAAACCAAACCTCAGAGACTAAAGTGATTTGTTCATGGTCACAGCTAGTTAGTGATTGAGGTAAGATTTAACTCAGGTCTTTCTGATTTCCAAGTCTAAAACTCTGTCCACTGTATTACATTCAGGGTGGCCAAAACTACTCTTAATTAACTTCAAATGATGTTCTAGTGAAGCCCGTGTGCCCCTTTTCAGAATATTGTTTTTGAATGCATAGATAAAATACGTAGGGTTATAAAGGAAACTACTTATGTTGAAATACAATTATCAGTTTTTGAAAGTTCATGAACGTCAGATTAATAACCCTTGTACTAGAAGACCTATAGAATCCCTTATATTTCTAATGTTCTATGATTGTAATGCAAAAGTCGCGATGACTGCTTTCTTCATTCCTGCTTCACAGAGGCCTTCTCTGTGACAGATCAAAACCACCTTTTGCGTTGAAGCCTTTCCAGATCCTCCAGATTGCTAGTACTCTCCTTCTCAAACAGAGTATACTGTGCTGATCAATTAAAACATATTCATTAAATGTCTACTATGTGTATCTATTTGTGCAAAGAAAACAGACAAAAATATAAGTGATTTCTCCTTGAACTCTCAGACCCCTTTGTCCTTCTTATGCCCATTATTGATTCTCTACTTTGTCTAGTATTTTTGTGTTTTATTTTCACATCTGGATTGGAGACTCCTTGAAAATAAGAGCTGTCTTTTTCTTTATATTTTCTTTTATATATATATATATATATATATTTATAAAATATATATTTATATATATCTACAACATGTTTAATAAATATTTAGCATCAGTCAATGGATTTGGGCCTGAAAGATTCTAGGTATAGCCTTAAACAATAGGAAAAGGGCCCATCTGGCTTCCTGTTGGAATTGATTTTGACCTATATGCTCAGAGTTTATCTCTTTAATGTACAATTTATGGACAACAAAAGAAAAATCGCAAAATCCATAAGAAGTCACTTAGTATAACAATAATTTTTCCTTGATGCTTCTGTCTGTGACCTTATCAATTTGAGTATGCCTTTCAAAGATGCATATCTCCCCTCTCCCTGCCTGCCCCTTCTGTGTAAATTTCATCCATATCATCTGGTAAATATGTCTCTAAGTCACAGTTTATGAGTGAATAACAGTAGATATCTTAGACTAGTCACTGATTTTTTTCCTCACTATGAATACATTTCTGTCCCATGTTTTTTCCTGTCACGTGTTTCTTGGACATCTCTTATGCTGCTTTTCCTGCACAGTATCTCATTTTTGATGCATTTCAGCTTGCTTGCTTATTAAAAGTATAATACCAAATGAACACCTAAAAATGACTTTTCATTCATTCCGACTTAAACTCTCTTCGTGAACATATGCATATTTATAGCACAGTTGTTCATAATGAATATGGTAATTGAGAACGTATTTTTGCCATAGAGTACTTCAAGGCTATATTAATTATATGCAGTATATTTTTAGTGTTAAGCATAAATTTCCTATATTCTCATTCTTTGAAAATGTAAAATCTAGTTGTGGTGTTGATGTTGCTACAATATTAAGGATTGACTTTGTGAAACCCCTGGTTTATTTTCTACCCTGAAGTTGCCCTAATGCCTCCCCTTAACACAAAACTTCCCCTTATCCTGGACCATATATTCCCTTGTCCCCACCCCCATCCTGGGGAATGGGATTTCCTTATCTCCCTTATCTCGTGTCCTTCATAGTCCCCACCCTGTGTCTTTATCTTGCAAGACTTACCCTAGATCTCCAACCCCCATAAGGAACCCTAAAATCATCCTATGTAAGCCTGGTCCTTTTCCTGTATCAGTGCCTTCTTTAGCTCCTTGCTTAATCTTTTTGGTCAGTAAAGCTCCCAGTGGCTACAGAGATGGTCTAAGTGAAACCAGCTCTCCCATCTCTCTCTTCAACAGTGTATATGGCAATTCTTTAAGAACAAGAATATCCATTTCTAGCTCTGCCAAGTAATAGTTTGTTGTACTTGCTAATATGGATACTTATTTGTATTTCAGTATGTGGCCAGCTCCAAAGGAAACTTAGGCTCAGAAGAAATTAGAAAGCCTGCACTAACAATATTGATGGGAGCCTTGGAAAGTACCAACCCCTTAATGCGATGTGCTGCGGCAGAGGGTTTGGCTAGATTGGCCCAAGTGATTGGTGACAGCTCCTTTACTGCTGGACTAGCACAGGTTAGCTTTGACAAGTAAGTGGCGCTAATGTTTAATAACTTTACATTTTCATATTCATTAGTGATGTTACAGTCCTCCTACCCAATCTGAAGAAGTTCCTAAATTGTGGACCTTTTATGAGAGAAAAGAATAAAACCAGAGTACTCAAATACAGTAAAAAAAAAAAAAAAAGAAACCAACAACAACAAAACAAAACCACTCTCATTTCACTGCTTTTAGAAAAGAATGGTAAATTCTGGCTTTGTTTTTTTTTGTTTGTTTGTTTGTTTTTTATGAACTTCTTTTGTTTTAATGAGAATTACCATGCTCAGAGACATAAAATCTCAGACTGAGATGGAATCTCAGAACTTGTCAAGCCCTGCTGGTTCCCAAAAAGTGTTTGTCTAGCCCATAGATGTCAAATTTAAATAGAAATGAATCCTGCAGGCCTCCTATTGACTTAGAAAATCACAAATTAACATCATCTTTATTATATTTTTATTATGTTAAACATTTCCCAGTTATATTTTAATCCAGTAATTTTGAGAGCTCAGGTCTAGCCTGTGCTTGAAGAAAAAAATGTCTAGTTTTGAACAGTTCTAACTGGAATTTTTTTCTTCATCAAGTAAAAATCTGTATCAGCAACTTCTAATGATTGCTTCAAGTTTGCTCCTTTAGGGCCAAACATAATGAGACTCACCTTTCTTTTATATGATATTCTTTTAAATACCCAAAGAGAACTATCATTCTTTTCCTGTCTCCTTCTGTTGCCCCTACTCCCACCGTAAGCTAAATATCCACAGTCCTTTAAATTGATCTTTGTTGGGATAATTTTGAGACACCCTCTCTCATTCCCTTGGTCACCTCAGCACATGTTCCAGACTACCTGGGGCATTCAGAACTAAATAGAATACTACAGGTGTATGAGAATAGAGTATATGGAAGAACTGTAGCCTTGTTCCTTTTGTGAAGCCTGTGATCACACAAGATTTTGATTGCCATGTCATTTTGTTGACTCATATAGCTTGCAGCATGCTGAAATCCCTATTTTGTTATATGCCACATTATTCTAGTCAGTCAGTATGTTTTTAATTTGTTTGTTTTTCATTTAATATGTTAGCTCTCTGCAGGGTTTTATCATTTAGAAATTTTGATAGGCATAATGTCTGTGTTTTATCCATGTCATTAATAAAAATACAGAACAAGAAAGAAAGCCTTATTGTATTGCAGGAGATTTCTTTCTAGGTTTTATCTATTAGTCATCACTCTTTGGGTTCTCATTCACCAAGTTCTAAATCCACCTGAAATATGCCATCATCCAGCCCATAGCCTTTATTATCTTGTTTACAAGGAAGTAGGAATAATTTTGTCATATATCTTGCTCAAATCCAGGTAGAATAATAGCATTTCTTTTATTTGCCTGTGTTAACCTTTTCAGAAAAAGTAATTAAATTAATCAGAACTGACCTGGGCTAAATAAACCTGTATTCATTGTCATCACTATTTCTATTTCTGTGTACTCGCAAATCATCCTTTAATAATGTCACCATAAAAAATGGCACTTAATGTAACTAAATCTGTGAAATGTGTATTGCCATTGGATGATAGATTTTTATTGTGTAAAGCTGAAGTGAAAAGGTAGCAGCAGTGATGCACCTGAAAGAACAATATGTAGGTACAGATTGGGAAGAATCACTTCCTAGGCTCAGATCACATAGCTTTGGGAGCACTGAAAGCTTACAGGTCTCTAACCTAAACTGTGAAAGCAATAAAAGGATGTAAGAGGACAGAAATTCAAGCCAGACGTTCTCTTTCTAAAGTGGACAGAGCCCACCACTAGCATAAAGTCCAAAGTTAAGAAGCAAACTGTGAAGAGTGAACAGAGAATCTCACCATAAATAACTATTGTGGCAGCAGAGAAGTTCAAAACACAAACCTAGAAGAAGACAGTACCTCAAAAAAAGCTTCTAGCAAAGCCTCTGAAAAAAATGCAGCTTAGACACAAACCCAGCAAGAATTCCTGGAAGAGTTAAAGCAAGTATTTAAAAAGGAACCAAAAAATTACTTTAAAGACTAAAAGAGTACTAGAGTAAGAATGAGAAAAGAAATGAATGTAGCAGAAGGAAGATATGAAAAGAGAATTATTAATAGGTTGGAAAAGAGTTAAAATAAAATAACTCCTTGAAAATTAGAATTGACCAGATAAAAGCTAAATGACTCAGTGAGACATCAAGAAATAAAAGTCAAAAGACTGAAAAAAATAGAAATATGAAACATCCCATAGGAAAACAACTGACCTTGAAAAATGTTGAGCAATAATTTAAGAATTTCTGGACTACCTGAAAGCCATGAATACACAGACACACGCAGAGCCAGTAGAGATAATATTTTAAGAAATTATAAAAAATGGTTGCCCAGGTTTCTTAGAAACAGAAAGCAATGTAGAGGTTGAACAAATCTACCAATCACCTTCTAAAAGAAACTGCAAATGGAAACTCCCAGGAATATTACTGTCAAAATCTAAAACTCCAAAGTCAAGGAAAAAATACACAGAGAGTTTGGAATACAATATTCCAGAAGGCGAAGAATTTACACTTACAACTAAGAATAACTTGACCAGCAAAACTAAATATAATACTACAGGAGGAAAATGAATCTTTAACAAAATAGAGGACTTACAAACATTCCTGAATAGAAGACCAGAGCAGAGTAGAAAATCTGCATAGAAACAGAGGAATCCTGAGAAGCATAAAAAAGTATGGGTAAGGGAGCAGTCATCAAATACTGAACTAGAGTAGATGCTTATATTCTTATATGGGGAAGTGGTACATATAACCCCTTAGAACTGTATCATCCTTAGGGGTCACAGAGAAATTTAGCTGTGGAACTGGGAATTATTTGGTTATGTAGAATGGAAGGGTAAACAAAATGAACATACTGAGAGAGGGGGTAGGGAGATTTAGCATGGGGACAATTGTCTTATATACATGAAGTGTACAAATAGAAGTGAACGTAACAACAAGGGTATAGTTGGAGGGTAGCAGGTGACCCTTGATCCTCTCTATTATCTGAAATACTCAAAGGAAAGAAGAATACACATACACACAGTTGGTTACAGAAATACATCTTACCCAATATGGAAGTAAGAAATAAGGTTAAGAGAAAGTGGGGGAAAAATTAGAGGGAGGGTATCTTAAGGAAAGGATGAGTCAGAATTAAAACAAACTCAAAGTGGGGGTAGAGGGGACAAAAGGACATAGGGAAATTCACAATTTGTAATCTTACGTGAATATGAATGGAATGTATTCACATATTGAAAATAGCATATTGGATTAAAAATGAGAATCCAACAGTATGTTATTTATGAGAAATACACTTAAAATTGAAAAATACATAGCGTTGAAATAAGCAGAAGCTTGACTCTATTATGTTTAAGGTGAAGTAAAAATTAAAAAAGGCATTGATAGTGAACCTGCTATCTTGAGGCCAGATTTTGCCCGCTGGGTCCTCAAGTGCGGCCCTTTGACTGAATCCAAACTTCGCAGTACAATTACCCTTAATGAAAAAGTTTGTTTTGTGAAATTTGGATTCGGTCAGAGGACTACATTTAAGGACCCAGAGTATTTGCTTTGTGAAGTTTGGATTCAGTCAAAGGGTCACACTTGAGGATCCAGAGGGTCACACGTGGCCTTAAGACTGCAGGTTCCCACACTAGCCTTAGACAAAGCAAAAGCAAAAATCAACCTAATTAAGAGACGGTGAAACAGTTTTGCTAAATGGTATCATAAATTATATCAGTACTCAAGATATGTACCAAATGGCATAACATGTAAATTCTTAAAAGAAAAGTTAAATGAGTCACAGGGATAAATAGACAATATATCTATAATAATGAGAGACCTCAGCTTACCCATTTCAGATCTAGGTAATCAAACAAAAATGAACAAGAAAGAAGTTATGGAGCTGAACAGAATTTTAGAAAAGTTAGATACAATAAACCTCTGGGGAGTGTACCTGTTTCTTAGCTGTGCATGGCACCTTCACAAAAATTGACCATGCATAAAAACTTCACAAACAGATGCAGAAAAGGAAAAATATTAAATGCCCTTTTACTGTTCATCATGCAATAAAAAATTACATTCAATAAAAGGCCTTGAAGGAAAAATTAGTAATTTTTTATTATTATAACTGAATAATCCTGAAGAAAGGGTAGGTCAAAGAATAAATCATAGAAAATATCAGTAATTTAAAATAATTTCAAAGAAGTAAAGCAAAGGCGGCAGGAGGCAGGGTAGTTGGGTTCCCTTCTCAGACTTCTCCACACTGATCTAGAAAAATGCATCAGGTCAAATCCTGATGAGGAAATGGAAAAAAGTCACAAATGAGTCATTTGGCCAATCCAGTACTACATAGAGACACAAATCGGTACTGGCCAGGAGCATGCAGTTCATGAAACATTCCAGTACCCAGAGAGATATAGCAGAGGAAGAAGAAACCTTATACAGAGTATTCTCAGACCCATATCAGGTCACTGCCACAGGGACAGGTACCATCTTCCAACTTGCAACTTTGTCACCTACTACCTAGTTCCAGGTCTCAGATCCAGGACAGATTGAGAAGGGAACATATGCAGAGAGCTAGAGAGGCCTTAAACTGTGGAGAAAGAAGGAAGATCAGAAGCCAGGAGCAGCAGCAGTGGTATGGTTCAGAGCTCAGGTGTAGAGCAGGGTCTCACTTAAAGCATCTAGCCTATCCTGTGAAAGAATAACCAAGACAGGTGTCCAAGACCAAAGAGAAACTTATAATTCTTCCACTCTGTACCGACAGCTTTCCAGCTGGATGATGGAGACTGAATGCCGCAGTCGTCTCCTCTTGCACAGAGTCAAACTTAGTCCAGGAACTTGCAGAGCTCAGACCAGAGGACTAGCAATCAGACTTTGCCCTGTATCAGACTACTTTGGGAACACTGTAGGTGTCCACTCTGCCCCTGAGATCCTGGAACAATACAACGCTTAATAATCTCCCCCCGGAAAAGAAAAGATCCCATAGAATCAGCCCAAGCCTTCCTTCTGTAAGTGTGCTAGAGTCCAGCCCTGATATCAGCTCTGAGTCAGTCAGTAGTTTGGAACAATGGACAAACCTCATCATGATTATTGTGGTGGCAAGAAAACTCAAGGCATAAACACAGAAGAAGAGAGTGACTCCCAAAACATCTACAAGCATTGTCTCAGAGAAAAATAGAGCTTGGGCACAAACTCAACCAGAATTCCTGGAAGAGATGAAACAACTTTAAAATGTTTTTATAAATAAAATTAAGGCACTTAGGGGGGAAAATGGGAAAAAAAATGAGAGCTTTGGAAGAAAGAATTGAAATGACTTGGCACAAGATATACAAAATCTTAGCCAACCAACAAACTCCCTAAAAAAGTAAATGGCTCAAAAGGAAGGCCTTGACTCCATGAGGCAACAGGAAATATTAGAACAAAGTCAGAAGGCTAGGAAAAAATATAGAAGAACATGTAAGATATCTTACAGTAAAACCAACTGGCTTGGAAAATAAATTGAGAAAAAAATTGAATCACTGGACTATCTGAATGCTGTAACCAGTAAAAGAGCCTCGTCATCATATTTCAAGAAATCTTTAGAGCTATTGTTCAGTTGTTTTTCAGCTGTGTCTGATCACTGAAGTGGTTTGACATTTCCTTCTCCAGCTCATTTTACAAATGAGGTAACTGAGGCAAACAAGGGTAAATGACTTGCCCAGAGTCACCCAGGTTATAAGTATCTGAGGTCAGGTTTGAACTTGGGTGTTTCTGACTCTAGGCCCATTTCCGTCTACTATGTCATCTAAATCTTAAAAGAAAACTGTCCAAATTTCTTAGAACCACAGGATAAAGTGGAAGTAGAAAAATTACACTTCATTACCTGAAAGAAACCTCAAAATGGGAACTCACAGGAACATTAAAAAAAAAAAAATCTAGAGCTTACCAGTAAAAAAAAAAATATTGCAAATACTCAGAAAGAAGGAATTTGAGTACGAAGGAAACATAGAATCTCACACAGTTTAGCAGCCACCACTGTAAAGGAGTGGATACCTTGCTATGTGGTATCCAGAAGGCAAATAATAGTAGCTTGTAGCCAAAAATGGCTTACCTGGCATACCGCCATAGGTGGGGGGAAATGGAATTTTAATGAAATAGAGTGCTTCCAAGCATTCCTGATGAAAAGGCCAGAGCCATGGAGAAACTTGAAATTGAAACACAAGAGTGAGAGAACCGTAAAAAAAAATAATGAACGTGAGTGAACAGTGGTAAAGGGCTAAACATGGATAAGTGGCTTCCATTGAAATACGAGATGACGAACAAATCGTCACTTATACAATATTACTTCATTGAATGTATTACTCTTTTTAGTACAGTTGACATTTCTGATAACGTAGTTCTAGTTTTTATAACCAGTGATGTTTATCCAGGAATTTTGGCATAACTGTATTCCCTTTTTAAAAAATTTCTTTATTGTATTTTTTCCCCTATAAAATAGATTGAAATCAGCTAGGGATGTGGTAACCAGAACAGGACATTCTTTGGCTTTGGGATCCCTGCACAGATATATAGGAGGAGTGGGGTCTTCTCAACACTTGAACGCTTGTATTGGCATTCTTTACACTTTGTCACAAGATGGAACTTCTCCTGATGTACGGGTAAGGTCCTTGATTTGATACCTTCATCAGAAATATGCACTTTATAGGTGCTATAAATGATTTTGTTTTCTCTAAGAGCTGACAGTTCATGGATGAATCTCAAAGTCATTTCTAGCCTTTATTTATTTATTGGGCCTTATTAAATTTAGCATCCCTCACATTGTAGTCTGCTGTGTATCTTACCATTTTTCATCAGTGATAGTACCGTTGCCTCCATTTCCAAGTTAAAATATTGAAATTATTTTTTACTTCTCTTTTCTCCTTTGCTTTCTTTTTCAGATAAGGCAAGAACACCTTTAAGTTATTCCTTCAAAAATATTTCTCGAATTCTTCCCTTCCTTTCCATTCTTTATACCACTATTCTTAAGTCTCTGCACGTATGACTTCATTCCCGGATTACTACTCTAGCCTCATAACTGAACTCTATCTCCCAGTTTTTTCCCATTCAGATCCCTCCAGCAAGTTAAATCTTGCTAAAAACACCCTTCACAATGTTACTTATCTGCATAAAAGATCCACAGTAGAGCCTTTTGGATGAAATCAGAAATTCCAGCCTGACTTTTAATTTCCACTATCAAGTAACCCTGTGATAGCTCTTTAGCTTTGCCTCCTTTGACATCTGATCTCAATCCTTTCTGATCTTTATCTTCCCTACATCCCTGCCTGTGAGCTTTCTTTTGCTTTCTTCTTCTGTTGGGATGCCCTTTCCTTCGCTACAAATTCTCATTGGCTCCCAGGTTCTAACTCAGGTCTTACCTACCATCTCTAAAATTTTATCTCATCCCAGCCTGCAATCTCTGAAGGTACTCTCACATGTATAGTCCATACGAATCCAGTACTTAATGACATACTGCCTAGTATTGTCTCATCTGCTATACTTTAATCTCTTCAAAATCAGAGACTATTTTGAATTCTTCCTTTCCTGCTCATTTGCACACTCCATTTAGTAAATGTCTAATGTGCACAAAGTAGACACTTATTAACTTTGGTTGATGAACTAAAAAAAAGAAACTTTCAAATTTTTCAGTGCCATAAAAGCAACATTTATCTTTTTAATAAGTTATCTTTGGAATTAGTAGTTGACTTTGTGATAATATAAAATGTATTTTGTTTCATAAACTTTTGAAGAATAGTACATGTGTGGAAGGGAAGTAGAACAGAAAAGGCAGCGGTTGTGAGCTTCTCTGCCTTGTGTGTCTCAGTGCTTGGGGGTAGGGCGAGAGTATCTTTAACATTTATCAAAATGGTGCTAATTGCAAGTGATTTCAAGGACTGCCGATCTGGGTTGGTTTTCTCCTACTCCTACCCTCTGTTTTGCTTCCCCCATCCCCCGGAGCCCTGTTCTGGCTCCTACCACTGTCCCTAATCCCACTGACAGCCTGTTCACTAAGACAATTCAGAAAGCAAAGCTTGAGTATGGTAACAATATGGACACCCGCATAAAAGCAAGTCAAGCAAGGGACCAGCCTGTAATAAAGAGCACAACCTACTCTGTGTAGCCTGCATAAGATGTATTCAGGGGGTCAGAGGTCACCTTGGAATAATTTCCAGCCTAGAGAGGCTGGTTAAGACTGTAGGGAGAAAGTGGAGCATAAACTGAGATCCATCTGCACCGTGCTAGAAATGTTGGATAAGTTTTTAACAGCAAATAACCCGGAGAGCAAGGTGTTCTTCATGACATTAAAGGGAGATTGTGTCCTCAACAGATTCGAGTAGTGTGTGGTAACGATCAAAAACAAACTCTTGCTAATTTCCAAATGACTTATCCAGAAGCATTTGACATCAGCAGGAAAGAGACGTAACCTGTGTATCCAGTTTGCTTGAGGCTGGAGTTTAACTTCCCTGTGTTTTGCTGTGTGATCCTTATAGCCTAGAGCTTGCCTGCATTTCGAGTGAAAGGGATTTTGATGAAATTGACCTAGGACTTGAGGTACTGAATGAAGACTTACACAAAGGCAGTACCATTTTTATGGGGTTGCTTAGAGATAGCCTAACATCAGATCATGCAAGAAAAGAATGGGATGCTGCAGAAATGCAGAAAATTAAACTTCATACATGGTATCATCTTGCTTCCCTGTAATGGTGATGTGAGGTTAATGGGGGGGGGGGGGGGGGGGAGAAGTGTTAAAAATCTTCCCTGCCCATTAATAGGCCTCAGTACCTTTTGTTAATTTCTGTTGAGGCGCTGTGTCAGAGAGTCCTGCTCTCCGCTTCTGAAAAGTGTATAAATACTCTGAGGCGAGGTGTTGTTTTGGGTTTTACTCATTGGAAATGTTTGTTTGGCCAGATGAGACTCTGGGCAGCCACTAAGGAGCCCCTGGCTTTGAAAACCCAGATGTTGGCGCTTCTCTCTCTGGTAACTACGTATGCATGGCAGACAGTTGGATCTGCCTGTTGATCCATGATGTATGTTGCTTATGGTCAGACAGTTGGAAGCCCTGTCTGTTCTTTGCTTCTCTGTATTTTCTCTGAAAGTTTCAGGATGCTGACTTTTTCCCCTGAACTAAGTGAATGATATTTGTACTGGATTAAAAGTGATTGTTGACCCCTCAAAAGTTGCTTTCCTTTTAGAAAAGCAGCTCTAAGAATGTGTACGACAGCCCCACCAGGGCATGCCAGGGTCTTTGCTGTTATATTCTCCTCCAGGAACCTTTTTACATATCTTCATTTCTTATAGCACCACTTGGATTTCCTTTAATAAAGAGAATACATCCATGTGCATGAAAACCAACCATTTATGTAGTCTTTTCACTCTTCAGGTCCGAGAAAACGCCATCCCTTAAGCTGCCTTTGTCTTGTCCTTCCTAGTGTGCAATCGCTGCATAGAAAAGTATTCATAGCTTCATTTTATATAAACATAAGTAACTTCCAAACACTTGTGTATGAACTAAAGTGAATCCGGTTTTAGAAAATCTGAACTAGTTCTGCAAATAACTGTTTTATATTTCATTTAAGATATGGAAATGTAGTTAATTGCAACTCAAGTGTTATACTTAGCGTAAAACCTCCTCCCCTACTCCTACCCCCCAGGATTGCCATGTTATTTTCA
This sequence comes from Notamacropus eugenii, assembly GCF_028372415.1. Lineage (NCBI taxonomy): Eukaryota > Metazoa > Chordata > Mammalia > Diprotodontia > Macropodidae > Notamacropus > Notamacropus eugenii. The sequence continues at coordinate 48,005,873 of NC_092878.1, read as the reverse complement.
GGGCTTTCTTTTCAACATGCAACTTTCATGTGCTCTTCTTTATATATTCCTTTTTATAAGAAATCTGGAAGAGTGGGATAAAATGGAAACAAGTTTGGTATTTCAGAGTTAGATATGACAAAGTAAAACGTGCCTTCGGATAAATAAGCCTTGGAGACCATAGTATATCTGTGTCAGCAGGGAGTTTTCTTACTCTTTAATTGTTTCTGTTTAAGTTGAAAATTTTTCTCTTTCAATAAACAAAGAAAAAGAAGAATTCAAGTAAAATTCTTTTGACTGTAAGGCTTCATATTTCAGTTTCAGTCTTTAGGAGGATATAATTTTAACTACCTGGTGATGAGAAGTTGTATTGCTATATTATATTCACTTCATGGTTTTGAAAGCATTTATTCCATCAGTGGACACTGACATGAAATCATTTATATTCTAATTCTCTCTATCTTTTGTGTTTAGTGTGATGTGAAATTTTTCACTGTGTAAAAAAAATAATATGGGGTGAGAGGATTTTTGTTCTTTCTATAAGTTTGTTCAAAAGCCATTATTTAAGGTGGTTTTAAACAATAGTTGATGTAAACAATAAGTTATTAATAGAAAGTAATGTAATTTCAAATTATTTTTATGGTGATTACTATTAAGATACGCATAAACATGTGTTTCATTCTGATATACACAATTAAATTTGAGGTTAGATGGCTTTGGGGTGGGGAGCAGTGAGCTCTGTGTGCTTAGTTTAAAGAAAATAGTATGGCATTCCTTAACTTAGTTTCAAGAAAATAACCTTGAATTTCATTTTCAGACCTATCCATGATGTTCATTATTGGATGTGGGGATAAGGGGCTTTTAGAAAATCTCCTACTTCTTTAAAAATGTTTTTCTTGGATCTGTTATTTAATGGAACTACAGTATTTTTAAAATGTTATATTCTTTTGTTGTAACAGTTTGTTTTTCTCCCCTAACTTCCCAGACCTGGGCACTGCATTCTCTCTCGTTGATAATTGATTCTGCTGGTCCACTGTACCATGTCCATGTGGAATCTACCCTCTCTCTTATACTAATGCTGCTGTTGACTGTTCCGCCTACTCATGCTGAAGTTCACCAAAGTCTTGGACGATGCTTGAACGCACTTATCGCCACATTGGGCCCAGAGTTGCAAGGTCTGAACAGCTTCTTTTTAAATGATTCATTCGTAAGGTAGTGATGTTGGAACAGTTTTGAATCAGTGCACCATATAGCAAAATATTGCACAGCCTGTTCAGCAGTGTTCTCTTGACCTTTTGGCAGATCGTGTAAACTACTGTGATTTATTTTAACATTAATGTAATGTGGGAAAGCATCCAAATGGGAGATAAATAGATGGACCCCCCCAAAACTAATGTATTCATTTTAGTCTGTTCAGAGCCAAGGGAATATAGGGTTAGTGGTAGAAATGCCTTTCAACTAATGCAGCTTACATGCTAACAATTCCACTGCTGAGGTTATCTGCTAATTCCAACCCTGGCTGTTCAGGAAAAAAAAAATTTGATGTAACTTTGAGGTGATTTGACTTAAGTTCACTGATTGTTGATATCTTATTGAATAAACCCTTTATTTTTGAATGAATACTTTAATTTTTTCATAAGCCAAATAGCACAGCATCTACCCATTTTTCCCAGAATAAATTTTAGTTCAAGAATTTTGTTGTAAGTCAAAAATAAATAAATGCCTCCAGTTTTGTGCATCTTAATAATGAAGTAACATAACTCAAAACATCATGGGCCCATTTATTAGAAGATTTCTTTTTAATTTTAGGTAGCAGTACTGCCGTTTCTGCTTTACGGACATCCTGTCTCTTGGGATGTGCAGTGATGCAGGATAACCCCGATTGCCTTGTGCAAGCGCAAGCCATCTCTTGTCTTCAGCAGCTTCATATGTTTGCCCCACGTCATGTCAATTTATCTGGTCTGGTGAGCTGCCTCTGTGTGAGTATCAAATTTTAAATGTATTTTTTTCTTCTTTTATTTGAAATTTCTTAAAATTTACATTGTCATTTTTTAAATTCTCAGGAATATTTTATTAGTGTAACATTTAGCTTTCTCTAGTTCTTTTTTAAGTTTTCATATATATCTTAAACTACATTAGTCCATTTTTTAAAGATCATGCCTTCCATCTCATGCCCAAAAGCTCAGGGCTTAGATTGTTTGTTAAGCCAAATATTTGAAATATTCGTTTATTCATCAAATATTTGTCAGGTGGCTCCTATGTACAGAGCACTGTACTAGGCACTGTGGAGTCTACAAACCTATGCAAAATGTGGTACTTGTCCAAAGATCAATAAGACTAAATACATTTCAGAGAAGTCACAGCCTATCATGGGCTCAGTTTATTAATCGCTAAAATCGGGATAACGGTATTTAGACCTGCTTCACAATAAGCAATACATAATTGTAAGCTCTCATTACTTAGTTTAATAAAAATAAATGATGCCATTCCAAACAAAAAAAATTTTGGTTTGGTTTCTGAGTATGCTTTGACATTGTATCTGTTATAGCAATATACCCAGGGAATAATCAGTTATAAAACTATTCATTAAAGGAATAAAAAAATATTGGATATTATTTATATCCTTCTGAGATTTACTTTGACTCGTTTTCATGTTAAAGAAAAATATTACAAGAAACCGTGTCAAATAACCAAACTTAAGGTTTAACCAGAGAAGTGTGTTTAGTTTTATATTCTTTAACAAATCTGTGAGTTTGAAGCTGAGTAAAACACAGAATATTAGAGCTGTAAGGACCCTTAGGAACCGTCTTTCTTTACAGATAAAGTAATGGAGGAAGTTAAGTAACTTATCCGAGGTCATACAGCTATTTAATAGAAGCTGGAACTAGAACCGTGGTGCTCTGACTTCAGGTTTTGTAATTGAGTTTAATTTGTACTCTATTCAAAACTAGAAGTACGTCCCACTTCCCATTATGCCATTCTGAATTTTCCTAAGTGCTCTTATTTTTTATAAAGTTTCAACTTTATTTCTTCTTATACCAGTTTTTATAACAATGCTTATACTTAAGCAATCAAAAATATTATTGACATGGGCATTTCTTACACCAGCCTCTCTGCTTTAGCAATCCTAAATGTAACTTGTAAATTGCTTTGGCCAAAGCAGATCCTTATCTTCGGCTGATAAATCTGCCCAGGCTTGGGCAAATTGGTCTTACTGACTTGAAATCAGTACCTTGGGTGTTTGTCCTTTGTTTTCAGAGAGGACCATGACATCAGGGAAATGATGACATGACTTGCAGTTGACTTTGATTTGAGTGAGGGAGGGCTGTGCAAGTCACCAGCCTCACTTTCTCCTCCTGAGCCCTCTGGGTCCAGTGACCAGATATTCATCAGGGTGCCTGGAGATAGCCCAGGATGCAATGGGAGACCCTTGCCCTTTTAGGCTAAGACCTTTTCAGAGAACAGGCCTCTCCTCTTTAAGAAGTGAATTAAAGGTTTACCTGTTTAATGAAAAACATAACAAAACAAAACACTAGAAAATCAAGCTGGGAGGGGAAGACCCTTAGGGTTGCTGTTCCAGAGAGAAACAGTTACCATTGACATTCACTCTAAATTCACTCAAAGCCAGGAGGGCCCAAAAATACAGCCATTAAGTGAAGCTTGGCCAGGGACCCATTGTGGTTGAATGTATCTGCTTCAGAGTGAACTGGGGGGAAGGATGGAAAGGGTAGTGTGAATCAGTAGCTAAACCCATACTTAAAACCTTTTCCACCTGGAAAAAGCATAGCTTGTGCTTTTCACATTTGAACAACCATTTACAAACCCCAGTCTTAGAATAGTATTGATGAACAGTCACTGTTGGCGTTTCCAGCTTCTTTTCATGCTGGCTGTACTTGTTTTCCTTATTTGGATTTCATTTTATTTGGATATTGATTGGGGTTGCTGCCAATATGTACTTGTAAAAGCACCATAGAAATTTCTCCTTGTCTTTCTAAACTTCAAATCTAGGTTAACTTCCGATTTGCATTTCTTTTACTACTCGTTGTGGACTGCTGGACTCCATGGGATACATGAAAAGTTTATATCATCTAATATCAACTGGGCATTCATTGCTGCAAGGCAGGCCTTTTAGTCTTCCTTAATTGACTCCCTATTATACTCCCCATTGTGAATATTTCAAACCTTGTTTGTTTCCTCAAACTTCCTACATCTCCCTGTCAGCAGAGTAGGATGCCTACTAAGAAAATAGAGTCCATCACCACATCTCTTACAGGCAACCTCTTCTCCTGTTTTACAGTTCAAAACCCCTCTTTATTATCTTCCTTTCCTTTCTTTTTGGGCCAGTCTCTGGTATGAAGTGGCTCTATTTTTTACCAACACCAGCCTCATCATTTGTGCCCTTTAGGATATTTTTTCCATTGCCCTCCAGGAGCTTAACCACTTGGATCACCCCCTTTTGCTCATCTTTAGTCTCTCCTTATTGACTAGGTCATTTCCTATAAACTACAAATACATTCTCATCTCACCTATACTTTAAAAAAAAAATCAGCCTTCTTTCTACTCTGCCTCCCCATCAAGATATTATTCTATATCCTTCTGCTCTTTCCTATCCAAGTACACAGAAAAGGCCATCTGCTCTCCTCGAGTTCTCATCCTGACCAACCACTCACTTCTCTTTCCTCAGTCTTTGTACTTTCTATCACTACTCACTAAAGTTACTGGCATCTCTTAATTCCTTAATCTAATGACGTTTTCTTGGTCTTTATTCGTCTTGATCTTTTTCAGATTTGGGCACTGTTGCCCACTCCCTTACCTTACACATTCTCTCCTCCTCCTGTTGCTTTGCTGCCTTTCTCACTTAGATGTATACTCCTCGTTCACGCTTATTATTTTTTCCCGTACTGCTACAGTAAATTCCTAACTTGCCTCCCTGCCACTAGTTTCTGCCTTCTCCAGCCTTTCCTCCAAACAGTGGCCAAGATAATCTTCTGAAAGCATGGATTCCATTAATCAACTCAAAAATATCCAGTGACTCCTTGTATACTCTCAAGGATAAAATACAAAATCTGAAGCCTCATATTTAACGTGTTCATAGTCTGGTTCTAGCCTGCCTTCTCAGACATTTCATATTACATATCTTTATACGTTTTCTGCTTTCCCAGTTCCCGAATTTCCCATTGTTAGTGCTCTCTCCCTCTTCACATTACTGTACATTTATTTGAATGCTTTATCTCAGCAGTAGAATTTGCACTAAAAGCTCTGAGCTTGTTAAGTGTTACCTTTCAGAATTTTGCCTTTGTATACCAAGCATCTAACTCAGTATCTTACACATGGCAGGTGCTTAGCAAAAAAACCTTTTTTAATTGAAGTGGGTTGAATCTATGAACTATTATAATGCCCTTTTAAATCTACCATTGAATTCCTTTACATAGGAGAGACAATTCAGAAATGCATAGTTAAACCAAATACTTCGACAGCCAAGACCCAACCGTGCTCAGTTCTTTTCACATGAGTGTATGTATCTATGTGCAGAGGAGTGTTATATGAAAAGATGAATCAGCTATGCTGTCATCAATGAGTTTACACTCTAATTCTTTTTTGACCTTTTCCAGCTAGAGAAAAGATAACAAGACTACTGACGCTGTCAGATTTTTACTATATTTAATATTTACCATATTTACATAGTTAATATTTACATTTAGAAATATTGAGAAAAATCCAAGTTGAAAGTCTGAATGCCTGATATTTCTCCTTTTTCTTAAAACTGTTTTTTTACGTTTTCAGAAATTGTGCCCAAAATCTGTTGTACTTTTAACTTTGTTTTATTAAGTATTTTAAAAGGTCATTCTTTAATTTGTTGTTATGGTTTTCAATCAAGGCGTGATTGGTAGTGGACTTGCTATTTTTCAAGTTGTGTTAGTGATATAACAGTTATTGGATATCAGTTGGAGCAAATTACATTACTTTCTTGTTGAAGGACATTATCTCAGGTTTTATTTTCGTCAGGTAAAAGAAAAATTGTACTTGTCCTGCTTGTTTCCTAAAGAGAAGAACTAGAAGCAATGAATGGAAATAGTGGAGATGAAAATGTAGATAAATTTAGATTAATGTCAGGAAAAACTTCCAATAATTAGAGATATCCAAAAAGTAGAATGCGCTGCCTGGGGAGATGGTAGGTTTTTCCCCTTCACCTGAAGTCTTCACGAAAAGTGGTCCTTGTGACAGCTCAGTCAGTCATTCTGATCCCTTGTGACTTTGCAAGTCTATGATTCTGTGAAATTTTTTATGTTTTATATTTATGTCTGACTTGCTATTCAGAATACCTTCCATCCACCGTGAGGGAGAATATCCTTTTAAATAAATAATATTTAACCTTCATTCTCAGTCAGCATACTAGCAATTTTAAAATTTGTTTTTAATTGTAATAAATGTATAGTTTACTCTTGGTTACACAAAACCACTAAATGTCATTTGCTGGACATTCTGGCAACATTCATACCTCCGCAGAACCTTGTTTGATCTACTTTAGCTAGTGAGGCTTCACCCAGAAACTCAAACTTTGCAAACACGTAGTTCTTCTACATTTTCCTGTTAATTTGGTAAGTTTATTTTGCGTTATTCAAATTTCCTGTTGGTTGAGTATTTTCAAGATGTTTTACATTTTGATATGATGAAGTCTGAATAAATAATTTGTGGGATATTTTTGAGATGTGGCTAAGCAAATTTGAATGATATTCAATAACATTTGTATTCAGTATTGTCAACATCATCCTGGTGTTTATCTTTTGGTTTTGTCATGACCAGTTTATCATTTGTTTTTGTACAGGAGATCTTGTTGGATAATTCTGTGTTGGTAGGTCCCTGACCCTTGACTCCTAAGTTTTTGGAGAGTTTGAAGTGCTGTTTGTGTTGGGTTTTTGTTGTAATTGTTCTTGTTTTTCCTGGCACCTCTTTGTTCAACTAATTGTTAATGCAAAATGTGATCATGTGCAGCATGCTTTATGGTGTTTGTTCCATGGCACCCTAAAGAAGCCCTTCCCCCTTTGTCGGCTGGGACACTTGCTCTTTTTATCCATTTAATTTTGCATCACTTTGACTTTATGTATTCATTGCAATAAAGAAATGGGGTGGTTTGTTTGTGTATTTTGCTTGCTTTGTTTGTTTGCCGTAGCCCCTTTTCTTCCTGTTACCACTTTACATGCTAGAGAATGATGTAGAAATGTGAAACCTTCTTAGTTGCATCATGTGCCAGCCTGACTTGGGATGATCTTTTCTCATTACCTGGCAGGCACTTTAAGCATGCCCACATTGGGAAATTAAATATTAAACAGTAAGCGTTGCATTGGTCTTGTTTGTACGTTTAAACTCCAACTTGCTAGAGACAGAGGCAGTTTTAAAGATTTAAAGTATATTTTCTTAAGTGCGTAAGTAATCCTAGGCATGAAAAGAATTATTTTGTTTGTTTTTCAACATTTTTATTAGCTCTTGAACTAAATTTCTTTGAACTTATATCTGAAATATATGACTGGCATGGTATTACTTTTAAGATTTTTTTGCAAAAGAGAATTCACTCTGCTGGAGTATTGGCTCATACTTATCCTATCATTTTCTAAAAAGTTCTGGGGAAATGCTTTCATTTTGATAATCTTTTTTTTTTTTTAGTTTTCTTTACAATTATTTTCTCTCTTCTTGAATTTTAGAGCCAGTAGTTCCATGCTTAATACTTGTGCCAATCTAAAGCATTTTCCCCCCAAAGCAGTTACTGCCTAACATTCTTCTGCCGTGCAGAGTGCCGGACACCATCTACAACCAATTCACCCGCCCTGCCAACAGCGTCCCCAAGGAACCCTGCAGGAATTGTGCTCATGCTTCCTAGATTTTGCTTTGAGAACCAACATTCAAAGAGACATTTTAAATGTTTTTAAATATGAGTACTATGGTTACATTAAAATAAGGTTTTTTTTATTCAGATACTATTATTTTAAATAATTTAATAAAATTTAAATTTAAAAAACTTATTATTAAAATAAGTATGACTCTTTTTACTCTGTCCCATCCACTCATGGATTCGCCCAAATTAAAAGCCATTTCTATTACTGAAAGCCTCAGAATGAGTAAGAATTAATCATTTCAGATGTATTTAAATTATCCTTTGTTATTTGCTAGCCACATTGTAACAATGCTTACATAGTCCTGCATAATGAAGAATAAGAAATTTAGTTCTGTGATTGAAGTGGAAATATTTGGAAGCTGGTTACCAAGCTGCTAGCATCTCTTTAGCTACCTGACCCTTTCTTCTTTGAAAAGATATAGCCTTATTGTGCTTTTAGGTTAAAAATACCTCTGCCTTTCTTTGAAAATGAATTTTCCATCTACACACTAATTTATCATTTTTTAAAAAATTAATTGCTCGCTTCTGAATATTATATTGGACAATATCTAAAGTATCTTAGAAGTGAGCTTGTCTGTTAAAAAGCGTCTTTTAAAAAATACTTAAGCAGATAATATTAAAATGAATAGATATCAGGGCAGTCAGCATACACTGGACAAGAAGAAAAATAACGACTTAAATAAACAGCAAACAATTTTCTTACCTCTTTTTTTCTACTCCTTTTTGGTTTTAACTGTTTTAGTCGTGAGTTCTTTGTAAATTGTTGTTTTCTTGAATTTGTTCTGCCTCTCCAAGTAGTTTTATTATTCTGAATGTTGTATACTTATTACGTATTATATACTGAAATATAGTCACAAATTCTAAAGCTGCTTCCAAAAAGTATAAGTAGTGCAAGTTAGCATTGCATTTTCCAGCCTTAGGAATATTGAATATCACATTCTTACGTTTAGCACAGTAGTGTGGAAGGGTTAGTTGAAGTAAACCAGACCAAGGTTGTACCACCAAGAATTTAAGCCTGCTCATTCGCTGTGTGTTGGGTTTTTTTAGGTGAATCTCTGTAGCTCCTACTTGTTACTGAGAAGAGCAGTGCTCGCTTGTTTACGGCAGATTGTGCAAAGGGAGGCAGCGGAGGTTTCCGAACATGCTGTTGTTCTTGCTAAGGACAGCAGAGAAGACTTCATTCCAGGTAACGTCTTTTTCCCACATGATACATTAGTGAGTGAGTATCCTATATAATCTTAAGTTCAAATTTGTTTCTATTTTTAAATTATCTATACATGATCAAATGCTTTTTAACAAACTAGTTTCTAGTTCTTAGCCTAAAACAATCACGAAAAGCAATTACTATCAGAATCTCCATCAGGAACGTCTAACAAATATGTAAATGATAAAAGACCTTAGTTGGGTTTTTTTAAAGTGCTTTTGGATTTTGGGGTTCAGTTTAAAAATGTAGCTGGTTTTATTGGCCCCTGGAGTTAAGTTTAAAAATATGTAATCCTCTCTTTTGAAGCAGTGATGTGAGAGAATTGGATTTCCAGATAAATTATCAGACAACTTAGCCGGAAAATAGTCCAAAGAACTTCGATTTCTGTGTTGTGCTAGAATCTTTAAAGTGCCTTCACATTTCTTTATAGGACACAGACTTTTCACTAACCTTCCCATCTTTGCTTATATCAGAGCTGTAATGCATTAGAACACCAGTAACAGTCTTTAATACATAATAAATTTGTCATATATTATGTTGCCATTTCATTTTCTAACCAAAGCCCTCGTTCCAATTTGAATTCACTTAAACCTGACGGTGCCCGTTTGTTTTTCTAGTACAGGTTCTTCCACGACAGAACACAAGAGTTATTAGATAATCTTTCTATGACCCTTACTAAATTTGCTGTTTTTACCCAGAAAGGTGTATTCTTTTACCTAAATTTATTTTTTAAACTTTATTAATGAATTGATTTTAGTTTTCAACATTCACTTCCACAGGATTTTGAATTCCAGATTTTCTCCCCATATTTTCCCTCCTCCCACCCCAAGGCAGCATGCATTTTGATTACCCCTTCCCCCAATCTACCCTCCCTTCTATCACATACACCCCTTTCTCTTATCCATCCCCTTCCCCTCTCCTTTCCTGTAGGGCAAAATAGATTTCTGTATCCCATTGCCTATGTATCTTATGTCCCATTGCATGTAAAAACAGTTTTTACATTTGTTTTTAAAACTTTGAGTCCCACGTTCTCTCTCTTCCTCCCTCTCCACTCACCCACTTTGAGAATGCAAGCATTTTGATACAGGTTATGCATGTGTAGTCATACAGAACATTTCCATAATCGTCATGTTCTGAAAGACTATATTTCTCTCAACCCTGTCCTGCCCTGCATTTATTCTGTTCTCTCTTTTGACCCTGTCCCTCCTCAAAAGTGATTACCCCCTCCTCCTATTTGTCTTCTCTTCTATTATCTCCCCTGTCACCCCCCTTATTCCTTTCCCCACCACTTTCCTGTAGGGTAAGATAGATTTTTCATACCCAATTGAGTGTGTATGTTATTCTCTCCTTAAGCCAAATCCAGTGAGAGTAAGGTTCACTCATTCCCTCTTACCTCACCTAAATTTACAAAAGCTCACTGCCAGATTATACTGCAGCTCCCATCTAGTCAGACAATATACTATTGATAGTATATTTTACATTTATTTCTCACTGGTGAAATTCCAAGAACTACTGAATATATCCTTCAGTAAAATAACAAAGCACATTTTCTCATTCAGAATATACACAATCTTAGATCATGTCATGATAGAAGCTAATAATAAAAAAAACACATAATTTCTACTATGTCAGCAAAGCAAATGGGGATACTACCCAAGTTCCTTTATAATCCCTAGAATTTAAAATCCTGCCCCTCATCAAACATTTCTAAAGTCCTTACTATGCGTAAGCCATCATGTTAGGTATTGGGGTTTAAAGATAATTGAAATAGTTGGTACTTCAAGAAGAAATTTATTCAGGATTTACTCAAGATATAAAACAAAAACCAATAAATTTAATATTCAGTGCTAAACATAAGTTATGCCATATATAGATAAATAGAATTCAGACAAAGCATCTTGGAATATTTTAAGAGGGTATAACATTTTGAGCTGGTGGTGTTAGGGACGCTGTCTGGAGAAGATGGTGCCTGATTTAAATTTTGACTGAAAATAAAATTCTGAAAGACAAATTAGAAAGGAGTACATTCTAGGTGTGGAAGATGAATGCAGAAAGATAGAAAATGATATATTTAGTTTATGGAACAATTAATAGTCCAGTTTGGAGAGAATATAGAGAATAAATGGGATAGTGTGAAAGAGAAACAGAAAAGCAGATTGGAACTAGGTTGTGGAAGGTCTTAAATGATGGACTAAGAAGTTTCTTTTGTCCTCAAGGCAATAGTGAGTCACTTAAGGTTTTTGAGCAAAAGAATGATATGATCAGACCTCTGCCTTAGGAGTATTTTAAAAGCTAGAGAGGAGAGGGACTACAGGCAGAATGACCACTTAAGAGACTGTAATATCATTGTCAGCAGAAAAAAAGATGGTAGATGCAAGAGATGTTGTGGGTACAGAAACAGATTTAGAGAAAGAAGAAAGAATAAAATACAATTTTGTCATTTCAAATTTAGTTAAATACAACAGAAACTGGAAAGTTTTCAGTGGAGGAAGCTTTTGGATAGTTCACTTTTGGACATTTTGAATTTAAGGTACCAGCAAGATTCTACCCCAAAAACATCTATGAAGAGGTTAGAAATACACCTGGAATTTAAGAGGGTAGTCTGAAAGGACTAATGTGTTCTTAAGCTGTATTAAGCGAGGCATGGGTTCTAAGACTAAGGAGATAACCACATCTTGAGTGTTGTTTTGTAACGAAAGCACTGGTAAGTTAAAAAATATCCAGAAGAGAATAAAGTGGTCAAGATCCTTGAGATTATGGTACATGATTATCAGTTAAAAGAATTAGTTATTGTTTAGCCTGAAAATGAGAGGACTTAACTGTCTTCAGATATTGGAAGATAGAAAGTAAGACTAGATGTAAAAATTTCTTATTACTCTGCATAACACTGCACACTATAGGACTGAGTAGTAAATAACTGAGGGAATTAGCTCTACCCAAATTCTTTCAAGAACTAAGAAATACCACGCAAACTCCACCATGTGTCTTGGGAAAAAAGATACGCAGAAGGAAAATGTTGACCATGTCTAGAAGCCACTTTGGCCTGTGCCCTGGAGTTCCTGGGTCTAAATTAACCCCAGCCTTTGTGGTTGTGAGGCAAGGAGCAATAACTATCCATCACCTCTCATCCTCCTGCCTTTTTATGTTAAGGAACAGTAGTTTTTAAGTCCTTTCATTGCCTACTTTCCATTTTAAATATTGACACAGACCCATCAAATATAAAAGTATGTCCCTATTGTTGTGATAAAGCTTTGCTTTGAACTGATTCCCATTATTTTACATATTGTTCTGAGTACTCAAACTCTTGAAGGGATTGTTTTCCTCAATGGTTATGACTGACCCATAAGCCTTTTTTTAGATGTAAATTGGGTACTCAGACAAAGATTTAACCTCTTTTAACACTCGAAACTGTGAACTATGAAGTGCCTGAGTCAATAGGGGGAACCCTGTGTCTTCCCAGGAGATGATTCCCTTATTCTAGAGGACTGTCATTAAATACAAGCCCAGAGAGCCCACCTGAGCCTAGGGAGTCTGAATTCCTGACCCCAAAATCTCATCTGACCTATCCTTCACCCCATGTACAACCATAGCTGCAGAGCCTATTTAGAACCATGGGGAATTGCCTGGCCCCAGAACAGTATTGTCTCTTTCCGATGTCCCATTAGAAGTGAAAGACCCAGGTAGAGGGGCATCCACATCCTTTCTCATCCCCATGCTGAACAAAACCTAAAGAATTCCTTGTCCCTTTTGCCCCAGCTCATTGAAAAGTAATTGAGATTTCCACTTCTAAGCTGGTTGTGGGCCTCCCAGAAGATCTCGGTTCTACTTTTCAGAAAGCATTTCAACTATTATGACCTCCACCCTATGGAAACTATGGAAAATACTTCTGGAGGCCCCTGCTCCAACATCATCACCATTAATTAGATTACAGTAAGAAATTCCACTCTTACGCTCTCCTGAAAACCCTAAGAAACATCATACCACATGTACAAAAAGATTTATAGCAACATTCTTTGTGGTGGCCAAAAACTGGAAATCAAGGGGATGCCCATCAATTGGGGAATGGCTGAATAAATTATGGTATATGAATGTAGTGGAATACTATTGTAATGATGAACAGGAAGACTTCAGAGAGGCCTGGAAGGACTTATATGATCTGATGCTGAGTGAAAGGAGCAGAACCAGGAGAGCTTTGTACACAGCAACAACCACAGTGTGTGAGGATTTTTTCTGGTAGACTTAGAATTTCATTGCAATGCAAGGACTTAAAAAATTCCCAGTGGTCTTTTAAGGCAAAATGCCTTCCATATCAACCGCAGAACGGAGCAGATCATTTTCTTTTGTATTACGTTTGGTTTGTTATATGATTTCTCCCAGGCATTTTAATTCTTCTATACTATGCTATGGTGAAAATGTATTTAATAGGAATGTATGTGTAGAACCTATCTAAAATTGTACGCTGTCTTGGGGAAGGAGGGAGGAGGTGGAGGAAAGGAGGGAGGGAAAGAAAAAATCTAGGTTGTATGGTAGTGATTGTGGAACAGTGAAAATAAATAAAATAAAGTAAAATTTAAAGAAAAAGAAACATCATAGCCAAAACCTCGAGCTTCCAGATCCAAGGAAAAGTACTCCAAACAGCCATAAAGTAAGACTTAAAGTACTCGGGAACCACGATCAGCATCACGTAAGACTTGGCAGCTGCCGTTCTCGCAAGAGGAGAGCGTGAAGTGTAATATTCCAAAAGATAAAGAGTTACAACCAGGGAAAAAGAAACATAGAAAAGTACAAACATTTGATTCTTTGGAAGGGATTGTGAGATGATGAATCCTTTACCTGCTAATAATGGGAGAATAAACAGTTTTCCTCTCAGAGCTGTATGGTCTTTAAGAGTCATACAGAGCCTGAAATAATACAGTACACACAAACATACACACACACACATACAGTACACACAAAGACACCCACACACACTCAGACACGCACACACACACCCCCAAAGGAAAGGAAATCATCACAGATAAAGGATAATGGAACACCTTCACATACACAAAGAGCATGGTATAGAAATACATTGAGCTCAGTAGACAAGTTGGCAAAGAGGCTGGTGGATATTATGAGGAAGTTCAAAATAGGAAAGAGAATTATCCTAAGCAAAATGACTGGAACATTGTGGGGAGAATAAAGGGAAGGTTAAGAGGAAGGAAAAATATTGATTTTAAATCTGTGGTCAAGTTCAGATGTGCAATCAGTTGGAAGGGCAGCTATATGGTGAAGTGGATGGAGTGGCAGGCCTAGAGTCAAGGAAACTCATATTCCTGATTCAAATGTGACCTTAGACTCTTACTAGCTGTGGGACCCTGGGCAAGACACTCATCCCTGTTGGCCTCAGTTTCCTCGTCTGTAAAATGAGATGGAGAAGAAAATGGCAAACCACTCCAGTGTCTTTGCCAAGAAGATCCTAAACAAGAGGTCACAGCGAGTAGGACATGACTGAACGACAATAATCATTTGGGAAATGACTGAACTAATTATGGTACATGAATGTAAAAAATAATAGCACAGAATAATAATAAGCTTTAAAAAATAAAGTGACAGTTCCAGAGTCAAGTGGAAAGTACCAGGAAAGTAATTTATACTCTAAATAAAGATTGTAAAAACAACCAAAAGGAGCAGCCAACATTGGAAAAGAGTAGGAGGAAATGATGTGTCTTCAAGAGAAAGTCCAGGGTACAAGGTAGACATCTGTACAGATGGTGGTAAGTGCATGTCATGTAATAGGATGAATACAGAGAGGGATGGAGTGGAATAAGCAAAGACAAGTAAATGATATATGTGATACTAAAACAATGTAAATTGAAAGAACAAGAACCAAAGAATAATAAAAAGCAAATGGTGGAAAATTACAAAGAAGCATGACGCAAAGAAGAGATATGAGCAAATATCCCTCCCACTTCTTCGCAGAGGTGAGAGATTCATGAGTATAGAACACTGCATTTATTTTGAGACTTCTTCAATGTTTTGATCAGTTTAAGTGTTTTTTTTTCTTTAGTTATATTAGATGGTTTACTGGGTGAGTTGGAGCAATAGTAGGAGAAATTTTGGATATATAAAAATAAAATGTATGAATATTTTTAAAATAAATGTTTATTGAAACGAAAGTCCATTATAAAATAAGACATAACTGATCGATACATATTTAGACTATAAAAGGGGCATTCTTCAATGATAGTACTCAAAAATAGCTCTGCAGGATCTGTTGGTCCAGCTCAAAACATCAGCCAGCTAAAATAAACCCCAGTAAATGAGCCACAGTAATTGAAAACTTGATTTTGCCAAGACTTATGTAAATAATATTTGAATAATTCTGAATGTGTGATATAGCAGTTTTGTTTTCTGTATTACTCAGATCATGGATTTTCTTCTTATCAGATGCTAATATCCGGGAAGTGGGCCTTGAGGGGGCCTTGCTGAACTTACTGGACAAAGAGTCTGATCAGAGGTTGTGCCAGGATATCAGAGAGACCCTGAGTCATATGATCACATCAATGGCTGTGGAAAAGCTTTCTTTTTGGCTAAAACTCTGTAAAGATGTCCTTGCTTCATCAGCTGGTAAGTAAGACATTCTCATTGCGATTACGAAAACAAATATAATATAGATATTCAAGGGGTTCTCACTGAAAATTTAAGACTCCTTATTGTGCTATTTTATGTATTGTGTTAGGGTGAATATATTGGCCATACTCATAAAATGAGAGGTTCTGAGCTTTTAAATTTTTTTCTTTCATATTAAAATCATTTTCAAGTGTACAAAACCCTATGCTTAAATTGTGATAAAGTATTTTTGACTTTATAGCCGAGTATGGCTCAGGATGCTGTAGCATTGCTTAGACTATTCCTAAAAGCGTGGCTGTACGTATGTCCAGCATTGTCTCTGTCCACATAATTATAATAAGTACAGGGATTGACTAACCAATAAATATTGAGAAAGCTGCAGTCAAGTAAATCTTCAGAATAAATAGCACATGGATGATCCCAGTTTCTGTTTCTTCGGGCCTAATAGTGGCAGTGGTAACTGTCAGTATTGCTATTTACCTAATGTATTATCTGATAGAATAAAAGTCAAAGGAGTTAAATTCATTTTTAAAATTCTGTTGATACATTTTCTTTTGTTTGAACAGATTAAAGCAAAGTCCTTTACAAAATACATTTCTCAACAAAAAAAATTACATTATTTGTTTAAAAGGAATAAGTTCTTTAACTTTGTCCTTATAATACTAACATAAATAGCATGTTGCTCTTGGCTGTCCTTTTGTTGCAGTCATTCTGTATGTTCCTTGGATTCTGCTTTTTCCATCTTCATCATTTCACGCAAATCTTGTATTTCTCATAAGTGTTCATATTTTATTCCTTATGTTTCAGTATTCCATTCATATCCCATAATTTTTTCACCCATTCGCCATTTCTTGGCCACCTGTCTTGTCTTCACAGTAACATCTTCTGTGGACTTTCTTACATATTTGGAACCACTTTGGTAGTAAAAGACTAGCAGTGGGATCTCTGGGTCAAAGCTTTGGAAAAACTTAGTAACTTTTCTCTTAGGATTTCAACTAAAATACATGATTTTATACTCTTTTCTCCTTTTATTTTATGAATATTGGTTATTCAGCTTTTTTATGGTTTTGCTTATGGTTATGGCACAAAGATTAATGGAACCCTTTTTTATGAAAAAAGGGGAAAGTTCATTGTACAATCAAAGGGAGCTGTAGGTTATCTTTTTGACAAATTCAGGTATCTCTTCCCAAAATAGTAACTAACATTTCTTTCTGGTGTTCCCCATTTTAAGGGATACTATTTTTAAGGTGCCACGTATATACATAAAAGTGCTTATGTAAATGTCAAGTTATAATCATCTTTTTCCTTTTGCTTCTCAAACACAGTTTTCTCTCTCACTATTTTTTTTAAGTTTTTTTGATTCTTTTTGTTTTTGAATCATAGGCAGCCTTGGATTTCCCCTTCACCCATCCAATGAGCCTACCCTAAAACATTCAGCTAACACAGAGGGACTGCATTCTGCAACATTTTGTACCGGTTCACTGTTGGAAGCTAGAATTCAACTTTTCTCACTTAATTTGTATAGGTCTTTAATTATTTTTCAATCATATGAAAAGGACTTTGTCCTTTGTGACATTTTTCTATTAAGATGAGGCATGTCAGCAAGCATTTATTAAGCATCTGTGCTGGCCAGGCATTGTGCCCAACCCTGAGGACACAAATAAAGGGGGAAAGAGTCCTTGCCGATGAAGAATTCATAATCTAGCGGGATGGAACAAAGCAAAAGTAAATATTGATAGATAAGGCATTTACAGAGAAACAAGTAAATTTCCTTTCCTGTACTCCAGCTTCCTTAGTTTCTTTTGAAGAGAATTTGAGGAGTTTTCTAAAAGAATCATCAGCCACCTAGTGATAGTCATTGCAGGTAGTAAACCAATGCCTTCTAATGGCATTATTCATTAATAAATGTGTCATAGATGCTGTATTTCATACAGTTTAACTGTAACTGTAATTATTTTGGCAAGTGGCACGTACTGTGACCATAATTGTTCCTGTGCCTAGGTAGATAGGTCTTTTGTATTACCAAAAAGTACATGAATTATAATTGTAGAAATAGTTGTTCTAGTTTCAATTTACAGTCATTTGTGTCCTTTTAAAATATATTTTAATAAATTGTAACATGACTTTTTCCTAATAAAATCATAGATTTTACAACTGTTGCTTCTGTGGATACAACTCAGGAAGATGACGTGGATAAGGGAGATGATGCTTCAGTCCTAACCTGCAAAAGTGATGAGAAATGCCGGCCTGTTGCCCATCCACGATGGGCTACTAGAGTTTTTGCTGCTGAATGTGTTTGTAAAATAATCAACCAATGTGAGAATTCAGACAGTGCTCACTTTGACATTGCTTTGGCTCAAGAAATGAAAGAAAGGGATTCACGAAGTAAGTATCAGACAAGTGAACTGGCAAAATAATCATTGAAGTAATGCACTGCTCTTTTTAATATGTAATTTAGTGGCTGATTTTCAAAACTAACAATCGGAGATATTAAACGTAATATACTTGCTACTAGACATTATCTGATACCTCATTGTGGTATAAAGGTGACCTTGGGTTCTTGAAGGCTATAACGACAAAGTTCAAAGTCAGACAGATCCTTTTAAACCAGACAGACTTCCAATCCAGGCCCAGTGGTACTCTGCAAGTTCATCATCTGGAGACTAAATTCAGAAAGACCTATAACTAGACTGGCTGCAGGGTAAAGCATTTTTCAGCCATAACTCTTAGAGAATGTCTAACAAATTGCCGATGTGTGGTAATATGTATCCATTGATTAGGAGTACATACATACACTGATGAAATCACAAATCATTTGAATAAAAATTTGACTACGAAATGAAAAGAGATTTAGAATAAGTGTGACACTAATGAAATGACAGTGTAATACTTGTTATCTCTTTTATATGATTTTCATTATCTGGTTTTCAGAATTGATGCTGAAGTATTAAAAATTGTTTCAGTTTTGAAGTTTCATGGTAACAGGAATTTAGAGACCCAGTTACCTCTGTGAACTAACAAGCACTTTTGTTTGATGTAAGGGAGATTTAGGCTTATTGGAAATAATCTTACAGGGATATTATGTGGATTAACTGTCATAAAAGACTTTAATAATTTAACATTCCCAGGCTGAGAGGAAGCCCCAGACCTATAGCAAATAAACTCAGTGTGCAAGAATAGGTGCCCACTGGCAGCTTTGTTGTTTACAACCCATTTCTAGGTCACAGATTCAGGGTGGATTGAGTGAGGAGGAATTGCATGAACAGCCTTGCATCATAAGGAGTTTTTTCAGTGAAGGGACTACATAGGCCCTATGTGGAGAGAAGCAAAAGTTTGGAAGCAGGCAGGAGCAGTGGATATGAGACTGACTCAAGGAACAGAGCAGGGTCTCAGTACCAATGTCTGATCCACTCTGAAAAATGGAAAGAAATAACCGGGGCAGAAATCTGAGATGAAAGGGAAGCCTACCATCCTTTCACCCTGAAACAGCATAGATTTCCAGCTGTAACCTAAAAGAATGAACAGACAAAAGAGATGCCCAATATAAAGAGTCATTCTGGTGAGAGGGATGCTCAAGGCCCACACCTGGAGGAGAGTGACTTCAGAACATCTGCAAGCAAAGCCTCCACATCACAGGCTGGGCACACGTTTGGCTGGAAATCCCAGAAGAGATGAAGTAAGAGTTAAAAAAAAAAAAGTCAGAACACTGAAAAAATAGAACCAAAGATAAAGTATTTCATAAAATAACTGACCTGGAAAACAAATGAAAGAGAAAAAAATTTTAAGGATCATTGGGCTACCTGAATTCATGACCAAAAAAGAAAGAACCTTGTCATCATATTTCAAGAAAATGGCCCAGATATCTTAGAACCAGGGGATAAACGGAAATTTTTAAAAATCTTTCCTGAAAAAAAACCCCCAAATGTAAACTCCCAGGGGCATTATGGCCAAAATTCAGACCTTCCAAGTCAATGGAAAAAATATGAAGCAGCCAAAAATAAAAAAAAAAAATTCAAATACTGAGAAACTATAGTGAGTCTCATCTGAATTGGTCAAAAGAAGGAAGAATGCATATAAGCATACACACATAGTTGAGTACAGAAATACATTCACTTAAAAGGGGAAAAGGAGGGAAAGAGAAGGGGGAATTAGAGGGGGAATTAGTAGATTAGTCCTAAGCAAGAAAAGCTTTAAGGATGTACAAAAATAATTATAGCTCTGTCTGAGGTGACAAAGAATGAAAATCTGAGGGAGTGCCCATCATTTGGAGAATGACTGGTTTGTATGGTTTATAAGAAGTTATGTAGGGGGTAGTTTCAGAGAAACCTGAGAAGACTTGTATGAACTGATGCAGAATTAAATAAAAAGAACCAGGAACATTATTTATACTGGGACGACAATATGGTAAAATCACATAACTTATTAGCCATTCTGATAAGCATTATAATCAACCATGATTCCAGTGGACCTTTCACCTGGAGACCAGGTGTGGCCCTCTAGATCCTCAAGTGCCTCCCTTTGACAGAATCCAGATTTCATGGAATAATAAAAGTAATAAAATAATAAGTAAGTAAATAACAAAATAATAAAAGTAATAAAAGGATTTGTTCTGTAAAACTTGAACTCGGTCAGATCGCCACATCCAAGGACCTACAAGGCCACATGTGACCCCTAGACTGCAAGTTCCCCACCCCTGGTTAGTTTAATGGACTTGCCCAAGGTCACACAGTAAGTGGCAGAGAGAGGACTCTCTCTCTCTCTTTTTCTTTGTCTCCAAAGCCAGTCATCCTTGCATTGACCTGTGACCTGTCTACATTCAAGAATTGTACAGAACTGTTGCCCCGACTGGTAATAAACAAAATGAGGCTAATCATCACTTATAGAAACTAGTTCTTTGGACTTTTAAAGTCATAAATCTGACTGCTTTCCAAGTCTTTCTCATTCAGGAGTTCTTAAGCTTTTTTGTGTCATGAACACGTTGACTATTTTTTTGCACTCTGATGAAGCCTGTGGACCCTTTTAAAAATAATGCTTTTAAATGAATAAAATGAAATACATAGGGTTATGAAACTAATTACCTTAAAAACAATTATAAGAAAAATTTTAAATAATTTCCAGGACCCCAGAATAAAAGTAACTCCTGGAATGTGTTAATACTACAAGTATGAGGCTGCAAGCTAATCCAGCCATTCTGGAGCCCAAAGGGCTACAAAAGTATGCATACCATTTGACCCAGCAATACCACTTCTAGGACTGTAGCCCAAAGAAATCATAAAAATGAGAAACAGCCCCACATGTACAAAAATATTTATAGCAACTCCCTTTGTGGTGGCCAAAAAGTGGAAATCAAGGGGATGCCCATTAATTGGGGAATGGCTAAACAAGTTGTGGCCTATGAATGTTATGGAATACTATTGTGCTATAAGAAACGATGAACAGGAAGACTTCAGAGAGGCCTGGAAGGACTTACATGAACTGACGCTGAGTGAAAGGAGCAGAACCAAGAGATCGTTGTACATGGTAACAACCACAGTATGTGAGGAATTTTTCTGGTAGACTTAGCCCTTCACAGCAATGCAAACATTCCCAGAGGACTCTTGAGACAAAATGTCATCCACATCCACAGAAAGAACTATGGAATTGGAATGCAGAATGAAGCAGAATATTTTCTCTTGTGTTATATTTTGTTTTGTTTGGGTTTTTCTCATGATTTCTTCCGTTCGTTGTAATTCTTCTATGCAACATGACTAATGTGAAGGTATGTTTAATAAGAACGTATTTGTAGAATCCATATGAGATTGCATGCTGTCTCGAGGAGGGAGGGGGAGAAAATCTAAGACTTAGGGAAGTGATTATAGAAAATTGAAAACAAATTAATAAAAAAATACAAGTATGCAGTAACTTTTTACATGATTTACTAATAGCTATCTTCCACAGTTTCAAATACTAATAATGAAAAATGCTGTCCACCTCCAGGGAAATAACTGATCGAGTCTGAATGCAGATTGAATTTTTTCACTTTCTGTAATTTTTTGTGGGGTTTTTTTCCCTTTGGGTCTGTGTTTTCTTTCACAACATGACTAATTTGGTAATATGTTTTGTGTGACTTAACATTGTAACCCACATTAAATTACTTATTGTCTCAGTGAAGGGATAGGTGAAGGAGGGAGACAGAAAATTTGAAACTCAAAAGTTTTTCAAAATAAATGTTTAAAACTGTTTTCTTATGTACCTGGGAAAAAATAAAATATGTTTTTTAAAATAGCTATCTTTCAAAGGTGTTAACATTATAGTATGATTTTAATAGGACCTGTATTTGGTCAGGTTTCATATGTGGTTATATGTAAATAGTTTATTACATGTGGAATTAACTATATTCAACCAATGGTAAATTAAGTCAAGAGGTACATGAGAGAAGTATTTATCACAAAACAAAAATAGAAGATATTCACGTATGAGAAATTAAGTATCAAAACAGCATCATTTTTTCCCTGATCAGATCTTTGGTTCTTTTCTCATCAGATGATTTTTTGGTATTGCATCTTGCTGACTTGATCCGTATGGCTTTCATGGCTGCTACAGACCATAGTGACCAGCTCCGCCTGTCTGGTCTTCAGACACTATTAGTTGTTGTGCGACAGTTTGCAACTATTCCAGAACCAGAGTTCCCAGGTCATGTGATTCTGGAACAGTATCAAGCCAATGTAAGACTTTTTGTGTTAGATAACCTTTGGTTGGAAAAAAAATTTGTCAATAATATTCACAATTCTCTAAAACTAAGTAGCAGTATCATTATGAATTCTTAAGTGAAGATGTATGGCCCTATTAAAATATCAGTGGTCTACACAATGTAGGAAGACATTTTGTAAAATGGAGCTTCCATAAGCCTGAGAAGGAAACTAAGTCGAAGTTCAGGTGCATCAGTTTTCTAGATGACTGATGTTGCTCTTTGATGTACAATAAAAGTTTTTATAACTTTGAATGTTAAATTACTTTATGAACATTGCTTTATGATTTTGGTTAATGAAGTAATTTCATAATAAAACTATTCATAAAATGTCTAGGCAGTCAGTATAACAGTAAATCATCCTAAACAGTGAAAAAATGTTTACCTTCTCTTCAAGTTATTTATCACAAATTATTGTCAGAGAAGCCAATAATATATGTAACTTTGTGAAAGTACTCCACACATAAAAGACAGTCTAGATTCTTACTAAAGAACGTATGTTCTAGATTTCTTTGAAACTGTTTATGGTTATGCATCAAAAATCCTAGAAAGATTATAACCTGTCCGAAAATCCTCTAGCAACATTCATCCAAGAAAACTTCCTGCTGTGATTCAGAGGCAGCTCCTGATAACTAGAAATTAGGCAGGCCAGTTCAGTTCACCTGTTTAGCGTTCTCCATACACTTCTTTCCAGGAAGTAACGTTATTCTCCACTTAGCTAAGGAGAAAGACAGGATAGGGGATTGAAATTATTTTAAAATATTATTTTATAATGAACTGTTTATTTGCACTTAACCAATAGAAACCTTCTTCTGTTCATACTTGCTGTTTTGTGTGATTTCTGATCAGGTGGGAGCAGCTCTTAGACCAGCCTTTACTTCAGACACACCACCAGATGTGACTGCCAAAGCATGTCAGGTGAGGTCTTAAAAAGAAGTGAGAAATTAGAGACTTCTCAAGGCAGAGCTTTCAGTTGCTGAGGTGTTTTGTTTTTTTTAATGCTTTTCTAACTACTAACATTGCTTCCTTCCCCCTCTTTTTGAACACTTTGGTTGTCATATTTTCATAGAACTACACCTATATTAGGCATACTTTAAATCTTATCAAATAAGATTACAGTGTTACATATTCTAAGCAGGCATCACTGTAATGTTTAAATGAAGTTAATTTTAAATCGAGTTACCAGATATTTTATATATCAAACTTCAGATTATTTCCCTTCTCTGTGGCTCTAATTCAGAGGTTCAGCTTAGCAGTTAGTTGATCAAAAGATCTAAGTAGCCAGCGGAGGAGGGGGAGAGGGGAGGAACAACAATAAATCTGAATAATCCACAAACTAGGAAATCATGTCTTGAGCAGATACATAGATTTTCTATTTTGTGTAATCATTGGTGAATTTTTAATTGATTAAAAACTTAGAACTACATGGTTTACACATTATCAAATTCCTATTATCTATGATTTGAGTAGTTTTTTAAACTAAATTTTCTTTGTTAAGTATATGTTTAACCTGAAAGTTATACTGGATTCTTAAATAATGAGTTTATTCCATCAAGATTAGAAACTTCAGTTAAATGTTAATCCAGACATTTCTCTATTTACCCTCTTTGGTAACTCTGATTGCTTTCCCCCCAAATTAAGAAACCCTCCACTTTGTAGTTTTTAATATTCTTCAGTGTAATCACTACTTTCATTCCCTTACTTTCTTTGACTTTTAAATCATGGTTTTCCATTAATTATATTGTTTTGGCATCTCTACTACCTCCAGCATTTTGTTTAATACACTATTTTCAGTGAATAGGTTCCTAATACTTAAATAAATACCACCAAAATCACATGTACGTCATTTATAATTTTAAAAAATAAAGCATGTCTTTACTTCCTAAACTGCTAGGTTTGCAGTGCCTGGATAGCAAGTGGAGTTGTAAGTGATCTTAATGATCTCCGAAGAGTTCATCAGTTGCTTGTATCATCCTTGACAAAAATACAGGCTGGGAAAGAAGCCTTGAGTCAGTTATATAATGAAAGTGCTTCCACTATGGAAATCTTAGCTGTTCTCAAAGCCTGGGCAGAGGTTAGTACTTTTTCATCTTTAATTCAATTTTCAATAATTGCTTTTTTATTTATTGAACCACTAAAACTATAAAAATATTAACTGTGTATGTAATATGAATTCCAGCTTTTTAAGATTAAAAAAAAAAAAAACTTGTACCATATTCAGGATAATTTATTTGCCATGGAAACTGGTAATTGAGCTTACCTCATACCAGCTCCCAACTTAAAGCAACAGTGGCGTTCCATTGCCTGCTGTTAGGGAGATGTTCTAATAATTAGAAGTAGGAAAAAATCAATTTTCGTGGCAGCTTTAAACAAAATCTTAAAAATTGGGAAAAAATTCATATTCACTTCTGTGAACTGTTAAGCTTCACACTCTATAAGACCTCGAAATTTTACAACCTACATTGTGTCAAGTGAAAAAATACTTTCTTTTTATTGCATTTTTCTCTGTCTTTATAATTTGATAAAGGTCTTAGGCCATCCCTCCCTGTGGAAGGACAACAGTCAGTGGTTCTCCCTCTCAGGAGAAATCAAGACAGAAAGAAAGGGCTTCAGAGTTGTGGTGGGTAAAGAATGAAATGACTGAGGAAACGAAGGTCTGAGCTTCTGAGCATCCGACTTATTAAGCAATCCATGCTCAGTTTAGCACCCTAAGTCAGACTTTTATACGTTAAAAATAATCAAATAAAGCCAGCTAATTAAAAGGAAACAATACAACGTTAGGTAATCTGATTTCTCAGTGGATGAAAGATTAGGGACTTTTCGGGTTGAGAGTGAGAGAGCAAACAGGTACAATTCCCTAAATTTATTATATGAGGTATCCCAGTCCCCCTAAGTGTCTATATAAACAGTCAAAGGGATATTGGAAACAATAACTGATTGATTAGCAGAGGGCCAGTTTTAAGAAAAGACATATGGGTTGTTTGAGTTGTACAGTTGTGAGAAAACTCCTTGCTTCAGTCTTAGGATCTGAGGGTGTTTCTGGTCAATATAATGTAAGTCCTTAGTTAAGGTCTCTAAGCAACAGGTAGAGTTGGTCCTGCTTCTCAGCCATGCACAGCTAGATTAAAACAATACAATAAGTTTTTCTCCCAATTCCCACAATCCAATGAAGTTTTCTCACAGAGAAATTGGACTGGACCCATAAGTGAACAGAAACTAGGCTCGCTCCAGAATTAAGTCACAAGATGGAGTCATTATAGTTTACTCGTTTCCCACAATTAACTACTCACTGTTCTAACCCCCTCAATTCCCTCAGAATATAATAGAACCTAATCTTTTTGCACGTAGTCCAGTAGACTCATATTTCAGAGCCTACTCAAATGTGTATAATAGTTGAATATATTTGGAAAAATATCTGTTTCATGGAAGGAAAGGGTAACTAGCAATGAGCACCAGACTACTTATATAAAAGTAAATATAGAGTTGCCATGGATTCTGAAAGAACTATGATTGTTAAAGTTAGAGACAGAAAACTTGGGAATTGGGAAGAAGTTATGTTAGATATGTTAGTCTGAACAATTGAAATGGCCTGAACAATAACAAAATGCTTCCATTCTGATAAGAGGAGAAGATCCAAGTGCACAAATCCAACATTGTCTGGGGTAAGAGAGAGAATTGAAGTAAGAGGGAGGGTCTCGGTGTGGTTCTGTTCTACTTTGAGTATCTTAAGAGATGACTAAAAGGGGAGGGGAAAAGGAATGCAGAATGGAAAGAATGAAGAAGAAAGGTGAAGAATATCCTAATTCTTATTACTAGGAGCACAAGAAAAGGAGTATACAAACATGAAGAAGGGGTAGGCAGAAGCAGGCATCTTCAAAATGAGGATGACCTTCTGTCATAGCTAGAGAAGAGTTTGAACACACTGGCAGAATTTGGTGTAGTAATACATTAAACTCAACAGGAAAACAGGATTTAAGAGGAATTGTTACTGGAATGGTCCCAAGCAATAAAATCCATCTACTGCTGCAGACCATAAAGGGGGAGATTAAAAGAAGAGAAAGCATTAGAATCTGTGATCAAAGTCTGGGTAAGATGAAGGGAAGAGGAACAGTAGAATGGAAAAAAAACCACCTGAATTATAGATTACTGGCTTTTTAATCGTATTTCTCTCCTTCACCACTCTTTTCTTTGTAAAGAGGGGTATAGATAGGAAAATATAAGAGAATATGATGGACAGAATTGCACAACATAAATAGGGATTCTTGCAGTAATGAGTGAAACTTAAATAGGTAACTGAAACAGCTATATTCATAGACAGGGTAAATGAAGCCTACTGTAACCTGATTTGTAGAGATCCCATGGTATTTCTCTCTGGCCTATGCCATCTCCATAACATGGTTAATCATGAACAAAAGTCTAAGGCTATGTGTAATTTTCCCTGGTTCGGTGCATTCATGGATGAGTACACAGCTACTTACAGTCTCTGTATGGTTATAATGTGAAGTCTGGTATTGACAGTTGAGATTACCACAGACATATTTACAAGATTATTCACATGACTTAGATACTATTAGAAAAACTGACAGGTTTTATTCATTAGAGGTAAATATTTTTCCTTTACAGAATCCAGAATAAAAAGTTCTCGGTCTAATATAGTGTCTGGGATTGTAGAAAATTCATCCTTGATCATATTTTTCCTCCATATAGTTTGAGTTTTGGAGTTTTTTCCTCTATATAGTTTGAGAACAGTAGTTCTCAAACTGTTTTTGCTCCTAGAACAGTATTCTTTACCTTGACATATAGTGGCACACTGAATTGTTTATGTTTGCAACAAACAAGGGGTTAATGGAAGTCAGATCTCCAGGCCTTGAGTTTCCTTCATCTATCCTTCTCTTCTCCTCCCCCTTCACCCTTTTCTTTTTCATTTTCCAAGACTCATCATCAAGAAGGCATAGGTAAACAGTTGTGGCCTTTCCATAGCCAAGCTGGGAAGAGCAGGCAGCAGAACTACAAGTGTGAGGTGTTGATGTGCTGCACACATCCTTAGAGAACCAGTTGGCCAATACATATACCAGAGCTCAAGTCCGAAACAGTTGTTGCCCTGAAAATGAACTCTAAACCATTCTTTTTCAAAGAGGAAATTTTTTAAGCAGTCCTTCCAAATGGTTCTAAGTGTTGACACAAGTAGAGGAAGATTTCAGAATTGAGAATGTGATTAATTTTTCATGCCTTTACTTTTGTATTTTGTACAAACTATGGCTGATTCCTCTCTTGATCTCCCAGTGTGATGTTATGTCATGTTATGTTATGTTATTGTCTTTGGCAATCTGGTAAAGCCTATACTTCCCTTCTCAGAGTGTTTTTAAACACATAAAGTAAAATACATAAGATTACAAAGGAATTTCAATTATATTGAAATATAGCAATCAAATTTTTTTTAATATTGAGCAGATCCCAGATTAAGAACACCTGTCTCAGAAAGTAACCAGCTGGATGATCTTGACCCAAAAGTATTTAAGTTGAAGGAAAAATGTTTGTACTTTGTCACTGTCTAATAGGTATCATTATAAAAATCTGAGCTGAACATTAAGAGATTCATTTGTGTATATGTATATAATTATGTATTTTGCCTTTTAAAATAGCTAATTTAACAGTTACTCTTCTACCAGTATGAATGAGTTTAAATACATATACTCTGTGGATGTTCAATATATGTTTACAAAATTTAGTTTGTAGTGTTGAAAGAGAAAAAGTAGATACTTTTTCTGGTTAAGCCATGCTCTAAAGCCTTTCTAACTTAGGTGAAATTACTAGGAGCTTATGCTCCCGTGGCATAGCTCATAGCCTTCTAGCATCCAGGGCTACCTTCCCATCACACAGAGACATCAGAATAGGACTTTGTGGTAGATTTTATTTTAATAATCTAATCCTAGAAATTATTCCTAGGTAATGCTGAATATGGTTTGTGTCACCTTTGTCCAGTGATTTAGTGTCAAGTTTCAGCTGATAATAAATAGACTTGGTGATTTTACTTTATCTTACTAATCTGAAGTGTCCAGCATGCTGGCATTTTGTTGTCAAACAGCTGACGTACTAGATCTGTATGCATTCCATTCCAAGTAACAGTAGCAATGCATTACCTTAAGGTAAAAAAAACAAAGGTAACCTGTAGAAGGAAACCAGGAAGAAAAGCATTTTATTCAACAGGTTCTGTGTTCAGTGGGATAGGAATATTTTATCTTCTTAATTTCCCTGATAAAGCCCTGTAATTTTCTTTTTTGTTGTCTTAAAACTAATACAAAAGCTAAGATTTTTGGCTTAGTCTATGCTAAATGTATCTACACACTGTATTATTAAGAACTCAAACATTAAAATTGTATTTGGGTCCTTAATTTGGGGGAAAAAGTCTCCAGGATCACTTCTTTCTCAAAATTCCTTAAGGAATAGGAAATCAGGTGTTTAGTTTCTCTGTTTTTAAAGTCCTCTCAAATATCTGGCATGTGATTTTAGAGTAAGTGGAAACTGCTTCCACAAGCTAATAGTTCTAGAACTGGAATGGAACCTTAGAGATCATCTAGTTCCACCTCTTATTTTATATTTGAGGAAATTTAGGCCTCACTCACATCCTTTGACTCAAAATCCAGGGCTCTTCCCACTGCACCTTACTGACTTCTACTTTGTAGGCAAGTACATCTCAGTGATCTAAGTTTGGGCATGAAGGTAGAAGATGACCAGGCACTTTTTAAGTGCTTACTCCACATACCAAGCACTGTACTAAAGAACTGGAGATAGAAGGAAAAAGTGAAAACAGCCCTTGCCCTTATGGAGCTCACAGCCTTGATTACAAAATGTTCTCTAAAAGATATATCTCAGAGTATACTGGGGTAATTTTCAAGATCTCTTCAGGACTTTCCTAATGACAGATTAACTTCATCACAGGTTTATATAATTGCTGTAGAAAGACAGAAAAAACAAACTGAGAAACAGAAGCAAACCACCACAAAGACTGCCAGCTTTCTGGAGGAAAATGCTAGAGATGTGTCATCTTCCATAGATGGACTTCTTGACTTAGTTCAAACAGATCTTGGAACACTGAGCAAACTCTGGCTTGCTGCACTTCAGGATTTTGCTCTTCTAACTTTGCCTTCGGAATTTGCTTCCCAACTCCCTCTTGAAGGTAAGATAGCAAAATCTTTCAGTTACTGGTCCCTACTTTTCAGGAAACACAGTATTTTTAAAATTTTTTCTTTACCTGGTAATTCAATTTAATGCACACTTATTTTGACCTCTTAATTGCTGGATCCTCCTTAACCTCTATGCAGCCTTTGACAGTCTGTCACCTTTTCCTTCATACGCTCTTTTCTCTAAGTTTCCTTGACACTGTTCTATCCTGATTCTTCTCTTATCCATGCTGCTTCTTTGGCTGCTGTATCTTTATCCAAGTCATGACCACTAATGGTGGATCCCACACAAGACTCTGTCCTGGGTCCTTTTCTCTTCTCCTTCTCTACCATTTTGCAGGGTGATCTCATCAGTTCCAATGGATTACTTGATTGCCATTACCTGTGCTGATTGTCAAATCTGCTTATCCATGCTTACTCCTTGGCTAATCTTCCTACTTATATCTCCAGCTGCCTACTGGACATCTCCAACTGGATGTCCAGTAGATATCTTAAACTCAATATATCCAAAATAGAACTCAGTATCCCTAGCTTATCCTCTCTTTTTATCTTGCCTTTTACAGGGGAGAGCACCACCACTGTCGCAATCACCCAGGCTTATAACCTAGGTGTTACCTTCAACTCCTTTTCATAAGGACTCTTTGTGCCCAACCTGTGTGTGGTAGAGCCTTCTGAGCTCATGTTGATCTAATCAGTCACAGTCAGACACACTGTACCTTGACCCCAACATAGTGAAGTCATTTTGGTTCTCTCCAAGAATGAAGGGCAACAACCCACCATTCTAAGTGTTATCCTCAACTCCTTATTATCTGTCAACCTCCATATCTAATCTGTCACCAAGTGCTATTGTTTTTACCTTCATAACATTTCTTGTATATGCTGACATCTGCCACTGTCTGACTGCCATTACCTTGGTGGAGGTAGTCATCACCTCATGCATATAGACCATTAGTGTAGGCTAATGGTGTAGACTAAAGGTTGGTCTCCTTGCCTCAGATCTCTTTCCCTACTCACCTCTATCTTCCACTCACCTGTAAAACTGATCTTTCTAAAGTGGAAGTCTGACCATGTCATTATCTCTCTTCTATTAAACTCTATTACCTCCATGGGGCAGCTAGGTGGTGCAGTGGATAGAGCACCAATGCAGGAGTCAGGAGGACCTGAGTTCAAATCTCACCTCCGACACTTGACACTCACTAGCTGTGTGACCTTGGGCACAATTAACCCCAATTGCCTCATCTTGGATCATCTCCAGTCATCCTGATGAATATCTGGTCCCTGGATTCAGATGGCTCTGGAGGAGAAGGCAGGCTGGTGACCTGCACAGCCCTCCTTCACTCAACACAAAGTCAAGTACAAGTCATGTCATCATTTCTCTGATGGCATGGTCTTCTTTGGCAATGAAGGATGACACACATTACCTCCAGGATCAAATATAAAATCTTCTTCAAAACCCTTCATAGCCTGCAGTTCGCTGACACTGGCCTCCTTGCTATTTCTCAAACCCCAAATTTTTTCTCCCTATTCAGGGCATTTTTAGAGGATACTCCTAGTGCCTGCAACTCTCTCTCCCTTCTTATCTCCTCTTCTTGTCTTCCTTCAAGTCTCAGCTGAAGTTCTGTCTTCTATAAGAAGCCTTTCCCAGTCCCACGGACCTCTTAGGATTCTGTTGTAATAGTCCATATGGAAGCTAATAAGGACCAGAACTAGAGTCGAGGTTTTTAGGAATGGAGAAAGAGAGAGATAAAAGTAAAAGATTTTGTGGAGGTAGAATCTACAAGATTTGACACGTGATTGGATTGGTGGTGTTGGGGTAGAGCGGAAATTGACTCTAAGAGTTCTCAGTTGGGTACCTGGAAGGATAAAACCCTAATCAGCAGAAATAGGGAAATTTGATGGACAGTTGGGTTTAAGTGTAAAATCTTAGTTTCCTTTTAATCGTGTTGAGTTTGAGATACATATTATAAGTCAGCCAACAAGTATTTATTAAGCACTATTAGGTGGAGATGCCAAAGAAGCTATTAGTAATGTAGAAATGGTTTCCAGGAGAGAGGTAAGGGACACACACACACAGAATAAACTATATAGAGATAATATTAGAACCCATGGGAGATAATGAGATCTTTAAGGAAGAAAGCACAAAGAGAAAAGAAATGGATGCAACAACAGAGAAAAACACCCATATTTACTGAATAAGAATGAAATGATTGAGTGAAAGGAACTGAAAAGATGTCGTCAGACATGTTCATTACTCTTCCAGGCCATTGCCCTGTCTCTAGCTTTATTTTGCTCTGCTCCTAATCTCAGCTACTTCAGCATCTATTCCTGAATACCTTATTCCCTTGTTTTAATGCCACTTATGCCTTGCCAGAATAAAACTCCGGATTGTTCTTGCCATCCGCCTCTGCTTCTACTCACATGCTGCTGAACAGAACTGAGGAAAGTTCTGCACCCTTACTGATTGTCACCTACAGATTTTTAATTAATTTTTTAATTAAAAAACATATATTTTGTCTCTCATCTCCCTTTAATACCTAAAGAAAAGTACTTTTTAAATGTATTTTTTAAGTGTTTTTAAATCCTCATAACAAATAGGGATGTGGGAATTTGCTTCACTTGCCCACTATAAATTTATGCTTTCTGACCTCCTCTGGGCCCTTCATGCAGCAAAGGAGCCCTTTTCCTTCTCCTTAATTGGTTCTTCATTGGACTCACCACAGTGGCTCTATCAAGGCTCCTTTTTTGTTGAAGCCTTCCATGCCACATCATCTCCTTACTTTGTCACAGCTAAAGACTTCAGTTCATACTTAGAAGCCATTTGCTGCAAGCTCCAACTTCTCCCCTCCCCCTCTCTGTGTCTCAAAGCTTTTTGACAGTATCAGAAGCTACAAAGAATGAAGTAAAATTAGGACTGAGAAAAAACCTTTGGATTAAGCAATTAAGAGTTGACTGGTAGGTGGGTGTTCATGATTGTTATGATATATTAATGATCTTATTGTGCAAAGGTGGTGGCAAAACTACCTTGCCTGGGTGGTTTTACAGAAAAACCTTCCCACCTGTGATCACAAGACAATGAAGTTGGGGGGATAAAAAGCTATATGGGAGATGACACAGTACAGAGCTAAAGGATCTGGGCTCTAATGCCTCTTCAAACACTTATTACCTCTGTGATGCTGAGCAAGTCATTTCACCTATCTGGGTCTCAGTTTCTTCTGCTGTAAAATGAGGGGGTTTGGCTACATGACTTCTCTCCTCCCTTCTAGCTCAGGTTCTTTGATCCTGTAAAAATCAGTTTATTGGTAACCTTAGACCCATTTTACGTCATAGTCATTTGACAACTTTCCCTAGAATTCTATTCCTGTAGAATGTGCCGGCGTACGTACACACATTTTAATGCATTGGTAGTTGTAATTTAGAAAAAAAAGATTAAGCAGTCCTGGGTAATGCTTGATGTGTATTTCTTATTAACTAAAAAGCTTTTAGCATACTGAAACTTCATCTGTTGTTAATTATGAGTGAAGATGTGTCTGAAACTAAAAATAATCACTTTTATTAAAATTGTATTTGTTTTCCTTTTTGTAGGTGGAGCTTTCTACACTGCAGAGACTAGTGAAAATGCAAAGGCACACTATCAGAATTCCTGGGCTCTTATCCTTCATGCTACAGCACTGTGGCTCACTAGCACGGGCTTCATCGTAGCTGACCCAGATGAAGGATCAGCTAACCTCTCAAGACCTGTAACGCCAACTACGATGTGTCAGGGTTCTTCTGGGTCAGCAGTGAAATCCCCTGAAGATGTTTACACAGACAGATTTCACCTCATCTTGGGTCAGTGACAGTATATGTAGGCTATTGGCAATTTACACTTCATCTCCAATCTGCTCTCAGTAACAGTCAAACTGATAGCAAAGAGTGTAGTTAATTGCATTTCATTGACTTAAATTATTCCCTGTGGTAACAGTAAAAGTTATGAATTCCCAAGAGTACATATACTTAGTTTTTTAGCTCAATATTGGGATACAGGTTTTTTTTATAAACCTATTAAGACTGGTCTATTAAGTGTGGTCTTATAAAATAGCAACAGAATAAGCAGCTGCCTTTAAGTAGCTCAAGCATAATGTGAGAAAACCATTGACCAGATGAAGTAATCTGTCTCTTTTAACTCAACTCCTAGGCATTTTTAATGTATTTATTCCAGTATAGCTTTTAAGGAAGCTGACTCTTGGTCATTTCTGTTGAAAATCAAGGTGTGCTTTGAATTCTAGTTTTGATTTAGTCATCCATCTTGAAACAAAATAGTAACTGATAATTCTCAAATTTTCATCTGTCATTGTCATAGCTTTCAGTGAGATGAATGACTAAGAAATGCAAAGAGATGTGATTGTATTTCATGAGGTCTTCAATTCACTGAATCACTAATTTTAGTCTTTCTTGGCCCAGGCAAGAAAATTAGGTTTTACAGGAGCAGTGCATGGTAATCTTCCATCTTTAAGTACCTGTACTATTCCTGAAGCTGCTTTTAAATTGTTCAGTTCTTCTATGTAAAATAAACAATTTGGTCTTAGATTAGAAAGACCCAATACTAAAGAGCTGACTTCACATACTTTTTATATTGTGTTAACTGTCTTTAGTACAGGAAAGATTTTTTTTACTTACTGTGTGCACATGCAGCACTGTAATCTCCCTACTCCTTTGAAGTCATATTTTAGAAGGTAATATTGTTAGAATTTCTCATTATGTGTACATGAAATTTTGGAAAAGACTATTATATCTATTTATCTTGGGGAGTTTGAAGGAGAGGTTTTATTCTTTTGGTGGTATAAAGAGGAACTATTTTTAAAAATCTAAGTTGGAAACTGCAACTAAAACTTTTGGGATTTGTTTTTGGTTTTTAGCAACAGAGCAACATAGGCTAACAATGCACTGGGGGCAAAGAAAATTAGGTTGTATATAATGCTGAATTTGGTAGAAATCTTTCTTTAACTTTTACTTTCATGATTGTGAGAGCTTTTATGAAATGCAGGCTTTAACATGAACTTAGGAAAAGAACTTAGAAATTTAGGGGGAAAATATAAGTATCAATGTACTGCTCTGGTGTAATTCTAGTTTCTGGTCTCCCAGCAAACAGATCTTCCTTAAGCTCCTCCTAAGCTTTTCCTTCAGAAAAACAACTTTTGAGTATTAATAAACAGGTTTATGGTATGTTTTCATTAGTTTAATTAATTGATCCATCTCTCAAAACCAAGTCATTTAACCTCTCTAGATTTCTGTTTTAGCTGTGATTCAGTTAGATGATTATGTGATAGACCGTCTGATTTCATGTTATAGATCCTATACTTCTAATCATGTGTTTTCATAACTTTACAAAACGGTTCTCAGGGAGTCTTTTTGTCTCCAGGAATCAGTGTGGGATTTCTCTGTTCCCTGCGTTCAGATGCGACCATGGAAAGCATCACTGCTTGTTTGCATGCGCTGCAGGCCTTACTGGATGTTCCTTGGCCCAGATCGAGAATTGGCAGTGATCAGGTAATCTCTTCATTTGCTCTCATTGAATTCAGGAATTAAGAAATTGAGGTTAAACTCCTAACTATAACGCTGATTTTCCATGTAGAGCATTAATATCATTTTGTGTTGTCAAGGCATTTACTAAGCTCCTGCCATCTTATGGCAAAGACCTTTGAAAAATGACATTGTTTTTGTGCTTATTTCCTTAGGCCTAAAAAGCCACAGTCCCTCTCTTATATCAGGTACTTTTTTCTGGAGGTCTGCTTATTTTACAAGAATCTGTAATTTCAAGCAGTGCAGGCAGTCCTTCCACCAACATAGATCCCTTTACATCGTGGTGCATGGTCTTCCCAAGTTTCCATGGCTTAAAAAAGCTAGGAGCCTATTTATAGCAGCACTCTATGTAGTTGCCAAAAACTGGAAGTCAAGGGGATGTCCATCAATTGGGGAATGGCTGAATAAATTATGGTATATGAATGTAATGGAGTACTATTGTGCCATAAGAAATGATGAACAAGAAGACTTCAGAGAGGCCTGGAAGGACTTATATGACCTGATGCTGAGTGAAAGGAGCAGAACCAGGAGAACTTTATGCACAGCAACAACCACAGTGTGTGAGAGTTTTTTCTGGTAGACTTAGATTTTTGTAATAACACAAGAACTTCTGAAAAAAAAAAAAAATCCCAATGGTGGACCTCAAGGCAAAATGCCTTCCACACTCAGAGAGAGAAATATGGAAGTCACTCACATAATGTAGCAGATCATGTTTGTGTATGTGTATCTGTTTGTGTATCATGTTCTGATTTGTTATACGGATTCTTTCATTTATCTTAGTCTGACTACATAGCATGACTATAGTGAAAATATACTCAATAGGAAAGTATATGTAGAATCTATACAGAATTGTATGCAGTCGTGGGGAGGGAGGGAGGTAGTGGGGGGTGGGTGGGGAGGGATAAAATCTTAATTGTATGGCAGTGATTGTTAAACATTAAAAAAATAAAAAAATTAATTAAAAAAAAAATTTAAAAAAAAAAAAAAAAAAAAAAAGCTAGGAGCCACTATTTTAATGATGAACCTTAACAACTTAGCTATGCTGCTTCTCAGGCAAAATATGTTTCTAGGCCCCATCATGAAATTTTTCAGTTAGATATAACTAGTAAGTCTTGTGCTTTTGTTGAATGGCTTTTAAAAAACCAGAGCCATGTTATTGGATTTTGGTGCTTTAGGAAAAGGTCATTGGAGAGAGATTAAAAAGTGGAAAACGAATGTTATGGTTAAAAAATGATCGTTGATCCAAGCTATTTACTGGCTCCTTATCTAAGTAGGTAACCAGGACATCTGCTCCCCTATTGTGCCTTTTAGCCAAATAGCTTATCAGTTTCCTAGTTCCCACTGATACTTTGGTGAAGAAGATGACCTTATAACAAAGAAGTTTCAACATTATCTTTATAGTTCAGATCCATGCTTCATATTACTTCAGTTGCTCATTTCACAAATTATCAAGAATGGACTTAACAACTAAAAATATCTGATTATTTTCAGTTTTCTTATTATGGTGAAAAGATAAATTCAACCTAACTTGTTCTGTTATTGGAACTGATAATATTAAGTTAAATAAAATTTCACTAGCTTACCACCCCATTTTATCATTAGAAGACCTTTTACCTCGTCCCATACTTGTAATTTTTAACACTGAGTTCCAATGTTGATCACTTACTTATCCTTCATTCTTTACCATTACCAGAAAATATTAATACATTTGATGTTAATAGCAATGATTGATAATTAATTTTCTTCAAAAGTTTTAAATGCTATTCAGTGATTTTCCTCTTTTTTTACAGTATGAGTTCTTATGCTAATAGCATTTTTGACTGTCATAGTAATAAGATCATCATATATTAAGTGTAAAATGTACATTTATTTATTTAGAAATTAAATCCTTTTTTTTCAAAGTTACATGTCTATTTCTTATTGATCCTTATTTTTTATACTTAAAAATCGTGGCCTAATTTGGCAACCAAAAAAAAAATTAGATTAACCATACCTGAATTTTACTCTTTTCCCAAAATTGAGGCCTGGCAAAGTATATCTAATGGTCCCATGCTTCTGCCTGCTCTTTGCTCTGTTGTATTGATAACCTCTGGTTTTGTGATAGTAAATGAATAAGAAAGAATAGAGAAGAGAAAAGCAAGAAATGATCATTTAATATGATTTTTTAAAATCATTTAAATTTCTAAGTTGATACATGGGCATTTTAGCTAGAAAATTGGTGCATGGTGCTTATAAGCATTTGCAAATGTGCTGAAATCAGATAAACCTAACTACCACTTTCCTAACTACTATGGTGTGTCTTTCCATTATAGTTAATGAGGGGGCTGCTGAGAAGGAAACTTGGCCATAATAAAGGGATGAAAAGGACACAGGAGGGAGGAGCGCTTGCACAGGCTCTAGTGTTTACAGACTTGGAGTTGTGTGTATATGTTTATATGCACACGCTTGGAAAAAGACTTAATGAACATAGAAAAGTTTCAAGGGAAATATTATTTTGTAATGACATGTAAATTTTTTTTCTTTTTATTGCTTTCCTTTGAGTTTTCCCAGAACTGTATATGGTTCCTTTTGAGAAACTAAATGAAGGGAACTCGGGTACCCGGAGGGGGTTGTTGATATTGCACATCTTACAGGAGCTTCGTCTTGGCAGAGCTTCTAACATTTTTAAAGAAAAGTCTAGAATTAGATTTTTGGTGTGAAGCAAACGTTGCTGTACGTACAACCACAATTCAGGAACTAGCCATCCTCACATTTGCTCCTGTGCTAGCTGCTTAAATGTGTTTATATTAATTCCAGTGTTAGAATCAGTAAGTGTGATTTTATTTTGCATTAGTGATAACATAATTAACACTGACTTAGTTTTATAGGGGATTTTTCAAGAGATTCTTAACATATTGAGCTCATCAGTCTTTTATTAGGAAATGGGCCTGTTTTGTTTTGAAAAAAAGAACCAAGTATTTTCATCTCTCATTCAACAACTTTCTGACTCTGGTGGTTTTCATTGGGTTAATCAGCTGACTGTACAGATTCCTGTTTTTGCCTTGTTGTGTGCTACATTTTCTAAATTTGACTCTACTATTTAATTTTAGTATTTTTTCAAATACACAAATCAATAGCATGTTTGCTAATAAGAATTCCAATATACTCTCTGCCACAGGACTTAGGCGTTGAGTTGCTGAATGTTCTCCATCGAGTGATACTGACTAGAGAGTCACCTTCCATTCAGCTGGCTTCACTTGAAGTTGTAAGACAGATTATCTACGCAGCCCAGGAACACGTAAAGGAAAAGAGGAGAAGTGCAGAAGGTGAGTATCAGAAGGCCAAAAACTGATCACAGAGAAAAGGGCATTATATCCTCTTAGGGGAAAATGTATAGAGATAAGTCAGTACAGGATGAATACAGAGTAAATTGTGGGGGGAAGGGGCAAGCACTAACAACTGAAGGCATCAGGATGGATTTCCTATAGGAGGGAGCACTAAAGCTGAATTTAGGGGAAAGCTAGGGATTTGACAACGTTAAATTAAGAGGAAATTCATTTCAAGCATCCTGCA
Source organism: Notamacropus eugenii (assembly GCF_028372415.1). NCBI lineage: Eukaryota > Metazoa > Chordata > Mammalia > Diprotodontia > Macropodidae > Notamacropus > Notamacropus eugenii. The sequence continues at coordinate 47,967,168 of NC_092878.1, read as the reverse complement.
TTCTCATTGGATCTCATCAGCTCCGATGGGTTACCTTGTCATCATTATGCAGATGACTCCCAAGTATACGTATCTAGCCCTGTAATCTCTTTCCTCCTAGTCCTTCCCTAGCTCCAGCTTGACTGCACCCCATCCAAGCCACTCGTCTACTCACACCACTTGAATGGGATGGGAGTCACCAGTTCTGTTCCTTCCTGTGAGGAGGATCACCAGGCCTTACCCCTTGCCCTCCCTCCGACTGTCAGACCCCAGGCACTGTAGTCTTCATACCTACTGAGGCAATCTTTGGACCCTTCTGCCTTTCCATCAGCCTGGACTCTCTACCCTTAAGACTTATAGGCCTTGTCATCTGCCCAGCAGCTGAACTTCCTTATGTCCTGTCACCCCAGATTAGAGTGTGAGCTTCTTGAGAGCTGGGACTGTCTCCCCTTTTCTGTTCTATCTCCAGTAACATTCCTTATCAATGACTATTTCCAACTGGATGTCCCATAGGCCTCTCCAACTCAGTACGTCTAGAATTGAATTCATTTTCTTTCCACTCAAACCCCATCACCCTTCCTAAGTATCTTGTTTCTATCAAGTAAACAACCACATTTCTAGTCTTCTAGGTCTACAGAGTTATCTTTGACTCTTCCTTCTCCCTCACTCCACACTTGCTCTCATTTACCAGTTTTCATCAGGTCTACCTCCAAAACACCCTTGCATCTTTCCTTCTCTTTATTTGTTAAGCTATTAATCTCATTAGCCCTTGACTGGACTCTTACAACAACCTCCTGCTTGTTCTCCCTGCTTCTATTCTCTCTAAGCAGGCCTCCACACAGGTGCTTAATTGATAAATTCACAATTCTGACCATATCATCCCTCTGTTCAAGAAATTTTAACACCTCCCTTTTGCCCTTAGGATAAAATAGAAACTCATCTGTTAAGTATTTAAAGCCATGTTTGAACACCACCTAGCTAAAAGTAACACAGTCCCTGTTGTCAAAGATCTCTCATTCTAACAAGGAAAACAAAGAAGCTACCTGGCACAGTGGATGGAGTGCTGGGCCTGGAGTCAGAAAGACCTGAGTTCAAATTCGCCTTTAGACACTTACTAGCTCTAGGACTCTGGACAGGTCACTGAACTTGTGTCTGCTTTAGTTTCCTCAACTGTAGAATGAGGATAACAACAGTACCTACCTCCCAAGGTTGTTGTGAGGATCAAATGAGATGACATCTATAAAACCCTTACCAAATGCTTGTTGCCTTTGCCAGTGTAGACAAGGTCCCGGTAACCTCTAATGCATCTTTACAGAAGATGTTTAATTTTGGCCTATGCTTGTGGGATCTGAAAATAGTTCATAGATCAGCTAAAATTTTTATAAATACTGAAAACATTCTCTATTTAATCCAGTCCTGTTTTGGCTACTGATACTCACTTGCACTGTTGGAAAGTACTGGTGAAAATCCTTAGGCCAGAATAAGTTTTGGCGTGCTGATAAGCTAAGTCATTTATCTTCAGGTCTGCAAAGTACTTTTTTGGTGATATAATCACGTACCTCCAGAATGACTCATGAAGGTTATGGGTGAAATTGGCTTTGAAAATATGATTTTGTAGATTTTTGTGAGGCATTCCCATCCTATTCCAAGTCTGCAGTCTTTACTTAGCTATCAGTCTTTAATTGGGATTGAAGCTGTTTTTAGAGCAGTCTGCTACAATAACTTTGCTTTCTTATCCTCCTACTCTTCTACCTGGTCAATCATTTAATTAGAAAATATTTTAAAGCATTCAAGCTCACTAAGAATAAAGTGTTAGTTCCATGTTAGTTCCACTTTGTTTCAGATTTGGCACAAAAATACCCAGACTGTATTTACTTTAGCAAACCAAAAGCTGGAATATTTTTCAAACCTTAATCCTTATGCCTTGTAGTTGATGATGGAGCTGCTGAAAAGGAAACCCTGCCAGAATTTGGGGAAGGAAAAGACACAGGAGGACTGGTACCTGGAAGATCTCTGGTGTTTGCAACCTTGGAGCTGTGTGTGTGCATTCTGGTCCGCCAGCTTCCGGAGTTAAATCCTAAACTGACAGGAAGTCCAGTAGTAAAAGCTGCAAAAGCACAGATTCTGTCAGAGGATGGAAATAAGCTGGTTTCAGCAGCATTAATTATCCTCTCTGAACTTCCTGGAGTATGTTCTCCTGAAGGTAGGATGTGATACATGATTGTCTTACATGTGTTGGGAGGTGGGAAAGAATATTAAGAGATAATCGAGTCTCGATGGTGATCTTTGTTAAACCAGCTTGAAAGGCAAAGTCCCAGCTATTGTTTCTGATCCTTTAACAATATGGCATTCTAATAATTACTGTAGTAAAATGTTGAAAACAAGAGATAGTTGCTTTTTATAAAGAGCAGAAGATTGATGGACTTTCCGATAATTGAAAATCTTTTTTTAATCAATGAATGGCAGTCATTGGCACATAAAACGGCACAGTTGGGTATTTACTGTTTTATAGTCTTCTCTTCTATGTAATCTACTGTCCCAGCCTGGAATGGAGGTAACACTTTGACATTGCAACCATTTCACTTTAGATCCAAATCATGCTTTAAAAAAGAAAATCCGCCTGAATACCATATTATCAGTAGTTATAACATTGAAACATTAAAAATTACTTTAACTCTGTAATATAGAGAAGATGATTATAAACTTAAAATTTTCCTTATTATTCACCTTCATTTTAGAAACAAATCTAAATTAAATTATTCTTGCTAACTGCTGGCCTGTTGTGACACAGATTACCTTTGTGAGCATATAAAATTCAAAGTCCGATAAAATAGTATGAAAAGAACCCATGATTATGCTAACAACAATGGCTTTGAAAGTCTTTTCACATGTTTATTATCACATTTGATCTTCACAACAATCTTGGGAGGTAGGTATTACTATTATTACTCTAATTTATAGATGAAGAAACTGAGGAAGGCAGAGGCTAAATGCCTTGCCCAAGGTCACGTGACTAATATCTAAAGCATTATTCAAACACAGGGCTTCCTGACTCTTAACACTTTTTCTGCTATGCCTCCTAATGACAATAGACGGTCTACTGTAGGAAACATTGTGGAATCGACATTGATATAATACAATATGACATTTTAAGTTATCAGTCTTATATTTTATTGAGTTCTATTACATAGAATTTTGTGCAGTCAAATCTCTCTACCTTTTAATGTATCAATTATTATATTTATTTGATAAAATTGCTTCTTCTGTAAATGAGATATGTTCAATTTTATAGTCTTTTTTAAAGATTTAAGTCAATAATTGTGTTCACATTTATACTATAACATGATGTGAGTTGTAAATTTATTTTCTAGCATATCATTTTTCCAGATACCTTTGTTTTTTATAGGTGTATCAGACACCAAGATTTTGTATATATTTCGTTCTTCTTCTGGATGCCCTATTCTGTTTCATTGATCTAATTTTTTATTTTCTGCTCAATACCATATAGTTTTGGTCATTCCTGTTTTGGACATGCAAGGTCACCTTTTGCAGCTTTGTTTTCTTTTCTCCAAAGGAACCTCTTGATATGTGTCTTTTTTCCCATATAAAATTTGATAGGATTGCATATACTTCTACAAAGAAATACTTTAACAGTGTATTTGCTGTCAGTCAGCAAGAACTTATTAAGCCCTTTTTATGGGCCAGGAATTTTGCTAAGGACATTTCAGATACAAAAATGGCCAAAAACAAAAACAGGCTTTGCTCTCGAGGAGTACATTGTACATTCTAATGGGTAGGACAAATGCAAATCACTGTATGTATGCAGAAGCGCTATACAGAGTAAATGAAGATAATCCTAACACACACACATACATAGACATACCTCTTAAAATTCTTCAGACCCAACCCAGGTGCCACTTCATCAATGAAGCATTTTTTCTGGTCTCCCAGTTGGAAATAGTCTCTCCCTTATGGAAGTCTCATAGCATTTTGAACCACTTGTGTGCACCTCTTCTGTATTCTAATTTGTGTTATATCCATCTGTGTCCCTATCTTATCTCCTCTTCTCAGTTTTAATCTCCTTGAACATAAAGATTTTTTCAGTTCTATACTCATAGTACCCAGCTCATTGTCTTAGTAGACACTCAATTTGTGGGTAAATTGATTTGAAAGCCAGGCTCTCCCCATAATTAAAGGCCCTGCTTAACTCGAGTGTCCTTTAGGAAACCCATATTAATCTTTGCTTTATTTAACTCCTATTATACTTATTATCTATAATCACACAATTAAGCTGTCATAATCACTAATTCTCTGTTTGCTTCACACACGTCTTAACAATACTATGAAATTGTTTGACTGAGTCAGGATCCCTCCTTCTTAGACGGAGAGGCAGAGGAGGAATGGCATCTTGGCTGCTCTTGGCTAACAGGACAGTCACAGTTTTTCTCTTCTTGTAGCCCTTTTTCCAACACCTCAGCCTGTCTTTGCAGTGAATGGAAGTACTCATAACAGCTGCAGTCGCTTAGAGTATCTCAGCTGTCTTACCCTCTCTCCATTTATCCTTCCTTCCTTCATGAATTTGGTGCATGGCTCAAGGCGGCTGCATCCACTCACAGGGCTGTGTTCATCCTTCATTGCTGAAGAAGACCATGCCATCAGAGACATGATGATATGACTTGCACTTGACTTTGTTTTGAGTGAGGGAGGGCTGTGCAGGTCACCAGCTTCACTTCTCCTCCAAAGCCATCTGAATCCAGTGACCAGATATTCATCAGGATGACTGGAGATGACCCTCACTCAAAACAAAGTCAAGTGTAAGTCATGTCATCTTTTCTCTGATGGCGTGGTCTTCTTTGGCCACAAAGGACAAACACGACATGGCTCAAAATTTTTCTTACCTCCCCATCTCCTCTCCTCATACTTGGGAACTTCAGCATATATATTGACTCTTCCCCGAACACCCTAACCACTCAGTTCCTCAACCCACTCACTTCCCATGAGTCACTCCTCCACCCTGTCTCAGCCACACACAAAGATAACTTGTTTTTTCTATCACCAGCAGATATATTACCTCTCTGTTCAAGAAATCTAAAATCTCTTTATCTGACCATAATCTGTTGGCTTTTTACTTCTCCCTCTGCTTTTACTTAAAACCCCTTTTTGTCTGCACTGTGCCCTTTAATCTCTTGCCCCCTCAGTTCTCTTTCAGGCCACCTCTCCTGTACTAACCACCCTCTCTTCTTATCCCATCTTGATCTATTGGTGAACCAGTTCAACTCTACACTACCCTCTCTTATAATCCCTATCCCCTTTTTATTGTCATTTACACCCAGCCAAGCCCCAAACTTGAATCACTCCTACTATCTCCCATCTTCATTTTTACTCATATGCTGCTGGACAAAGATGGAGAAAATCATGCAACCATTTTGACTGAGTCCACTACAAATTTATCTTACACAGCCTCAACTGGGCCCTTACTTCTGCTAGGCAATCCTGCTATACATATTCCCTTATCAATTCACTGTCTCACTTTTGGGCTCTTATTTTTCCTCTCATGGAGTTGTAGTGAGCAATAAAAGTTTATCAGATCTCAAACCATACAGGAGAGATTTCACTTAACATTCTTCACTTGTTTTTTTTTTTTCTCAAGTTTAAATTTTTTCTAAATTTAAAGATCAGTCATTAGAAATAATTTCTATATTATACGTAAACTTGCAGGTCCTCAGCAAGCCAAGTTCCTTGTTTACAAACTCCATCATCCAAACTAATTCATTTCCCAGTTCTGATGATCTTGCCCACACCGACTGTTTCCAAGAACCTGGAAAATTTACAAAATAAGGGGAATTGACAGAGGTCCTGGAGAAAGGACTGAGCCTAATGCACTTCCTGCCTGCCCCATCTACCCTTAGAGCTGCTATGGGCTGTGCTCTTTGACATCTCTCCCCCTTCACCTGTGCAAGCTAGAGTAGACTAACGCTCCTGCACACCCTCATGTCCCGAGGTGGATGGCTTTAAATAAGCAGAATCAGTCCAGATAAGGCTTTCACCTCATCCCCTCCTTTCCACATACAATAATCAACTGCAAATTTTAGGTTTCAGTATTATGACAATAACCTCAAATAACTTAGTTAACATTCCAGTCCAGCTGAATGCCTTTTCAAACTACCTTACACAGAACATCAGGCATCCCATCACCATTGGCATTATATGGTGATCACATCTAACATCCCATATAAAATTATCAAGTATGAAGCAATTATATCTAATTAAGGAACTAATAATGCCAGTTCATATTTGTAGTGTTTGCCCTGTGCCAGGCATTGTGTTAAGCACTTCACAGTCATGTGAAGTAAACTGAGGTAAGTAGACATGAAGTAACTTGTTTACCCAGTTATCCCAGTTAACAAATTTCAGATCTGTGCTTTTTCTGTTTGCCTTAATGTCAAGTACTATAATAAATTCTGCCGTATCTTAAACATCAAATTAGGAGAGACACACATCACTTGTAATACAAAAGAAAATGAAATGCTTCATTCTGCAATCAAATTCCGTAGCTCTTTCCCTGGATGTGGAAGGCATTTTGCCTTAAAAAGACCACTGGGAATTTTTAAGTCCTTGCATTGCAATGAAGTACTGTCTACCAGAAAAATTCCTTGCACACTGTGGTCGTTGCTGTGCATAAAGTTCCCTGGTTCTGCTCCTTTCACTCAGCATCAGCTCATGTAAGTCCTTCCAGTCCTCTCTGAAGTCTTCCTGTTCATTATTTCTTATGGCGCAATAGTATTCCATTACATTCATATACCACAATTTATTCAGCCATTCCCCAATTGATGGACATCCCCTTGATTTCCAGTTCATTCTCTCTTCCTGTTCCATCCTTTTGGCAATCTCCTCCCACCGCTGGCTCCATGTGACTCAGTCTGTGGGCTGAGCCAAAACTCAAAGCAGGTCACATGGGTCTATTAAGGGGCAAGGAAGATCTTCAGATTCTGTTTTCATTACAATTCCTTAAATACCAAACTAGATATTCCAACCAAATTCAATTACCTTTTGGTTTGTGTTCATGAAAGACTTTCCCCTTTTTCAAGAGTCATGAAGGGGTTAAGTGCCAGTCCAGTTCTGAAGTGCAAGCCTTGAAACTTTCATTGATATAGCCCCCAAACCTGTCTCTCTATAGTCAGTGAAATGACCTTCTCTAGCTGTAAAACAATAAACCAGTCATTCCCAGGAGTGGGGAGGTTATGAAGGAAGGAACTAGACCACAGTTCAGAAATGTGAAGAAAAAAAAAAAACTTTCTAAAAATGTGAAGGAGTTAAGAAGACACAGAGACGTATATAAGCACAGTAAGAAGAAACAAATAAATTAACTCCTTAGCAGCGCTGCAAATTCCTTGTTAATCTAAGCTTTCTATCTACAAATCGAGTTAAAATGCACATCTTCACCAATCTGCAGGTTTCAGGGCCACATAGCTATGAAATCTGGCCAGCAGCAGTCCCCTTAAGGAGACCAAAGCCATCTTTGGACATATTAATTCCCACAAGGAGACAGAAACAACAAAAATAACCCTAAGCTTTTGTGTTTCCAATCCATACACATAGGTCTGTGTATTTTATCATCTTTATTAATTTTGGTCAGTCAGCCACCCAGGAGAACCAGGGCACCTGCTTTTAATGTAACGTCTTCGACTGCATCACCTTGGCCAGGACTTTGGAAAGAGGACCAAAAACCCGGCCCTCCTGGTCCTTGGGGCTCAGTCCTTACAGAAGTCTGTATACTTATGACAGTACAGCAAAAGGAGGAGGAGACAACAGGAGAGGGCATGGCGTGGGGGGGGAAGGTGAGACAACTTGTGGCAAAGGTCACATTTTCTTCCTTTAGGAACCCCTAGACTATGACGACGGGAGAACATGCCCATGTGCAGAGGACCTGAGCTGCACAAGCGTTAGCCCAGCCTGGAATATTCTGGCCGCCACCTGGCTGGCCTTTCAGGAGCACACAAGGATGTCAGTCTGGGGTGCAACAATAAATTACATCACACATCCAGGGCTTCCTGCACGCCCTGGGGCCAGTGTCTCTAGAAAATATGGCAACTTAAAAAGGTCTATTCAGGGGACTCCTTCACAGTTCTCTTTCTCATGACTTTTCTGCAGCCTTTGATGCTACTAATCACTTCCCTCCTTGATATTTCTCCTCTCTAGGTTTTCAGGACACCACTCTCTTCCGGTTTTCCTCCTACCTATCTGACTACTCCTCTGTCTCCTTTGTTGGATCCTCCTCCATATCACACCCTCTAACCATAGGTGTACCTCAGGGCTCTGTCCTGGGCTCTCCTCTCTCCTACCTTTATACTACTTCATTTAGTGATGCTACCAGCTTACTTTACATCTTGATGCTGAAGATTCTCAAATCTACTTTTCCTGCCTCACCCTCTCTGCTGACTCCAGTCTCACCTCTCCAACAGAACTCTCTAACTGAATATCCGGTACACATCTTAAACTCAACATGTCTAAAATAGAACCAGTTATCTTTCCTTCTCAACCTTCTTTGCCTCCTAGCTTCCTTATTATTGATAAGGGCAACACTATCCTCCCAGTCCCTCAGGTTCACAGTCCAGGAGTCATCCAGGATTCCTCACATACCCCATATCCAAGCTGTTGCCAAGGCCTTTCAGTTTCACCTTCACAACCTCTCTCTGATACGGTCTCTTCTCTCCTCTGACACTGCCATCCCTCTGGAGTAGACCCTCATCACTGTAGGCCTGGACTATTACAATTGTCTGCTAGCAGGTCTGCCTGCCTCAAGTCTCTCTCTGCTTCAGTTTATCCTCCATTCTGATACTAAGATGATTTTCCTAAAGCATAGAGCCAGTTGGGTCATCCCTCTACTAAATAAACTCCAGGGGTTCCCTGTTAACCTCCAGGATCAAAAAAGAATGCTCTGTTTGGTATGCAAAGCCCTTTAGAACACAGCCCTCTCCTACCTTTCTAGTCTTTTTACACCTTTCTCCCCAATACATACTCTTAGATTCAGCGACATTGGCCTCTTGGCTGTTCCACAACCAAGAAACTCCATCTCTTGGTTCTGGGCATTCTTTCTGGCTGTCCCCCATGCCTGGAATGCTCTTCCACCTCCACTATGACAGCTGACCTCTCTGGCTTCCAAATCTCAACTGAAATCCCGTTTACAGAAGGCTTTTATCTTGTATAGAACTTTGTATACGTTTATTTGCATGTCCTCTTTCCCATTAGCTACTTAAGGACAGAGCCTTTCTTTTACCGCTTTTTGTATCTTCAGTGCTTAGCACAGTGCCTAGCACATGGTGGGTGGTTAATAAATGCTTATTGGCTGATTATTACTTTAGCTGACAGGTCATGAAGTTTCTGGCATCAGCTAAAACTACTGAAGCACAAAGACTGTGGCAGGGAGCACCTGCAACTGCAGTCCCACTTCCTCACAAATTATTGCTACAGTCTCTCTCTGAAAATTAAGCCACATTTCCTTTCTCTGATATACTACCTCATAGAAGAAACCACCTGCCCTTTCCCTCTTCCTTAGGGTTGAGATTTCGATCACAGGCCTGCTTCTGTCTTTAGACTCAAGTAAATAAATATCCATTACAGTTGTAAGACCTGTCTTTAAAACTAGATCTTAAGTACCTGTGGCCAAGCACATTCACACCAAGTCTTACAAGAACAGTCTAGAAAAAAAAAAGTACATGTTGATTTGAAGTGAATTACGAAGTGGCATGTATTTGATAACTTTTATTTTTATAGAGCTTTATTGATTTATAGAATCATTTTTAGAGCTGAAAGTCAACAAGGCAGCAAGCATTTATTAATCCCCTATCCCTACCATGTATCAGGACTGAATTTATCCTAATGTTTTAACAGATGAGCAAACAGGCCCACAGTAATTAAATGATTATCCACGGTCATACAGGTAGTAAGTAACAGGCACAGGCTTTTATCCCAGGTTCTCTAAAATCAGTGATCTTTCCATTATGCCAAATTTTCAACTGACACATCAAATGCAGATAAATAATGGCATTTGATACTATCAATTCTGATTTATCCAAAGAGGTGATTTAATTTTTTTCTTAAATAGTTCACAACTTTGAGATTCTGTTTCAACCAAAGACTAGATACATTTATAAAGCACCAAGTATAATCAGAAAAATTAAATTCTGTACTAGAAACATTATTTAAAGATACCTTTAAAAGTTCATATCACTGATATTAACAATTGAAACCCTTTGGCAAGAATATCCTAAGAGCAACAAATTGTATTTTAACTTGCAATAAATATTGGCATATCCTGATAATTAGATCATAGATTTAGAGCTGAAAGGGACTGTGTTGATCTGGCTTTGTAGGCATATTATTAACATGTGAAGTTTAAAGTAGGAAAATACATTTTTTTCTTACAGGAAGCATTTCAGTTCTACCTACTATTCTATACCTTATAATTGGGGTCCTCCGAGAAACTGCTGTGAGGTTACCTGGAGGCCAGCTCTCTTCTACGGTTGCAGCTGCTCTACAAGCCTTGAAAGGAATATTGTCTTCTCCTTTGGCACGAGCAGAGAAGAGTCATAATGCTTGGACTGACCTTCTTCGAAGTGCTTTAACAACAATCCTAGACTGCTGGGATCCAGGTAACTAACGCTTTGTCAGTAAACAAAAACTTGTCCAGTTTTCCTTTTAGGATGACCTATTGCATAATTCACTGTGGCTCTTAAATTTTAATAAAGTTACAGCAAACTCCAAAAGCTTTCTTTTGATAGAACTCTATATTCATTGGATATGTGTTCCATAGGGTAGGCATAGGTAGGTAGAGAGCTAAGGACATAATTTATGTTCAGGTGTTTAATCCTTAACCTTTATAGGAATTAAATGTCATGCAGTCATCTTAAGGAGCAGCTGAGACAGTATGTTTAATAAAAATAGAAGCACTATGCAGCATGACTGATTAATCACCACCCATCAGGGTTCAGTTTACTTTTTTTCTTTGGTGGTTTTTATTTGCAGCTGTTTAAGCATTTTTCAAAGCTCTTAAGTGTATTAGAAAATTGTCCTCGCCTCCCCTGCACCACATTATAAAATTCAAAGGCCGCCCCATCCCATTCTCATCTAATACAGCATTGTCTTGAAGCTGGCTCTGTCTCATTGGAGTCGGATTGTCCTCCATCTACCTCAGTATCCCACTCTGCACTCTGCAGTTAATGGAATGGCATTAGATACAGCTTTGGAACCAAAAGATAACTTTTGCTTTACTTTATAAATGAAAGTTTCTGATGAGTATAACTCACTGACTTCACTGCCTTGATTTTGAAGTTTGCTGCTCTAGGCTGTTCCACTAAGCTGTTTACTTTTCTTTCCTTGTTCCTAGTATTATTTGATGCCATGAAGACTATATTAGTCTACTCTAGGTATATATGGTACTTTGTTTTCCTGTGAACAGTTAAAGTACTTAAAGCAATGCTTTGAAGAAGTAATTTTTTCTAAACATTCAAGAATATTAAAGGTTAATACAGTTTAAAAGAGGGTAACTCCCTGATTATACAGTGGCTACACAACCATATTTATAAACTCATTATGGATAATACTCACATTCAGATCATTTTTAATGAAGATTTCAAATGGGAAAAGAATGTATGAGTAGGCATAAAAGCACTTGAGTCGTACCTTCAGCAGCAACATTAAAAAACTATTCATTAGCTGAACTCAGGCTAAATGACACTAAGCTGAATGCCAGGTTTTATAAAATGTAGGTCAGAGAAGGTCCCTGTCCCAGAAAATCTTAAAGGGTTTTTTTTTTATCATTTTTATTGAAAGTCATTAGGTAGGTAGGAAAAAAACTAGAACCACTTAAGGGGAAGACTGACAGTAAGTTTTTGATTTTCATAGATTGATGGAAGCAAAAACCACAAAGTGGGTTTTACTCCTACTTTGACATCAGGTTCTACAAAAACAATAAAATAGGCAGCTTCTTTGACTAGAATCAATCTCTCTCATCTATGAATTCACCCAACAAAGGATTGCTCCTAATATGGTATTTACTCAGTCATGTGTCTTTCTGTCCCTGATAATAGCCTTTGGTAGCAAAATTAGTTACATCTAAGTCTCATTTTTATATGAGGCATGTTGCTCTTTTGTGCATTATATCTGTACTTTATTCAAATACCCAGAAATCCTGTGGCAGGGGGCATAGCCAAATTGATACATATATATATGTGTATGTGTATATATATATTTCAGATCATTTTTATGTCTTTTCCTCTTAAGCTTAATTGCATTTTCATTAGACATTTTTATCATATCAAAGTATAGATAATAGAAATACTATTTTTTTCCAATGTCTAGCAACTACAGATAACAAATAAGTTGCTTTTATGGCCCTACTTAAACAATATTTATAGTCTCAAAAAATAGCGTTTCCATTTTTGTAATTTATTTGTTATGATGGTCAATACTTTGTCAAGACCTCAAATGTAGGCCAAAAACCTTTTAGAATGGGCATGTTCATTTGTCTTTAAGAAAATCAGATGTCACAGCATATGCTGCAGAACTTTTAAAATGTCTTACTATACTAATTCATGTACTATCAAAAGGTCCACTGTTGTTGCCATTGCTGCTGCTGACCCAGTGATGGCGCTAGTGCTTTAAAGGGATTTCGCACCCATCTCAGAAGGAGATAGGATTAGGGAAGGGGCACAAGAGTGTTAGAAGAAGGGTAGAAGGATAAAGAAGAGTCTCATAGAGCTTTATCTCCTTAGGAGTAAAAAAACATACAGACTAGTTGACTACGATATAGTCATAGAATTAAGGCTTATGAGGTATTTTAAAAATTCTTCACTTCAACCTGTACCCAAAGTATAACTCCTCTACATTGTCCCTAATATATGATTATTTGGACTCTTCTTTGAAAACTTCCAGGGATGAGAATTCACTACTAGTCCCAGAAGCAAGCCATTCTAGATATAGGTAATTCTCCCTCTTTCTCTCTGCCTCTCTCTCTCAATCTCCTGTCTTCTGTTTCAAAGACAACTCTAATTCATGTGAAAGATTTTTAAAATTGTTTTGGTTTGGGTTTTTGTTGTGTTTTTTTTTTTATTTGTTTGAGTGTTTTTTACCATATATTGAACCAAAATCTGATTCCCTCTTATCTTCATGAACCAGTCCTAGTCCTACCCTCTGGGGACAAGCAGAATGAGATTACTGTCCCAATATGACAGTCCTTTGAATATTGCATGCAGCCTGTTATGGTCTCCCTAAAGTATGTTCTTGTCAGAATTCTCCAAGTACCCTCTAAATCCTGCTTTCCTTTCTTTGGACATGTCAGTTTCCCTATCTATATGGGGCATATAGAATGGGATACAGAACTCCAGGTGTGGTTTGGCCAGGTCAGTCAACAAAAGTTTACCTTCTCTCCCTACCATCCCCATCCCCTTATTGAGGAAAAAAAACAAAATCCTGGCTATAAATATGAATATAATAAAGTCAAGCAAATTCCTGCATTTGTCCGTGCCCAAACATGACACGACTTCTTCTGCACTATCTAGTCCTTCACTTCAAGCGGGAGATGTGTCAGATTCTTCATCGTTAGTCCTTTGGCATCTCGGCTGGTTATCATGCTGATCAAAGTTCCTAATTCCCTCCAAGCTGTACGTCTTTACCGTATTGTTGTCGTTGTATGAATCATTCCCCTGGTCCTGTTCACTCCCCTCAGTATCAGCCCACACAGGTCTTCCCAGGCTTCCCTGAAGCCATCTGCATCATTTCATCCTCTTTATATGACATCATTTGCTCAGCCATCCACAACTGATGGGCTTCCATCAGCTTCCGATTCTTTGCCAACACACCAGGAGCTGGAAGTATTTTTTATATCTTTATTTAGACTTTCTTTTGCTTAGGACTAATCCCTCCCTTAATCTGTTCTTCCTTCTTCCCTTCCCCCTGTTTCCCTATTGAGTGAAATATATTTCTGTCCTCGGTTGTGTGTGTCCGTATGTGTTTGTGTCTTCTTCCCTCCCTTGACTAGTTTGGATGAGAATCCGGTTCACGTATCAGCCGTCCCCCCCAACCCTTTGCACCTTGCTTGTAGAGATTATATTTGTACACCCTGATTTATGTAAGGTCATCTACTCCTCGCTCTCCTAATTTACTTGTGGTATCACTCCTTACATCTAATTCATGTATCCATTTTGTAGTTATCTTGGTATACAGTGTACGATAGTGGTCTCTAGCTAGTTTCCGCCATACTAGTTAGTCCAATTATTCTTTTATCTCTCCTTGATCTGTCTTCCCGATCCGTTGTTTTTGCTATGAGATGATTTGTATTCTTTTCTGGTTTTTTTGGTCTTTTGACATTGTTTTATTTCTCGTTGTTAATAAAAGCACTAACTTCTCTTTGGTCCGTCCTAATTTTCAGGAAATTTATTGCTTGCATACTTCTTGTGCCAAGCTGTTAATTCCTTTTCCATTTTTTTTTGTCATAACTCTCTTTTTCAGTTTTTTTCCCTCTAGCCCTGATTTTTTTTAAAAACTCTCGCTGCATCTCTTCTAGGAGTGCTAGTAGAATATGTGTCCAAGGTGCTTCTAGATGTCTTGGAGTCAGTCTTTTTTTCTGGGTGGTGGGACTGTTTTTCTGTTTGCTTGTCCTTCCAGCCTACTTCCTGACTTGAGATCTGATGTCTGGATTGGTCCAATCACTGAGTATTGTATTATTCCCAATGATCTCTAGTGCACCCTGATCCAGTCTGATCCAGGGCAAAGTCTGATTGTTGCCCTTCTAATCCGGGTTCTTCAGAAGCTACTGATTTGGATTTGGGCTTGACCAACAGCATTCTCCACTCACCCCACTTGGAGTTTCAGTAGACCACTGCCAGACTCCAACCCTGGTAGCCAGCTGGAAAGCTCTGCTGGTTCAGAGGGACAGAAATGCAAGCTTCCCTTTGATCTGAGATTCCTGCCCTTACTATTCCTCTTCAGACTTTAGACTAGAAGCTAGACCTGAGACCATGTTCTGTCCTGCACGGGTTCAGGCCACAAAATGGAACGTGGGGACTATTCCTTGCCCCAGAATCCTACTCCAAAGCACAGGGTCATTTCTCAGTCTTTTCTGGATCTGCATCCCACAACTGGGTAATGAGGGACAGAATTGCCAGCTGGTGCCTACCCTGTGCCCTGCACACCTTTGTGCTGAATCTGGGATCTCACGGACTGCTCTCAGCCTGTCCCTGCACCTGGTCAGACCTCCAGCCCCAGTGTCTACACACTTCTTTGTCTCCTTATGTTAAACTGGGCTGGAAAATGACATTCCAGTGTCTTGAATTTCCCAGTCAGGATTTAGTCTAGTGCATCTTTTAGATCTGTTTAGAAGATGGGAGGGCAGAGGACATTGAGTTCTAGTGGGTGATGTAAGGGGTACAACCTGATAATCTTCTTCCTGCTGCTTCACTGTCTTGGCAAAGTAAGGCTCCGTGAGACATCTTCTTGGAGGAAACAGTTCTGAGACAGCTATGGGAGTATGTTACTAACATGGCACCTGAAGGGAAGGAATGGACCTCCCATCCAGAGAACATTTCAGCCACCCTGATGAGCTTTAAAAAAAGAAAGTTTTCTTATAACTCTTTACACTTAGTCTAACATATTTGATTGACTCATAGAAGCCCAAACCAGCGTGCAGTCTCTGCAGATCACTAGAGCAGTCGTTTACCCTCTGTACCTGAGAGACTTGCTCTGCTCTGTTATTTGTGTCCTCACCTAACTTTTCCTGCTGCCAGCTGCCTTTCTGCAGCGTCTGTACCCTGAAAAGCTTCCAGCCGTTTAGACCACCAGAAACCTTTTGTTTTTCCTCCTGGTCTTTTATCTCTCAGGTATAAACAATCTGAAATAGTAGATACCAAGACCCTGATTGCCACAAATCAAACAGAAGGCTTGATTAGCCGATGACTTTCTAGGCCTCTGCTTCCTTTGAGCAAGCCAGACTACGTGATCTCTGCAGTCCCTTCCAGGCCCCTAAGAATGTTTATATCAGCCCTACCAGGAAAATTCCAAGTTCCCCTTTTCCTGCCAGCTCACTAAAGACACAGTAGAAGCAAGTTAAAATGAGCCTCATTTTCACGATATTTTTCTAAAGGAACTTCTATCCCAAGGTCATGAGATTAGGACTTATCTGCAGTGGCACAGTGGATAGAATACTGGACCTGGAATCAGGAAGACTTAAGTTCAGATCCATCCACAAGGACAAAGAAGCTGAGTGACCCTAGGCAAGTTACCCTCTGTCTGCTTTCATTTCCTCATCTGTAAAATGGAGATGATAATAGCTCCTGCCTTACGGGATTGTTTTGAGGATAAAATGACATAACAATTGGTAAAGTACTTTGCACACCTTAAATATATATGTTAGTTGTTATGAAGATATTATCTTTTTATTCGTAGCACTTTATGTAGACTTTGTGTAGGTCCAGCCTAATTTATCTGTAGCCAACATTCCTGCATAGTATTACTTTATAATAAACCAGACCTAATAGTGTATTAGGATATGAAAATGCAACTGTGGCATAAATTGAAATGCAGAAAGCCCTACTTTTACTTCCATTCTAAAATAACAGCTAAGGAAAGAGCCCCAAATGATTTATGTGTACAACTACTGCTTTAAGATTTTTATTTGCTAATGATTTATGTCATTGTGAGTCCCAGTTTTAGATTTTAAGGATTGGTGTTCATTTGTTTCAGTCATGTTGAACTCTTCATGACCCCATTTGGGGTTGGGTTTTTGAAGGGTTTTTTGCAAAGATAGTAGAGTGATTTGTCATTTTCTTCTACAGCTCATTTTACAGATGACTTTCCCAAGGTCATACAACTAGCAAGTGTCTAAGGCCAGATGTGAACTCATGAAGATGAGTCTTCCACTGTCCACTGCTCCACATTGCTGCCCAGATTTTACCTTTTAATACCATGTATCCAGCAGAAACTTTATTTTAAAAAGTCTCCCAACAATTCATAGTTATTCCACAACAGAATGTGTATTCCCGTAGGGTTTGGGTTTTTCAGTTTTTCTCCATTTGGAAAATTAAATATGAAACTAGTAGTACTTTTACCTTTTTTTAAATGTTTATATTTTTTCCCAGTTACATATACTTGCAATTTTTAACATTCATTTTTTTCCTTTTTTTAATTTAACATTTTATTTTTTCCCCAATTACATGTAAAAATAATTTTTAACATTCATTTTTAAAAATCTTGGATTCCTAGATTCTTCCCCTCCCCTTCACTGAGAAGGCAAGCAATTTGATCAAGATTATATACGTGCAGCCATGCAAAAATGTTTTTCTATATTAGCCATGTTGTGAAAGAAAATAGACCAAAAAAAGGAGAAGAAAAGTAAAATAAAAACTAGCATGCTTTGATCTGCATTCGCCTTTCATTAGTTCTTTCTCTGGAGGTAGATAGGATTTTTCATCGTAAGTCCTTCGTAATTGTCTCGGATCATTGTGTTGTAAAGAAAACTATGGAAGTTACAGTA
The DNA here is from genome assembly GCF_028372415.1 of Notamacropus eugenii. Lineage (NCBI taxonomy): Eukaryota > Metazoa > Chordata > Mammalia > Diprotodontia > Macropodidae > Notamacropus > Notamacropus eugenii. Next base: position 47,949,662 of record NC_092878.1, on the reverse strand, counting down.
GCTGAGAAGGCACAGCTTAGACTCTGCGACGTGGCAGATGCATGGGTGGCTCCCGTGGCCCTGTGTCTGCCCAGCATGTGTGCACAGGCAGAGGGCATGTGAATTCTCAGGTTCCACCCTGTCCCTTCACAACCGCTGGTTAATTACTGACCGTACTTCCAATAGGAGGAACATTTTACCACTGGTAAAGTAGAATTGATGTCATGGGTGAACCTTGAAACTTGAATCATTGGCTCATTTTAAAGCACAAGCTAAGGCCGAATGGCGGAGGGAGGGGACAGGAGGGTGAAGTGTGAGGTTTAAGTCCCAACTGCACCGCTTCCTGCTCCATGACAGCTTCTCTGGGCTTTGGTTTTCTAATCTGTAAAAGCTGAAGGGTTTGGACAAGGTGGCTTCTGCAACCCCTCGTAGCCCTCAGTCTAGAACTCTGTGTTCAGAACCCATCTCTAATGGACCATTTCTCTTTAGTAGATGGAGCAAAGCAAGAACTTGATGAGATCAGCCTACTTACTGCCATAACGGTATTTATCTTGTCTACAAGTCCAGAAGTGACCACCATCCAGTGCCTCCAGGAACGTTGCATAGAGAAGTTTAAAGTTACACTTGAGTTGAAAGACCCAGTAGTAAGTGTACTTGGTAGATTAATCATAGCTACTTTTATTAAACTCCCATAATGCTCTTTTCCAGTCTGCTGCCTTCCTGCCTCTTCCCTTTAAGGGACCAGATTTTTCACTGAGCTGGATATTCCTTCCAACAGTGCAGATTGCACCCCATGTCTTTTCCTGCCAGTACTATCCACCTCTCATTTGTGTCCTCCCTGAAGAGTATGTGCTGACACTCCAGGCCTCCTTTCCCATGATGATTCCACTCAGAGACTTTCCGGCCTAGTAAAATCTGCCCTAGATTGTGCACCCCTCTTCAAGAGCCTGTGTTCATGTTCAGGCCAAAGTTTTGTTTATGAAAGATGCCACGTGATAGAGTAGGGGAAGTATTGACTGTGAGTCAGAAGACCTGGGCTCAAATCCCATCTCTGGAAGAGTCTGTTAGCCTTCTCAGACCCCAACTTCCTCATCTGTAAAGTGAAGGGACTGGCCTTTGGGTACCTGCCACCTCCAGAGCTGCGATCATGTGATTCTGGGACTTTCTGTTTATTCTTTTTGGAGTAGTGAGACCCAATAGTTTCAGCTAATAATTGGAAAGGGCTTATGGCTCAGTTTTTGAAAAGTTTGATGTTAAAACATTCTCTTGTGTTGAAGTTTACGTCTTTTTCATATGAACACCAAAAAGCTTAAATTTGTTTCAAGATATTTACAAATGATCATTTGTCACTTTTTACATTAAGACTTCACAGATAGCCCAAGGAAGAACTGAGTCTGTTCCTTCAGTCACACCTCATTTGAGGTGACCTCAAAGTAATGAAATTGATTTCACAAACCTCACGTAGAAGTCACTGCCATTATAGAGTTACTAAGCTCAAACATCCTTCTACTCACAAAGAACTAATAAACTCTGTTTCCACAATAAAGAATCTGTGGATAGAGCACTGGCTGTGGAGTCAGGAGGTCCTGAATTCATATCCAGCCTCAGACACTTACTGGCTGTATGGCCCTGGGCAGGTCACTTAACCTGATGGCCTCCTCTTTCCCTCCCCCTCCCCCCTCAATAAAGAGAAAGTTTAGGAACCAGTTCTAATTCTTTTTAAATGGTAAAGCAATCGGGGTTAAGTGATTTACTTGCCCAGGGTCACACAGCTAGTAAGTGTCAAGTATCTGAGACTGGATTTGAACTCAGGTCCTCTTGGCACCAGGGCCAGTGCTCTATCCACTCTGCCACCCAACTGCCCCAGCCATTTCTAATTCTCAAGAAGAAATCCCACCTTTAGAGATATTCAAATATATCCTCAAAAAACAAGTTTTTTGGTTTGTTTGTTTTTTTTACCCCATGCCCTCTTTTTACAATGAAACACACAGCTTTAAGGTACCACTTCCATGTAGTTTGGCACAGCCAGTCAAGTACAGACCTTAATCTTAAGGGAGCTATGTTATATAAAGGTATTTGTTTAGTCTGACCAAAATTTCTTTGACATCTTCCTCAAACCATAACTTTGTTATTTAATTTAAGTTTTGTTACATTTTAAGTGCTAAGCTGTCTCCCTCGCTCTTTTCCTTACCCTGCACCAGTTCTTTGCCACCACAAAAAGAGCTATTATAAGTATTTGAGAACGTATCAGTTCTTTTGCTTTTGCCCTGATCACCTGGGGAAACAGACCTTATAGTGGTACTGCTGGGTCAAAGGGTGTATACACAGTTGGTGTATACACAGTTTTATAACTTTTGGGGCATAATTCCAGATTGTTCTCCAAAATGGTTGGATCTCAAACCACAGCTTCAAGGCTGAAGTATTCTATGTATAAATTTGGCCTCAGATATTTTTCCTATATCTCCCAAATAGTTCTAGAATCATCTTAATTGAGAAAGGGAAAATTTGCATTTCACCTTATATAAAAGTTTAAATATGTTCTAAATAAATTGAGAAAAGATTTCAAAGTTAATAGCACTGATTTTCTAAGTTCTTCCACATCACATTTTTATGGTGACTTTGTTTTAACTACTACAGTTCTCACAGTTCTTTTCTGCTGCTTGTAATGCCTGTTTTTCCTTTCATACTATGATTGTCCATATGTTTTGCCCATTTAGGTACAAATCAAGTGCTATCAGCTGCTACTTTCCATTTTTCAGTATCCAAACCCAGCAGTATCCTACCCTTATATTCATTCGTTAGCATCACCCATTGTGAGAAAACTGCAGGAGACAGATCAAATAAAACCCAAAGATGCTGCTGAGCTTCAGGCAATCCAGGAAGGTATCAAAGTCTTAGAAGCGCTGGTGGCTCTTGCTGAGGAACAGCACCGTGAGTACTCCCCCCATCGCCACCTCTTTGCATTTGTAGCTAACTGTTGTCAGAAGTTTGTTGGAATGAACAGTTATAAATTTTAATTTTGACATACAGCAAAAATCAGAGAGTCATTTGTGTTATGTTGTGCCACATCCTTGTAATGTCATACTCAATTCCAAAAACTCTGTGTCTTCTGTTCAAGGCCATGTGCTAGGGGCTTAAGGGAATACAAAGAAAGCAGCTCCCTGAAGCTCAGAGGAGAGATTGGAGAATCAGTAACATAAGAAAAGATGTTTGGAGGTGTGAAAGTAAATGTGTATCTATGGGAGACAATGTAGGGAAAGAAAGGGCAGGACCTTCGGAGGAGCCAGCATTTTAGAAAAAAAAAGCCAAAAGTTGTATTTATGAAGCAAGGAAGAAAAACAGCATGGCATCATGGGAAAGATCCTGGATTTTTATAGTAACAACAGTAACAGCTGACATACAGAACCTTCAGGTTTGTAATGTACTTTATGTAAATTCTACCGAGAACATGGGAGCCAGTGCCAGCTCAACGTCAGTGACTTAGCCTCTGGACCTCGAGTTCCTCATCCATAAAAGGGTGATTGAGGTTCAACATTAGACGGCTTCTTACATGCCATGATTCTGTGAACTGCAAGGAGCCAGAAAAGGCAAGGAAGGAAAAAAGATAGATATTTCAGAGGTCAAAGGAAATAAGAAAAGAGCATTAGTTTCTATATTTAGGAACTTCCTGGTGACCCTTGAGAGACACTTGTAGGGAGGGTGTGGACAGAGAAGCTGCATTCATCGGGGCAGTGGAGTGAGCAGGTGGTGAGAAATGAGAAGCACTGGTGAGAGACAGCTCTTTCTGGACATTTGACGGTGAACAGGAAGGAGAACTGGGTATCTGGAGGCTAGAAGTTGGAGTTAAGTCATTGTGAAGTCAGATGTTAGGAAAGTCATCCTGGCATCTCTTGAAGTTGCAGAGATCAGCTGAGGACAAAGTGAAGGGAACTGCAATCTTGGTACAAAAAGTCATTAAGGAAAGTGAAAGAATGCTCTTAGAATTTAGAAGGCAGTAGTATCATGAGACTTGTGGGCTCCCAAAGAGGGAAGTGACAGTGAGTCATAGTGACAGAGAAACAGGTGTACTCTAGAACTGGCAGTGGGAAGGAAATAGGATTCCAAACTTAGCCCCCTCCTCTGTTGGTAGGAGGGATGGAAGAAAGAAGACATGAGATCAGGTAAACTGAACAGTGGAGAAGGACAAGGACTTGGAGAGGTTTGCTTAGTATAGAAATAACTGTATCTTGGATAGAGAAGTTGGAGGGATTTTCTTCTCCCCTTAGGAGTAAAAACGTATCCCCAAAGAAAATTAATTTTATATAATATGTCATTATAAGCATGTGTGCTGTCTACTGAACCTCGGGTTCATGTTACGTGTTCCAATTTTACAGGAGCTCAGCTGGTGGCTGGCATTCTCCCCATTCTCATTTCCTTTCTTCTGGATGAAAACACTCTGGGCTCAGCATCCACCACAATGAGAAACTTACATGACTTTGCTTTGCAGAACCTGATGCAAATTGGTCCCCAGTATTCATCTGTTTTTAAAAATATTATGGCTTCTTCTCCCACAATGAAAGCCCGTCTTGAGGCAGCTATAAAAGGCAATCAGGAAAGTATCAAAATCAAGACAACCCCTAAACATATCAAGAATCCTGGAAAAAATTCAAGTATTCAGTTGAAGACCAATTTTCTTTGATGTTATCTTACTTGAATTGCAGGCATCTTAATCAAATACTTTGGGTGGAGAGTTGGTGCCTTTTCATTTCCATTCGAGGACTACAGTAAGGTTTTAGGCACAAGTACATCTGGAACTGATTTCTTTTAAAAAATTGATGAAGGACTTTTTCTTGTCTTACATGACATTGATCTTTTAATTCAAAGTAAACTCTTAAAAATGAAAGATGGGTCATGAATTTGAATTGATAAGATTGCACAAGAGCTCTGTCAAAATCATTACCAAGAATTTCAAGAAGAGATCCTGAATTTAAATCTGTTCAGAATCTTTTTTTTTTTTTTTAGAAAATGAAATGAATTTTTTCTGACAGTCCAAGCACATGCAATATATTTAGTACCGTGATAGATATAGATTTAACTATAGTACAAATGTCTATAGTTTACAGTCTATCACAAATGCTAATTTTAAATCCTGTCCCATTAAGTAAATGTATTAAATGTTACTGGATTCCTCAAACAGGATAAATTATTGTAAAGCTACTTAAACCAGATGATTAAGGTGATATTGATAGCTTTAATTAAATTCTAATAAGGTCTAAAATTATCCAATATATTTTAGTACACAAGTTCATTATGGCTGTATAGCAGTGTGACTTAAAACTTGGCATCTTAAAAAGTGACATGTTTTTCAGAATGTGTTTTTGGTTTAGTTTTTATTAATCAGTTCAGATGATGGAAATTTGCTGATCCTATATGGAGTTAGTATTTCTCCAATTCAAGTGTATCTTAAAAGAGTTTGTTTATTCTAACTCTAATTATTTGGTTCATTTTAATATGTTGCATATATTCATATTAATAAGTTTAATATACATGTAAATTAATATCCATCTATTGGGATCGGCAGTGGATTTACAAACTGTCAGATTTAGTAATGACTTTCACGTCATAAAAGGAATATAAATAAATTTTTAACAAGGAACATATTTTATTATAGAAAGACATATAATAACATTAAGAGCATATTGGCTACTCTTAATTATTTTCTAACTGTTGGTGGTCCTTGCCTTTCCCCTTCCATGCCAGTATTATTCTGCATAAACCAAGCACTGTGTCAAAATAAGCACAGCATTTCCTTGCTAATAACTGAAAACTGAAGTGTTAGAGGTACCTTCAGAATTGGGAAAACACACTGGGGCTCAAAATATGTGATGTACTGTATTTTTATTATAAGTTTTGTATATATTTACTATTGTAAATTGTACAGAATTAAGCATTTGATCAAAATTCTAACCTGAAACCAATTTTTCTAATTTACATAAATAAAGCTAATTTTCTTCATCATAGTTGTATTTAAGTTATTTTGCCTACAAGAGAAAATAGTCAGTGACTCATTTGCTTCAAGAATTACAGCTGTTTGGAGCAAATAACTTCAGTATTTTGTGCTCTGATTTAGATGAATTCACAGTGATGACTTAGAGGTACACAGTTACTTCAGAGACACCGTTTCTTTTGTAATACTCCTTAAAAAGGTTAAGTAAGCTATGTTTGTCCTCTAAAAGTTCCAGGTTTATTCCTTCTAATAAATAGATGGATCCCAAGTTGGGTTCTTTGGAAGTAAACAATTCCATACATTATCTTTTATTTTGTGGTCTTGCATTTTTAGATTGTAAAACAATTATTTGTGGGCAACATTTAATAGTTTAGTGTTATTTAGATGGAAGGGGTCGTGCATATTAGGGATTGGTAAGGGATTATCTCTGAAGTGCAAAGAATTTTATCTTGGAAAGCTTGTCTTGGACATCTCTAGGAATTACTTGCATAAAAATTTCAGTGAACTAGATTAGTGTTAACTCATCTGTTGGTTTTATTCTTTTAGTCTAATTTTGAATACATTTGGCCCTAAAAATGAGCTTCAAACTTGGCATAACACCAAAAAAAGTTAGAGCTGCATTTAATTAATATTTTAAAAGAAGATGCTGGCCAAAACCTAGTGGAAATCTGGACTACAAATATTGATACAAATGGTGTTGGTGATGACAATCTTTATATGCAGTTACATATTCATAGATGAATAGTAACTAATTTAGTAGCTGTCTATAAAGATTTGAGATGTATTTATAAGACAGGTTTGGTCTCTTAACCTTTACAAAAAAAGTATTTGTAAAAATAGCTGCTAATATATCCTTTTCTGATAAAATAATTCATCTTCTCATATATTTGTGATAATTTGGTGTTACTTTAATTAGCTTACTAATACTTTCCAAATTAATTGTGCTAATTAGCAAGTTGGGAAAATTTTGTTTTACATAAATCTCCTAATGGTGTTATGGAAACATTTATGTTTTCAATACTCATGTTCACAATTCATACAATTGACAGAAAATGTGATGAGCTACTTTTACCTTTTTATATTGTCCCTAACAGGAAAGAAATAGCAGTCAAACTCAGCTCTTCAGGGTGTGATCATTTTAAACATTTCCCCTCACCATGAAAAAAGACATTCTCTTGTAGTGTTCTCCATGATCAGACATGTAGTAATATCTTTGACAGACTTGGTTTCTATTGAAAGAACATTATTACATATAAAGATATACTTTACTTAGCAGAGTCAAATGTAAGATTAACTTTGGTTTAAGTGAACCATTTCTTTGCCTTGATTTTTCTTATACAAATAATATTTTAATAAAATTATAACTGATAAAATATTACCAGTAATATCAAAATATTAATACCCCTCAAAGTAATAAAACTTTACCATAATCAAGAAGTTACACACACATGCAAAAAAAAAAAGATGAAAAGGCAGTACAAAATTAAGAATGCTAGCAATATATTGTTTGAGTCACATGTTTGGTTCTTTAACACGGAGTTTCATATTCAGCAGTTTGGCCATGTTTTTCATCACCCTCAAAAGCAAATAATAGAGTTAATTCTTTTACATTTTTTTCAATTTTCCTATCATTAAAACTTAACCTCCAAAAAAAAGGATATATATAGTTATAGAAATTCAACTCAATGTTTTGCTAGTATCTTTTAACAGTCTCATATTTTATTGTATTATGCCTTTTTAGTTTCATGATTGAACTCTAATGGGTTCATTTTGAGCCTGGAAAAGACAATGTCCCCAAAATTGTCTGCTAGGCATTCCAAAGGCAACATGGTGGCACTGTATCCTCAAAAGGGTAGTTATCACAAGAAGAATGCCTTAAAAATTCATTCCCTCCTCATCTACACTTCACAAAATCATAGGACATAGAACTGGAAGGAACCTCAAAAACTACCTTGTCCAATCTCTTTATTCTAAAGATAAGTCAATCAACCATGGCCTTCCTGTTCTTTGGAGACTGGTTCATATGCTACCTCTTCCATGAAGCTTTCCCTGATCCCTTATATAAAATCATTTAGTAAATATTTGTTGAAATTCTGTAAGTTCCTGAATGTGTGTGTAACGTACCAATTCCTTAAGTTTCTCTAATTTAGCTAAGTTAATTTTGGTTAAGGCAAAAAAATTCAAAAAGTATTTGTCGAGTGCTTCTATCCAAGGCACTTTTCCTCATCTGTAAAATGACGTTGTTAGACTATATTGTATCTTATATTCCCTTCCATCTCTCGCTTCTGTGATCTGTTTCCTTCTTACAGGAAGTTTACCATCTAACACAAGGATAAGGAAGACATGTGCACAACCTTAGTTGGGTGTCCTATACTGCTCAGTTGAACATTAGAATCAGTGACCCTCATGCCAAGAAAGATCAATACAAAACGAATTAAGCAGTGACACTGAATGGATAAGCCATGTAAGAAAATCATTTCTTGGCAGTCACATCTTGTATGTTGCATGAGATTATAAAGACCACCTAGCTACTGAGTATATTTCAGAAGAATATTCTGTACTGGAAATCTGTTTGTCAATTGTGCTTATGTATACAAGAGGACCCATGAGAACCTGGGACCAGCCACCTTTACTGACCACCAAGTCACAGTGAGAAGCCAGGATCTTTTAACATACTCTGCACCAGCTTGCCAATGCAAGAAAGACCAGCAACAGCTGCTGTCACCAAGAGGAGATTCAATTTTCCCTTCTCCAGCCATCCTCATTGCCCTCCTGCCAAGTTGCCAACAAGCCAAGGATATTCACTGACAACTATATGCTGACCTCTGATCCCTACATCTGCTGGAGATTTCCCAGAGCCTCTTCTCTCTGGCTCTTAATTGCACTCTCCTCTTGATAGAGAACCATTTATTCCCTGAGGTCTTTTGGGCCTTGTTATCTACCTTGCTATTTTTCTGGTCTAAGTACTATCTGCCTTTTCCATCTACCATGAACTAAATATAAACAAGAAATCTCCTTTATATGTTATCTCCCCAATTACTTCCAGTTCCCTGAGAACTTGAGTATGGGACTGTCTCAATCTTCTTTTTGAAGAGTAGATATTTAGCACAATGCTTAGCATGTAGTAAGAAGACTGAAAAGATAAGAAAGGGCCAGGTTATAAGGGCTTTGAAAGACAAAACAGTATCCCGTGATTGATCTTAGAGGTGAGAAGGAACTAATGGAGTTTTATTGAAGGAGGGGACAAGACGAGGTGACATGATCAGACTTGTGGTTTAGAAAGATCAGTTTGACAGCTGAGTGGAAGATGGACTGAAGTGGGATGAACCTTCAGGCAGGGAGACCATGCAGCAGGCTGTTGCATTAATCCAGGCTTGAGGTGAAGAGAGAAGGGGACAACGTACAATGCTATAAAATACAAAGGTAGAAATGACAAGGTCCGGCAATTAATTAGATTGTGGAAAGGGAATGAACAGTTGAGGATGACATCTAGTTTGTGAGTGTGGGTGAATGGGAGGATAGTGGTACACTGGACAGTATTTGGGAAGTTAGGAAGAAGGAATATTTCAGGGTAGTGGGGGGGTGGGGCATAATGGGTACAGTTTTCAACGTGTATTCAATGTGTAAACAGGACTTCCAATTCAAGATGTCCAGAAGGCAATTGGAGATGTAAGACTGGAAGTCAGCAAAAAGACGGGGCTGGACCAATAGATATGCGAATCATATGGGTAGAGATAATAGTTGAATCTGTGGGAGCTAATGAGATTGCCAAGTGAATTACTGTAGAAGAAGGGAAGGCTAAGGATACAACTTTGAGGTGGGAGAGACCCAGCATTATTGGGCATGATCTGAATAAAGATCCAGCAAAGGAAACCCAGGAGTGTTAGGACAGGTAGGAGAAAAACCAAGAAAAACAGTATCAGAAGTCCAACAGAGAAGAGAGCAGCTGTCCACCACCACTGCACACTGTGTATAAAGGTTACAGAGAGATCAAGAGATCACCAGTCACTGGAGAGGCAGAATCACTGAGCTGTGGTCATGCTGAGATCGTCTGCTAAATCTTTTCCTCCATACAGTGGAGGAAATTAAGAATTAGAACCTTTATTTAACAAATTTGAAAATTATTTTTCAATATATAGATGTCCTTCACTGTTGAAATGCTTTTAAGTCGAGGTGAAAATGTCTTGTTGCGTCAATATGAAAATGAGAAGTGGTCAGAGTTACTTCCTTTTCATTTAGTCAGTAGACTCCTTATGAGCTTTTTACCGTTCCTGCTCTCCTCTTCTGTTGTCTTACTAATATTTTGTTTAAAGTTGCCGTATAAAAAGTTTGTACTTGCTTCTCCAGACTTTGCATATCACTCATCTCCAAGCACAGTATAGTCTGGCCCTCTGGTTCTTCTCATACACAGCATTTCATCTCCCTGGCTGTGCCCTATGAGCCTGGAATGCACTCCCTCACCTCCAAGTCTTTTTAGAATCCTTTTTTTTTGCCAGATTTTCCTCAAGAGCCACCTTTGGATATTGTTTTCTGTCTCCCTTCCCCAATTAATTACTGTCTTCCTCTCAAAATTAGCATGCATCTATGTAGTATTCATACTTGTTCTCCTCAGGTAGACTCTAAACTTCTCAAGGCCAAAGACTATCTGTTTTGTTTTTATATTCCCCACAACTTTACTACAGCACCTGACACATATTCTCAGCAGTATGTTTAATAACCAGATGTTTGAGGGAAATAATTGTGCAGGTTACACCTTTAAGGGCAGCTAGATGGTACAGTGGGTAGAGTGCCGGGCCTGGAATCAGGAAGAGTCATCTTCCCGAGTTTAAATGTAGCCTCAGACATGTATTAAGCTGTGTGACCCTGGGCAAGTCACTGAACTCTGTTGGCCTCATTTTCCTCATATATAAAATGAACTGGAGAAGAAAATGGCAAACCATGCCAGTATCTTTGCCAAGAAAACCCCAACTGAGGTCACAAAGAGTCAGACATGACTCAGCAAAAACAACATACACTTATGTTATCCTGGATAGTTTTAATATCTATGATAAAATCATAAATTAAGAGCTGGAAGGCTTCTTGTTTACTTATTCAGTCGTGTCCAGCTTTGCCATAATCCTAAATTTTCTATGATAACTTAGAGTGTGATTGGTTCAGTGTAAGAAGAAGCTCTTATGAAAGTGCCAAATCTTCTCAATCTGAAGGATAAGATGGCCATCTTTCTCCCCTGCTTGTCATTGGTGTCTACCCACTTTTAAGGGGATATACCTACTTAAATGCAAGAAGAATAGCAAATTACAAAGTAATTAAAAGGTCTCCCCAAAGAATGAAACTTCTACTGAATCCAACTAAAGGGAACAGTAACTTGATACTAGGGTGAGAACCATGGTATGTAGTATAATATTACATTAGTAATACTTCAATGATTGATGATCTCATAAGTATGTTTATTGCCTCTGCTTGATATGAATTGGAATGTCTTGTAGACCATTTCTGTAATATCACTTTGGATGGCCAAAAATCGTTATCCCATGAGTCACTGAGCCTCTCCAAACTTAGCTGGGTTTATCCTCAGGAAAAAAGTCTTACATACAATCCCTGTCATCCTAACCAGAAGTTTCATCTTATAAATCGTTCTTGTTTACTTTTAAACTTCCCTTATCTTTCCTTGATAGAGTAAGGGTTGTCACAGGGTTCTGGAACCTCCAGTGCATATTAAAGATCACCTTTCCCTGCCCCTCTGCCTTTTCCCATTTCCACCAGAAAGCAGAGAGGAAAGAAAGAGAGGGGGCGAAACTCATCTGTCTTAATAGTCATCCTTAGCTCTGGAAAGTAGTTTAGGGCTGGAGGCGGTAAAAGAAATTGGTTAAAACGACCTGTGGGGATTCTGGTGATCCCTTCTATCGCTCACTTCCTTCCCCCCTCACCATTACCAGCAATAATAATGGCTGACCAAAAGGTGTCACAGAATAACCCTTCTGGAATGAGTTATGTCAGAAGAAAAGACTTCCCTAAGGTCATCTCCAAGTCCGAGATTCCACAGGGCAGCAAAGAGCAAGACCACAGTGGAGACCACATGACTGCTGCTTCTCAGAGTTTGCTAATTAATACTGTAGAAAGGTTTTCTAAAATAGTTTGACCCATCCCTTAGTCACATGTCTTCTTCCAAGTTAGGCTAGGAGAAAAGAAAAACGTCCCTTGGGTCAAGCCTTTGCAGGCGGGGAAGGTGTGATAGGAGAGGGAAGCAGGTAGCTTGCTGGACCTTAATGAGTGTCAAAACATTTGAGTCACCTCCATTTTATCTGCCCTACTATTAAGTCACTACTTCCTTGGCCTCTGTAATTGGAGTCCTTATAGGAAGAGGATAAGATAAAGTTGTTTCTCTATAATTAGTTAATCTAGCCCTGGTGAGCCTCAATAGCCTTGATCCTCAATGTGTTTCCCTTTGCTTCTCTTGAGTGATTCTCCACTGTCCCATTCTTGTTACCATCCTCTTATTTCATTAACCTAGAGCATGTATCTCCTGAAAAAAAGAAAGAAAGAAAGAAAAGAAAACAACTGCACCGAAGTGGAACCAGTCTTGTAGGGGAAACTGCCTTTGTATTTAGGACCCCATCTGTAGAACGCTAGTGGTGTTAGTGATGGTTTGCAACTTTGTGAAAATTATCAACATCCACACAGAAGAAAGTATAGACAGAAAAAAGAGAGGTCTTCAGGGTGTCCTCTTAGAAGCCTTTTGAAAATCCTGGAAAACATTAAGAGTCATTTTTCAGCTTCTAGTCTGTTGGTGGCTAGTTTTTAAATTACAAGTGGCCATCACGTCAGCCTTAACCATATGGTTATTATTGACCACATATGGACATATGGGTATTTTTCCTGCATAATTACAACTATGTACCAGGAAAACAGGTCAATATTGTTTTCCTCTCTACCACTAATTCTCTCTCTGTTCCAAGGAAAAGGCCCTTCTTCATCACTTACACACTGCATCTTTTTCTTTGGGCCCCCTGCTTCAATGCTGTTCAGCCAGTCTGTACACACTGGACTTCAAGACTTTCCACAGTGTCTCTGTTTTCTTCCTTTGTGGCTCCTTTTATATGTTTACACAGGAAATAGAAAAAGAGATCTTATTTCACCATTAACTTACAAGGTGATCTTGAGCTAATCATCTTTGGACCTCAGAGTCTTCCCATATAAAATAAGAATGATCAGTTCTCCCATCTGTAAAATAAAGGAATTGGAATAAATTCGTTCTAAGTTCCCTTAGGAGTCTACGATTCTACGACAAATACGTGTAGTTATTGAAAGGAATTAATTAGAGAAAGTTGAAGAAGCACATTTGTTTTTATTTCTCAATTCTCATATTTTCCCAGAATGTTTTTCTGTGTAGAGGTCGAATTTCCTCCTACTATTGTACGTTGTAGCTCCTGAGCCCCCACCGTTGTGCATCCCAATTAACCAGTCATTCAAGATGAGCAATATCAGCTCAGAAATCAGAAATATTCCACTTACAAATCTGAGACCCACTATCTCACAAATGCAGTGTCCACAGAAGAGAATGGACACAAACTTAGAAAATCAAAGTAGGTACATGAGGATGGAATACATGTCCCCAGGACCACTCACAACTCTTTACTGATGTCCTTTGGTTTCCTCAGCTGCACTGCAGTTCTTTAATGGGAACAGTTACTCTTATGCTCCACTTAGGTCTCCCCAATCCTGGGCTGCTGAAGTAGCATCATGCACTTTCAGCAAAAGTGGAAACCGTAAGCCTGGGTCCTTCAGAGCTTTATCAGATCTATTCTCTTGACGGTGCTCTCAAGGATTTCCACCTCTCAGGAAAATAATTAGTGAGAAGGGTAAAACCTTCCCATTTCTATTCATGTCTTCCAAACAGCAAAGTCAAAGCCCATTTTCCTTTCCAGTCAGCATTTCTAGACAGCAGGTGGCAGTGTAAGCTCTGAGACCTCGTCCCACGCATGCTCCCAGGTCTCTCCAAAAACTCTATTTCATGATGATAAACCAAAACCTACATTTCTGCCACTGACACCATAACTAGGCAATATACATTTCTCCCCTTCCCCCAGAGTCACCAAACACTTTTAGGTACTAGAATTTCCCCAATTATTACCTTCAAAGTCCTCATAACAGTCATACATAAATTATATGATAGCAAATAGGACCCTGTCCATCTTTACCCTGAATCTTTACCTTCCTTCTGTGGGGTTACATTTTTGGTTTTTCTCTCATAACTATCCCTTCTTCTGCCCCTTTCCATTAGCTACAACTGCCCACACCTGGAAGGGATGCCCATATATACTTTCATTTCATCTTTGTATCACCATTGCCTTGCATATGGTGGGCATTTAACAAATGTTTGTTGAATTGAGTATCTTTCCTGAACATTGTGGGGAATCCAGAGAAGTTTCATAAAAGATGTAGCTGCTATGTTTGAGACTTTTACAATCTAGTTAGGTGTGTAGATTAGGTTAGCTCTGTAATACCTATTAAGATCCCTGCCACGTAGGCTAGGGCTAATTTTTCTCTTAAAAGGCAATGAAACCATCCTTAGCGAACTAAGGTCCAAAAGTTTGACCTAGCCTCCCCATCAAATACCCACATAGCTATTCAGAGTTAGCTAGTTGTTCAGTGGATAGAGTATTGGGCCTGAAGTCAGTAAGACCTCAATTCAAATCTTATCTCAGACACTCCTCTCTAACTGTGTGTGACTCCTCTCTGTCTCCATTTCCTTAACTCTAAAATTAGGAACATAAGAACACCTCCCTCTGAAAGTTGTTATAAGGATCAAATGAGATATATGTAAGGCACTTAACAAAGTGCATGGCACATAGTAGGTGCTTAAAAAAATGTTTGTTTCTTTTCCCACTTATCCTTGAGGCAATAGAAAACTGCTGCAATTGGTTGAGTAGGGGTCAGAGCTATCCTTAAGGAAAATCACTTTGGCAGCCATGTGTAGGATGCATGGGAATGGTGAGAGACTTGATTCAGGGAGACCAATTAAAAGACTGTTGCAATCTAATTGAGAGATGATGAGGGTCTAAACACAGGTGGTAGCTGTGTGACTGAAGAGGAGTCTTATGTGAGAGGTATTATAAAGGTGGAAATGGCAATATGTGTCAATGGATGGTATATGTAGAGTAAAGGAGGGCAGGGAATCAAGGATAATGCCAAGGTTGTAAACCTAGGAGACTGCAAGGAAATAGAGTGATTGGAAAATGAATGGGTAGTGAGGAAAAGACAATGGATTCAGTTTTGGACATGAGTTTGAGATGGGTCCGGGTCATCCACTTTGAAGTATCCAACAGACAACTGGTGATGTAGGACTGACATTCAGAGAAGAGCCTGAGGCTGAACAGATACGTAAAGGTCAGAATGTTGGGAAACACCCACAGATAGGGGGTATGAGATAAATCAGCCAGAGTAAAGGGGAAGGAACAGCCAGGCAAGGAGGAGGAGAAGGAGGAAAAAGTAATAGTAGGTATCGTGAAAACCCAGAGAGAAACCATGTCAAATGCAGCAGATACTTCAAGAAGGATGAGCACTGAGAAAAGATCATCCAGCTTCACAATTATCATAATAGATCACTGGTAACTTTGAAGAGAGCAGCTTCTGCCCAGTGTTGCACAGAGTGGAAGAGCAAATGAGGGACGAGGAAGGAGAAGCAATAAGTATTGATTGCTTATTCAAGAAGACTGGCTGAGAAAGGAAGGGAAGATGGAGAACAGTAGCTTGGTGGTTGTGGTTTTGGTTTTAAGAATGGAAGATATTTAGTTATGTTTGAAGGCAGTAGGGGGAAAAAACAGAAGAAAATGGAAGGGGAGGAGAGTAACGATTGAGAATATAGTCTTCAAGATTTAACCCTATCACTCTTTTCTCTAAAAAAAAAAAAGTGTTCCTTACTTTTCCATTTAAAAAAAGCTTTTATTGACTCTTTTTTGTTTTTACATCACTATAATTTCCCCTAGTATCATTTTCCTAGAATCCTCCTTCCTGAAAGACATTCCATATAACAAATGGTATTTTAAAAAAAAAAAAAAAAAAGGAAAAAGAAGAGGAAAAAATTAACACAAAAACAACACATTTAAGATTTTGGGATAAGAATATACTATTTGGTAAAAATTGCTGGGAAAAGTGGAAAGTAATTTGGCAAAAATTGAGTTGAGAACAATATCTTACACATATACCAAGATATGGTCTTGAATACATGACCTCGACATAAAGGGAGATATCAAAAGAAAATTAGAAGAAATGGAACATAGTAACTACCAGACATAAATAGGAGGATAATTTATAAATAATCAAGTGATAGAGAGCACTGTGAAATATAAAATGGATAATTTTGATTTCATTAGAAGGTTTTATACAAATAAAACTAATGTAGCCAAGATCTAGAAAGCAGAAAATTGGGAAACAACTTTTGTGGACTCTTTCTCAGACAAAGGTCTCATCTCAAATATACAGAGAACTTTGTGTCAGATTTATAAGAATATGAGTCATTCCTCAATTGGCAAATGATCAAAGAGTTTTTTTCAATAACAAAATCAAAACTATATATACATACATACACATACATATGAAAAATGCTCTAAATCATTATTGATCAGAGAATTTCAAATTAAAGCAACTTTAAGATATCAGATTGGTTAAAATGATAGAAGGGAAAATGACAAATGTTGGAGGGAATGCAGAAAAATTGGGACACTAATACACTCTTGGTGGAACTGTGAACTGATCCAACCATTTTGGAAAGGCATCTGGAATTATGCACAAAGAGTTATAAAACTGTGTATATACTTTGACCCAACAATACCACTATCAGGTATCTTTTCCAAAGAGAAGAGGGAAAAAGGAAAAGAACCTATATACATTCTAAAATATTTATAGCAGCTCTCTTTGTGATGACTAAGAACTGGAAATTAAGGGAACACCCACCAATTGAGACATGGCTAAACAAGTTGTGGCATATGATTGTGATAGAATACTACTGTGCCGTAAGAAATGATCTGGGTGATTTTAGAAAAACATGTAAGACTTGCATGCAAGAACGAGAAGTGAATGAGCAGGACCAAGAGTACGTTGTATACAGTAATAGCAATATTGTTTGAAGAATAAGTGTGAATGACCAAGTTATTCTGAGTATTATACTCACATCAACTACAAAGCACTTGTGAAAGAAGATGCAGTCCACCTCCAGAGACAGAACTGAGAAAAAGAAGTATGCGTAGCATGATTTCACATATATTTACAAATCTGTGCCTTCCCTTCTCTAGTAGAGAAGGAGGAAAGGAGTTGGGAATTTAAAATGTAACAAAAAAAATTTAATTAAAAAAAAAGAAAATGTCCCAAATCATGTGTAATAAGCAGCACCAGCAGACTTCCTGCCTCCATGAAGGGGTGGGTTGGAGATGTCCTCTTATTTCAAGTCATGCTCGATGTTTAAAATTTTCCTGTATTCCCTTTTGATTTGTTCATGTGTGTTTGTTCTTTCCTTTTACGTTATTATAATCATTGTGTATGTTGTTTTCTTGGATCTGGTTACTTTACATCAATTACCCCTGTTGTCTGTAATTTTCCACAGTACGCTGCAAATCTCTAAAAATTCTATTTAATTATCGATGGCCAATCCACAAATAACCAAAACCAAGAACATAAAACCTGTGAATGTTAAGGGATGACTGTATAAAATGTTGGTCTAAGTCTAATTTCCCCTAGACTTTCCAGTTTTCCAAGGAGGTTTTATCAAATAGTGAGGGGATTTCTGCTTTCCACTTTAACAAACACTAGGTTACTAAGTTCCACTGTTTCTGATTCTGTATTTTCTTATCTGCTCCATTGATCTACTTCTCTTATTTTTTTAACCAATGCCAGATGATTTTGATGATGGCTGCTTTATAATATAATCCGAGGACTGAAATTGCTTTCATTCATTTGGAGCAGCTAGGTGACCTCAGACACTTACTAACTAGGTGACCTTGGGCAACTCACTTACCCCTGTTTGCCTCAATTTTCTCATCTGTAAAATGAAGGGGAGGAGGAAAGGGTAGACTATTCCAGTCTCTTTGCCAAGAGAACCCCAGCTGGCGTCATGAAAAGTCAGACATGAATGAACAAGAAGTTTCATTCATAACTCTTTTCATCTTTTCACTTGATAGTCTAGGTCTGGGTTTGTTTGCTTGGTTTTTTTTTTAATGTATTTTCTTATTAAGTATCCCCTTGGTAAATAATCCCATTTTCTTCTGCTCCTTCCAGGATTTTGTGCTGTCAGTTATCCAGTCTCTTGGACAGCTTCATCTCTCTTTCCTCTCACTAGGTTTTTCCCCTCTGCCTTACAAACATGATCAGGTCATTCCTTATCCATAGATCTAGACATTCTTTGGCTCCTTTTTGCCTTCTTCGTCAAGTTCAAACTCTTTTGCCTAGGCGAATTCAATGTTTCACTGTGCTTTTATTTGCTGTAACTCCCTTTCATATAATCTATGCTCTAGTCAAACTGGATTATGCTGTCCCTCAAAGACAAAAGACATCTTGAACTTTCCTATCACTGTATCTTGGATAGTGCAGTTCCTATGCTAGAAGGCCCTGCCCTCTGGCCCCTTTTCCAAATGAATTGCAGTACACTTCAAACTCTAACTTAAATGTTACTTCCTCCCTGAAACCTTCCTGGACCCTCGCAGTTAGTAAGTGACCTCCACTCAAACTTCACATACCACCTTATTCTAGAACTCTAATGTATTTGAGAAAGCATGCTGAAGTGGCTAGAGGGCCACCTTAGAGGCAGGGTTCAAGTTCTGCCTTGGGACGGAGGGGTGAGGTGGGGGGAGGCAACTAGGTGGCACAACAGATAGAGCACCAACCTGGAATCAGGAGGACCCGAGTTCAAGTCAAGAGAGAGGAAGGGAGGGAGGGAGGGAGAGAAACAGTTATCGGAGTGCCCCTGGACAAGTCACTCATCAGTTCTCTGTGGCTCTAGTCAACCATAAATTGCCTATGACAACAGCCCATAGGCAACTACAAATAACCCACCATACCAGTAAAATCATAGGTCAGGACCTTCTCATCCAAACCCCACCTCCTTCAAAAAATACCTCTAAGGGTGTAAGAGTCAACCTGTATAAATTCCAACTAAGGCTGTAGGGACTAAGGGATTATAATATACGTGGAAGACCTTCCAGAAGCAAAAGAAATATTCAGGTTTTCGAAGGAGGTCAGAGACTTGAAGAGCTCGACTGCATAAAAAGTTCAGGTGCTAGTGAACTTGCTCCTGGGCACAGAGACCTTTAAGCAACCCCCACCATCCTCCCTACCCAGCCTGAGTCTGGAATGTGTAACTGACCAGAATATCCTGAGTAAAGAGAGTTCTTCACTGTGGGAAACTACCTCTGGACCAAGAAGGATTATAGAACAGAAGAGATTAAATCTACCTCAAAGCTGAGACTCTGAGGGAGTCAAAGAGGAGAACCATCAGCTGCTTCAAAGCTGAAAAAAGGCCCATAATGCCCAGCTGAGCCAGAGGCCCTATTATAGGTGATGAACACTACAGCTGCCCATCAAAGAATAAGCTGAAGGAGACCTAGCAAGCAGATCTACCTGTTTAGCAGAGATACTGTGCCCTATGAAAAACCCAACTGCCCAGCAACTTCCCAGGCTTAGTCTGGCAGCAGCTGTCCAGAGTCAGAGAAACCTGTCCAGGCCAGCAACAGCCAATCCTGCTCAGCAGCCAAGGAACCTGCCCTGACTTGACCCATGAAAGGCAAGACTCCATATCGCATGAGGAGCTACCTCTTCCACACCATGTTCCAAAGCAAACTTCATGAGGACCCCTACGGCGGGGGGGGGGGGGGGGGGGGGGGGGGGGGGAGTGACAATAAGCCCTGTAGTTCCTGGAGCTGTGAATTCTGTCCCATAAATGAGTAGCTTCCTCCCATTGCTAGCAGAGACTGTCTTTGCTTCTGTATTGTGTCCTCAGGGCCTAGCACTGTACCCAGCACAAAGTAAGCGCTTAATAAATGTCTTTTCATTCACTTATTCATTCATTTATGCCACCTGAGTAAAAGTTTTTGCTTTGACCTAAATCTACCACCTGGTTATCTTAATAATCACACGAGTGGAGGGTCTCATGAGCTATTTAAGTGCCCAACCTGTTATCCCCCAATAGACTGTGTGCTCCCCCATGGAGCCCTTCTTGGTATTCTCAGAGCTTACCATGCTACCTGTCACATAGAAAGTGTTTAATATGTGCTTATTGACCAACTGACCCCCAAAAACCCTGAGCATGGCAGTAGCTGCCCCTCTGGGTACCCAGCCAGGAGGAGTGAATCCAGAGGAACTGCTATATAATATTGTGTATTATATTTATGTCTATCTATCTGTCTATCTATCTATCTATCTGTCTATCTATCTGTCTATCTGTCTATCTATCTAACTATCTCTCTCTATCTGTCTATCTATCTATCTAACTATATCTTTGTGTCTCTGCTAGACTGTAAGATCCATGAGATCCAGGGCTGTTTTATCTAAACTTTATACTTTCTCAGGCAGTATTGTGCACTGCATAGGCACTTAATAACTACTTGTTGAATACAAAATAAAATCTCAGGTTTAAAACCAGCCTAGGAATTCCAATTAATTTTGATTGTTCAGGGCCTTTTAAGTTTCATATGTTTCTTTGACAAACACTTCTTTAGTCATTGTTTTGCATGTAATGAAATAGAGTGGGCTGAGTCATGGTGGGTGGGCCATGGTTGAATATCAAGTGTGTCCTGAGAGCATTCTGTATCCTCTTCCCTTTGTGACTCACTTGAGGATGAAACCGGACATCTCAATGTGTAGGTGCACAAGAAATCCACTGAGACTGACATTCTCAGGCTGGTAACACCCAAATATCCTTGACTTTCCCAGCAAGGGAACAGAAACTGGGAAGCAAAACAAGTGCCCACAAGTGACAAGTCAGTGGAATTTGGAGCCCATGGAAGAGATGTATCACATTCTTGTGAATGATCCAGTGACCCTTGAAGCTACATCAACAAACTGACTTGTCTCTTGGCCACCATCCCAACAAGAGCTCCTTTCTCAATTTAGATCATGGGGTAAAAATCAACTTGGCAGAAATGCTTTCAGTGGCCTCAGATGTAGTTTTATTCCAGGATGAGATCACAAGACCAGCTTTCTAATAAAAGCCTTTTCAAGACACAAGTATACAACATGAGCTGCTAGATGTACTGCCTTTTTCTTGTAATTTAAGGAGAAACATTTTAAAAGACCCTTAGATGGCCTGAACCAAGGAGGAAAAGCAAAATCTTAGGTGAATTCCCTGTCCCTCCAGCCAGGCTCAGAGAACAGTGAGAAGAAGAACCTGACCTAGCTTTATATTTGACGTATCGTTTAGAGCCAAACTGCTTGATCATTGTGTACCTTCTCTTGCAGATGTTTTAGTCTGAAGACATCATACCAGGAATCTGAGCCTTCAGTGTCCTCATCTCTTTCAAACTGAAGTTGAAACAGTTTTTGAGGCTATAGGCCACAGCCTGTCAGATCCAGAGCGCAGATCAGAGTGGAGAGAAGAAAATGGCAGATTAACACAAACTATTTAAGGAACTAAGTAACCATTATACACTGGACAAACTGAGCTCCTTCTGTGGCTCAGAAAATTAAGACAGCAATTACTTAAAATAAATGTATATAGTAAAATCAAATTAAGCTTTTTTCTTCTAAATATGAAGAAGCATAAACTTAAGCTGCAACTTTTTCTCTGTCCATTGGCTCCCCTCTCCTCCTTTCTGGGCTCTATTTTACTAGAGGGAACAACACTGGAGAAAATTTTTAGCCACAGGTTTGTGATTCAATTATCTGGAGATGAATTATGACTCAAATGAATATTCCTGTTTACAAAGAACTAAATAGTACTGAATTTGACTATGAGAACCTCTTCTGCAGGAAATATTCTGTGATGTATGGTAAACATAGGAGAGACCAGGTAAATAAAAAGGATTCAGGAATGTGAGTCATGTGACTTTAAATACCTTCAGTGGAGGAGTATCGTATATTACCTAATGGATTATGGAGAAACGAAAAATCATGTGCTTGTAGACCTAGGCAAGTCACCAGAACCCTCTTATAATGCCAGTGTTGGGTTTTGATGGATTTTTCATGTAACGTATATCTATGGAGACAAAGAAGGGCTTTTAGTCTCTTTAAGTTATGACAGGGAAAGAGTGCCTGGGTAAAGGATCAGATGTTTACAAACAAGGCAAGTGCAAAGCAGATGCTCCCTTTAACACTGGAATCCCCAAGGGCGTGCTGGAGCCAGCTCGGACTGGCTTGTAACAGTTTACTATTAAATTTTCAGAGGGAGCATTTACACTTTAGAAATCCATCAGGGCTCAATTTGTTATTTTGTTGATTATCTAAACTTAAAAAAGTGTTGGAGAAAATGTTAATAATGCAGATGAAACTTTAAAGTGTATTCTGCTTTTTAGAGGTATTTATTAGCAGACCCTGCAGTAGCAGGCAAGCCTGGTAAGGATCCCACTCAGTGACCAAGGAACCTGTTGTAGCTTGACCCATCAAGGCAAGACACAGCATCCTGTGAAGAGCCAGGCCACCTGAGCAGGGGTGAGGTTCATCTGTCATTCACACCACATCCCAAATCGAACTTCGTAAGGACCCTCCAAGGGAAAAAAAAGACAAGCCTTGCAGTTTCTAAAATAGCATACCCTACCCTAACCTTAAAGCATGTCACGGTAGCCTGCTTTTGCATCAGGTTTAGCACCTGAAGACACCTTCCACTACACATACACACACACACACACATATCTATGTATATATATGGTTTTTACTTATTTTCATTTAACAAAAATCTACTTGATCTCTTTCTCTCCCCTATTTTAAAAAAGAGAAAGAAACAAAACTAGTAACAAATATGCAGAGACAAATTCCTGAATTATTCATGTCCAAAAAATATTCATCACCATCTGCACCCTGAGTGTATCCCTTCTCTGTCAGGAATTATGTATGCCTCATCATGAGTCTTCTGAAATCATAGTTGATGAGTGTGTTGCTCAGAGTTTTTAAATCTTTCAAAGTTGTTTGTCTTTGAAATGCTGTTATTGAATAAAGTTTATATTGTGTTATAGAAAATATTCACCTGGTTCTTCTCACTTTACTCTGTATCAGTTATAAAAGTCTTCCCAGGTTTCTCTGAAACCTTCCTCTTAATTATTTCTGATAGCCAAATAGTATTCCATTACATTTGCATATCCATAATTTGTGTAACCACCCCCCAGTAGATGGGTACCCCCTCAGTTTCCAGTTCTCCATCACTACAAAAAGAGCTATTATAAATATTTTTGCACAGATGGATCCTTTTCCTATTTATCTGATGTCTTTGGATTATAGGCCTAGTAGCAGGTAGCAGTACCCCTGGGTCAAAGTGGATTTGCAGTTTAGTGACCTTGGGGGCATAGTTCCAAATTGCTTTCCAGAATGGCTGGACCAGTTCACAGTTCCACCAAAATCTGGACACTAAGAAATAAATGGGCATTAATATGCCCATTTCCCCATAGTTCCTACAACATTGACTAGACAACCACTACAACATGAAAGCCAGATTGAGATGTAAAACTCACCAGTAGAAGTATCTGGAAGAAACTGACTTTGTGTGTAAATACCGAAATGGTGCGTTTGTCCCAATAATGCCCAGAACAGCCCATTAGGTTCAATTTCTGTGAACTGAGATGTCTGAGTAGGAGAGTGGTTCATGAGGAAGGTTTGTGTTGGCATAAAACCACATGTGCTTTCATGAGTGAAATATGCTGATTTCCCTAAAATTCAGGTGTAGCGGAGTTCCGTTCTCCACTTTACCAAATGCCCTTCAGAAGCAGGATTTCTCTTTTTTTATTTTTTCACTCTTTGAAGTTATCTATGTCACAAAGAACTACTTAGGAAGTTAGTACTTATTTCCCACATCCATTACTCACCATCAAAATGGTACCCTCATCGATCTGAATGTATGAATCTGTCATTTGACTTATGAAGCACCTTCTTTTATCAAAAAGAGTTAGGTTCCTAGCTACAGTAGCATCTCTTGCAACGTAGAACCAGGCACTCAGCTTGTAACGTCTAAGAGCCTTGCGGCTAACACTCATACTTAACATAGGCTGAGACAACTTGGAGATGGTGAGAAATTTATGGAAATGTTGGGAACCCACATTTTTCCTAAAAGGTAGCATGGCTTGGTGAATATAGTTAGGAAGAATTAAGTTCTTCCTCTGATGCATACAGTTATATGATTTATTTCTTTTTCTTTCTCCTTCCTTCCTTCCTTCCTTCCTTCCTTCCTTCCTTCCTTCCTTCCTTCCTTCCTTCCTTCCTTCCTTCTTTTCTTATTCACGGTTAAGTGACTTGCCCAGGGTCATATAGCTAGTAAGTATCTGAGGTCTGATTTGAACTCTGGTCCTTCTAGCTCCAGCGCTGGCACTCTATCTGCTGCACCACTTAGTTGTATGATTCTTCGCAATTCACTTAAATTCTTAGCGCCCCAGGTAATTCACTAAAATGACAAACAAGTTACCAATAAGTTGCCCTCTGCCTCAGTGGAGAATGTTTCCATACTGGGAATTCCCTATGTACATGAAGTTTCAGATCTGCCCTTAAAAATTTTTTTTGGACTAAATGTCCACTGTATAACTGTCCTAGGACTTATAGGAGACAAGACTAGGATGTAACATATGACCTCCATGCTGTTTGATTAGGACTCAGGGCCATAGACCTTGTCTTTGAAAGAATTAGACAATCCACGGACTGAATCTGTTTCCTGCACTCAATAAAACATATCCTATGATTTGTGCCTAAACCCCCAAGGAGAAATTAGGAATTTTATATCTTTTTGATAAGACAAATCTATTTAGTTAGTTTTGATAGAAAACTTAGCTGCAATGTTCTTTTTTCCTATGTCTGGCAAAACTCAGGACCCAGCAATACCAAAATACATTAAGTACCTCCTAGCCTTAGAGGCTATAGATCTTCTGGCCTATGGAGAAGAGCAGATTAATTTTAACCCCTTTGTTTTTCAATTCAGAACAAATATAAGTGAATGACAGTTTAAGTAATAATATCTGGTCTTTAATAATAATAATAACATACTCTAATCATGTTTTTAGCTTTATGAAGCACTTTCTTCACAAGGGCCCTTTGAGACAGATAGCTGCAAAAATTATTTTCCCCATTGTACATGTCACAGTTGTGACCAAGACAAGCATGGGGCGACATTTTCCAGGAGTCTGAAAGCTAGAAAAGGAATGTTTCTTGGTAGAATAAAGATTACATTTCCTTTGGAATTCAAAATCTTATATAAGTGAATGTTGAAAACTAAAAATTAATTTTTTTAAAAAAGATTACATTTCTGATGAGGTCACATGCCTACATCACAGCTAGAAATTTGTACTCTGCGACTTCTGTGAAGAAGGAAATTTGATAAAGGATTAGAAGAAAAAATATTAATATTATGCTCTCCATTTTAGGTACAAGTCTGCCAGAAACAAGTTTGTAAATTTAACATTATTCTAAATCCAAGCTTTTCCAGCCTAGAAGGAGGTATCCAAATTGACACAGTTTCCCACAACCACCACCATGCCCTCAGACAAGTCTCTGTCTACACCAAGACAATCTGAGGTAATATTTGTAGGAGTCATCAAAGCAGGTGATGGAGGGGGAAAGAATTAATATACACTAAAATACAGTTTGGGGTTAATATTTCAAAGCAATAGTCACTAAGAAGACTTACCTAATCATCAGCTAGAATGAGAAAATATCTTAATTCTTTCTGAATGGAGAAGAGTGAGTCATAACACCATTCCTTCAGAGGTTAAGGAAGTCAATAATCTCAACTAGACAAGAGATATTTCTCCTTGACCTCTTACACATTTTTCCAAGGGGAAAAGTCTGGAAAAGGTTTTTAGACTGGAGAAAATATTATGTCTTAATATTTTCAGTGGAACTAAAAAGGAGGTTTTTAATATGTTTTCCCAGAGGTCTCTGCCAAGGTTCTTGACTATAAAGAAGGAGAGACAAGATAAACCAGCTGCATGAAGATGTTTACAGCTGGGAGCAATAGGCAAATCAAGCCAGAACTTGGAGTGGCCAGACAAGGGATGAGCACTGGACAGATGCTAGTAGCAAGAACAATTTTCAAGTAGTCCAATCAAAGCTCTCACTGATGTTTCCCATCTGAAGCGAGACTACAGCTGCAAACGATCATTGCCTACATCTCCCCTCAATGTCTTTTGGAGGAGTTCATTTCCAAGACTATAGGAAATAAGGGAACCAATTTGAGGTATCATGAGGCTAAAGGAGATAATGAGTATAGAACATTTAGTGAACCTTAAAGACTGATAGCGTTCATCCTTCATTTTCGAAGAGGACCATGACAGCAGAGAAAATATGACATGACTTGCACTTGATTTTGTTTTGAGGGAGGGAGGGCTGTGCAGGTCACCAGCCTCACTTGCTCCTCCTGAGCCATCTGGGTCCAGGGACCAGATATTCATCAGGATGACTGGAGATGACCCAGGATGCAATGGGAGACCTAAAGTGAGGTAATGCCCTTCAGCGAATAGGCCCCTTTAAAAGTAATCAGGGGGATGGCCCCTTTAATAGGAAAGAAAAAATAAATAGATAAATCACACCGGGAGGGGCAGGAGCCAGTTATTATTATTTTAATCATTATTTGCCAGGAGTCATCAGGCCTCCACTCTTGTGATGATGCCATTTGCTAAACCTTCTACTATACATCTATTGAGCTCAGGCAGTAAAGTAGCACCAGAGAGTGTTGGCCAATGTTTACAGAAACATGGTGGGTCTTCTGTATGCCTCTGCAGCCAGTCAAAGAGCTTCCCCTTCTCCAAGTCGTTAGCAGACCAGTTACAGAATGTCTGTAGTCAATAGTCTCTCCGAGATACTTCCTTTACGCATCAGGCGTCAGCATCCTCTGGGAAGGAGGCTCTTGGAAATCCTCCATGTGGAAAGATGCCATCGAAGACTTTCTGACCCACATTACAAATGTAAATGAATAGGACACTAAACCTAAGCCAAATGCTGTATAACTGTGATGACCAATCTTGGCTTAGGAGAAGTGCTGAGGAAATACACCTCCTGAATTACATTAGAGAGACAGGGAACTATGAGTAAAAAATGTTGTGTAAGTTGTCAGATAAATTAATGCCTTACTTGATTTTGCTTAACTATCTTTCTGTATTACCAGGCAAGGTTCATTGAGTGGTTAAGGAGACGTGGTGCACCCAGAAATGACGATTATGCTCAAATACAAGTTTTCAATAAAACTTTAATTTTAATAAAATGAGAGAATTGTTCTAGATGGCCCTTCAGTTCTCTTTCAGTCAAGAATTTACTAACCACTTACTATTTGCCTAGCACTGTGCTAAGCTATAGAATCAAAGAAAAAGCAAAACCAGGCCTTGCCCTCAAGGAGGTTATATTCTGAATCCCGTACATAAGAGTAAATAGAAGTATTGTCAGAGTGAAGGCACTAAGAGCTGGGAGAAACAGAAAGACCTCCAGAAGAAGGTGGCAATGAGTATATCATTAGTAACTTTCAAGGGGGATCCCTAGAGGTGTAGGTGAGAATGGAGAGTTCTAAGGATGGGCTACTGCCAGTGCAAGATCTCAAAAACAGGAAATGGAATGTCATGTGGAACTACAAGGAGGCAAACATGACTGGAGCAGAGAGTGAGTGAGTGGGAATGCAATCAATAGTGAGTGGACAGCTCTCTAAGTTCTTTTCAATGCCCAATAGAAGACTTTGTATTTAATCCTATAATTCCTCCTAGATGACAGACCTCCGAAAACCATTTTGGAAGCTATGTATTGGAGAGAATGGAGCAGAGAAAGAGCTGGGGGGGGGGGGGGGAACCTTCCTTTAAAAGACTATTGCAATAGTTCAGGTGAGAGGTGATGAAGGCTTGATTAGGATGCTGATGGGGCAAGTAGCGAGTAGGTGCCATATTGGAGTACCTAGGTGGCACAGTGGATGGAGTGCCAGATCTGAAGTCAGGAAGACTCTTCCTGACTTCAAATCTGGCCTTAAACACTAACTAGATGACCCTAGGCAAGTCACTTAACCCTGTTTGCCTCAGTTTCCTCAGCTGTAAAATGGGCTGGAGAAGGAAATGGTAAACCACTCCAATATCTCTGCCAAGAAAACCTCAAATGGGGTCATGAAGAGTCAGACACAACTGAAACAACTGAACAGTAACAAGAGTATGTTCCACCCTGTGATAAGACTAGCTTGTGTAGTGCCTTCAGACCTTCCAAGAGCTGTATCTACATTATCTCATTTGAGCATCAAACAATCCTTTGAGGTAGATACTACAGGGATCATCTGCATTTTACAGGTGAGAGGTTAAGCGATCTGAGCACCAGTCACCCAGCTGGTATCAGAGATGAGATATAAGCCTGGGTCTTTCTGCTCCAGGCCCAACATGTTATCCCTTCTCTGAGCTGCCTCTGGCCTTACCACTTACCACCTCTTCCAGAAAAGACCAAAAAAAAAAAAAAAAGTTAAAAAAATCCCCAAACTTTCCTTTTTTAGGACCCTAACTTGGAAAATTACAACAACAGGGTCATGTTTAGGAAGATTCTGCTTTCCATGGGTTGTATTTTAATTTTAATTCCTCATATGTGATCCAAGCTACTGAGATCAGAGCAGGAAGCATTAATATATTGAACCATTCTGTTGGTTGCATTCCCAGAAGGTGAGGACAAAGTTATGAGGATTTTGTAGGCTCCACCATGCCCTTTAATTTAGCTGATTTATTTGTCCATGAATGAATTTATAACACCACCCCCCCCTTTATCTTCCTTCCTTGGGGGAAGGGGCTACAGGAGCATCCAATGAGATCTTTCCCTCTTTCCCCTTTGTTAGGGAGAGGAGACTGATTCATGAGACCTGTGAAGGTCTGATACTAGCTTACATTTTATAGGGCTTTTAAGATTTACAAAACACCTTATGTCCATTATTTCACGCAATCCTCACAAATGCCATGTGAGGCAGAGGCTATTATTATTCCCATTTTATAGATGAGTAAATTCCTAAAGTAGGATTCTTTTTTATCGTTATTTTGTTTTTTATTATTGTAGCAGTGTGTCTGAGAAGGGTTGTTTATATAAGGAGAAAAGACTTATGGCTGAATTGCTGCAGGAGGGGAAGGGTGAGTATTCTCCTTCTTCCCTTTCCTCTGACCCCTGCGTTTGGAACATGGGTGTCATCTATTTTGTCCAGCTCCTCCCTGACTCCTCCTACCGGGTGTGACTTACTCTCTAGTCACAAGTGTTGGTTCTATCTCTCCACCCCCAGGAGTCTACATAAACATTCCTGGAGTAGAATAATGGGCCAAGTGGCCCACAGCTACATCAGGTATGATCAAGCAAAAGAAATCAACATATTGGCTTTTCTTTCCTAAGAAAATATCTATCTCATTCTACATCTCTAGGCCATCAATTCTCTGCCAAGATAGTGGAAGCAAGCTATGTTACCAGTCTTCTGAAGGCATGATTGGTCACTGTGTAGATTAGAATTCTAAAGTCTTTCAGTCATTTTCCTTTACATTATTATTGTCATAGTATAGTAATAGTATAAATTGTTCTGGTATATTTTTATTTCACTCCATCAGTTTATGCCAGTCTTCCCAGATTTCTCTGAATCTATCACATTCACTGTGTCTTACACCACAAGAATATTCCATTACATTCATATATCACAATTTGTTCGACCATTCTCCAGTTGATAGCTCTGTACCCTAAGTAAATCATCATGAAGAGATGCTTCAGGAATGTAGGATTTGAACTCAGGTCTTCTTTACTCCAAATCCAGAGCTTTTTCTATTATGACAATGTTTAATTACTCCTGAAATGAACGAGGCAACTTCTGATAGCATGATTATAGATTGGGATAGAATGCTGAATTTGGAATCAGGAAATAGGTGGCTTCAGCTCCTGCCTCAGGCAGTTATTAATTATGTGACCTCTGATGAGTTACTCAATCTCTTTTTGCCTCAGTTTTCTCATTCACAAAATGAGGGTGGTGGACTTGATGTCCATTAAAGTCTCTTCTATCTCTATGTGCTCTCTTGATCCATTGATGGACTAGTAGAGTTGGAAGTCACAGAAGAAATGAGGACAATGAAGGGGTTGTGGTACTGTTGAGTCTCTTACAATTCACTGCATTATTTGTGGGTCATTGTATAGAAATCATCCTGGTGTATTTTGTTTGGCTGGTATATGGGTACCTTTACTTAATGACACAACACAAATGTTTTCCATCTAAGTTGGTTTGCTTTGCTGGCAAGCATCAGCCCTCATGTGGGTACACACACACACACACACACACACACACACACACACACACACACACACACACACACACACACACACCCCTAAACTCTTTGTGCCTGGTACCATGGGTACTTCATCCTCACACCTGAATAATGGGCTGGAACTCTGTTCTCTAGTTGTGTAGCTTTCCAGAGGAGAGCCATGCTAACGCATGACAGACAGTGGTGACAAGTAGCGAAAGAATTGTGTATAGGAAACACATTCGGATCCAGAAGGGACCCAGCATATCAGTTCTCCTCTTAGAATGGAGCCAATCCCTCTTCCATAGAAACAGTGAGTAAGGAGACATAGTTGAATGATAAGATATTAAGAAACTATACAGCAGCTTGTACAGTCAAATGAGACATCCTGGTGAGTCAGAACCCTGGTACATGTGGAGTTAGGTCAGGCTCTAGGTCACCTCATAGCCCATCAGACCTGTTCTTCCGGGTTTCTCTCTGTATAATCAATCATCTGAGGAGTCTACAGTGTATGTATCACAGCCTAAATCTTGTTTCTGACTAGAGTTGTTAGTTCAGGTAACAGGGAAAGCAGCAGGAGTCCCTCCCAATCTTTAGGTTTCACATTGCGGCCTTTATTATTTAAGTCAGGATATCCTGTTCTTGCTAAAGTATACATGAGGTACTCAGCATTATAATCACACTAAAGAATCAGCTCTTTCCTCCTATAATTAGGAGGAAGTTTACTAACCTAAATTACTAACCTAAATAGTCTCCCCCAGAGGGTGTCTCCCTTACTTCTTCAAGACATTCTTTGCCAGTAGCAGGCTGCTTTTTAAACAGGGTATACTCCACTTCACACACACACACACACACACACACAAACACACACACACACACACACACAAACACACACACACAGAGCACTATCCCTCTCAGCTTATAATTTGCTCTGTATAATGGCTGCCTATGATTTCTGTTAGAGTCATACAACTTAGAAAGAATTATTTTTTTCATAAATAAATTCTTCCCACTACCCTTAGGATAAAATTATTTTTGTGTCCTGAGTTCTTAGCACAATGTGTGTGTGATGTCAAGCAAAGAAGGATATTTTGCTTTTTTTGTTTTAGCATAATCAAGAAGTATAATGCCTCTGTTTGTTCCAGGATCCATGGCCATTTAGATTGTAAGATCCAGGATCCTGGAAGGGTGGAGTGTGATGGCAAGCAAAATAGGATCTTTTGCTGTTTTTGTTTTAGTATAATCAAATACCTCTAATCGAATCTTGCCTTTATCAATCAAGAGTCTTTCCTAGGAGAAAAGAACAGAAACAAGAATTTCTTTAACTAGAAACAGTATGTGTATTTATGTTGTTAATTATTTTAATGTGATTAAAGATCTTCCCCACCCATTAATGGGCCTGCCCATTGAGGGGAGTTTGATTAGGGAAGATTTGTGAGAAGGCCCAAATCTTCTGTTAATGAGGTACTGGTTCTCAAGGGTTGGGATGCCCTCTGGCTCTAAAAGAGATATAAAAACTCTGAAGGTGAGGTTTTACTTTGGGGGTTCACTGCCTGGAAGTGTTTGTTTGGCCAGGAGAGGACTCTGGGAAGCTTTAAGGAGCCTCCTCACCTGCCCTGCTTTGAAAACTCAAATGTTGGTGCTTCCTTCTCTGGTAACTATGGTCAGACAGTTGGACTTGTCTGTTGAATTCAGGCAGAGGAAGCCACATCTGTTGATATTTGATCGCTCTTTATTTCCTTTGAAGTTCAGGGTGCTGACTTCATTGAACTAGGTGAATGATATATGTGCTTGGTAAAAAGAATGATATATGTGTCTGATTAAAGTGATTGTTAACCCCTCAAAAGTTGCCTTTCCTTTTATGAATGCAGATCTAGGAACCTGGGATAACAGGGCCCTCCCCTGCTTGTATGTTGGGGTGCTTACTGATACAGTATGGCACATAGCAGATACTTAGTAATTATTTTTTGGCTGACTGATTGATACCTCATCCTATTCCTAGAAGAATGTAAGACCCTTGTGGGTACAGACTGTTTTGTTTTTGTCTTTGGATCCCTAGGGACTTAAGATAAAATGTGAAAAGTGCCCTAGATTTGGAGTCAGAGGACCTCACTCCAAAATGCTATTTAACCATTTCTATCACTTGCTACCTCTGTGACCTTGGGCAAATCAATTGGCTTTTGATACTGTGTTTCTTCATCTGTAAAATGAGAAGAATGTCCTAGGTTAGAGTTCTTGGAACTCATGAACTTTTTTTGAGGCAATTAAAGTTAGGTGATTTGCCCAGGGTCACACAGCTAGTAAGTGTCTGAAGCAGGATTTGAACTCAAGTCCTGGGGCAGGTACTCTATCTACTATACCACATAGCTGTCCCCATGAACTTATTTTTTTAAAAAAAATTCTGAAAACTACATTTCAATGTAACTGACTTTCTTTGTATTCCGATGATTTTTATTTTATGCCCTTAAAACATTAGCCTCAGAAGAGGCTCGTGGGTTTCACTAGACTGTCAAAGGGGTCTAGGATACACCAAAAAGGATAAGAATCATCCTTAGACTAAATGAACTGTAAGCTCTTTCCAGTTCTAACTCTATCATCCTATGATTTCATCTATGTAGGGAGCTCCTCTGTAAAAAAAATCCTTCCCTGATACAGATTCAGCCTGTAGTGAGTGATACAGCTACTACATGTCAGAGGCAGGTCTTAAACCCAACTCTTCCTAACTCCAAGGCCAGCCCTTTCTTCTCTACAACAAACAGCATTGTAAATATTTGATAAACGCTTGGCAAAATGAATGAGTAAAATGTCAGGAAACCAACCAAGAGTTCAAAGTTAACCTCTTTGCTGTCCTTTGACCTATCTCTTGTCTGTCCTATCCCTTCCTTCCCATCCCTGCTTCTCCCAGCAGAGGCATAACAGAGCCCCAAAATACATTACCATTACAAAAGTACAGTGCTTTATATGGAGAGGCTGTGTTTCCTTTAATCATATAGTATACTAGAATGTTCAAACTAGAAGGGATTGTAGAAAACATCTAGTTCAGCAACAAGTCCAACAAGTGTAGGGGAGTTCATTTTTCTTTATCACCCCCCCCCCAATGTAATTACAAGGCATTTATAAGTTATTAAACTATAAGGAATCAAGGAATCATCTATACTCAGATATATTTCTCTAAACATATGGGAAGGGGCAATCCCATTGATTGATGGAAGACAAACACAATCCATCTTTACTAGATAGTTTTTTTAGTTTGAAAGCACTTTGCAGAGGAGACCATATTGAGGAGAGGGGAGAATCTCTCTCTCCCTCCTCCCATTGACCATGACATTCTAGAAAAGACTTGGCCAAGAAGAATCATCCCAACCAGCCAGCAGTCCAAGAGCTCAAGAGATCTGAGATAACTGAAAGAATACCCTGGAGATAGCTACAAATAAAGAAACAGTCACCTGAAGGAAGAAGCGTTATTGGGGTTCATTCTTCATTCTCGAAAATGACCAATGCCATCACAAGGGTGATGTCTTAACTTGCAAGCAAATTGGATTTTAGTGGGGCAGAGCTGGGCAAAGTCATCAGCCTCACTCTCTCCTCCAGAGTCATCAGAGTCCAGCAGCAAGACATAGGTCAAGATGACTGGTGATGTCTCTGGAAGGAAGAAATATGCTTAAAAAGCAAGATCCCAGACAGCAAAGAAGAGAGAAAGCTATGAATTCAAGAGAGAGATAGCCCTAGCAACTGGGAATTGTGATGTGAGGAAGAACAGATTCTGGGTACCCAGTGGAGGGACATACCCAGCAGATGTATTGTACTCAGAGGAAATACTTGAGGATTCTATGAAGAGAGGAAAGGATTACCAGGCCCTATAGTACCAGGATTTGTCACTTATCTTTGTCATACATATTTCTACATATGTGTCTCAGTACCATTATATTCTGTGTCTAAATCCTCTCTTCTCATGGGTTCTATTTAAGAGATAATATGTCTAGGATTATGGGAGGAAAATGTTCAATAATTACTTACTATGCCAGGAGATTGTGAGCTCCTTGAGGGCAAAAAACTCTTTTTCCTGCTTTTGTACCCCCAACACTTAGCACAGTGCCTGTCACTTAGTAGGTACTTAAATCTTTATTGACTGACCAAGTTGGTACCTTGTGTGCTACACAGGATATCCAGTGAGAACATTCCCAACATGCTGCATCTTGAATTGATAGAGTTGGGATGATTTCCTCGAGGTCCATCTCCTCTTTCCCAAAATCTCCATTTATAGTTATATTCACTTATCAGTGACTCTTGGAGCTGCCCCAGTCCAGCCTGTCTTCTTTCTCTTCCTGTTTGTGTTGTCACCGTGGTCTCCTTTTTCTCTTTCTGTTCCTGTTGTGTCTCTTATATTCCCTTTCCCCATCACTGTCCTCACAGAGCTTAGCCACCATTAGGTCTGAAATGCCACCACTTTTCCCCAGTGCTTCCCTTCCAGTCATGAATCTCTTTAGGATACATTCAGCTCTAGCTCCACTTAAGACAGCTTCCAAGGTTAATGTAGCACACTGCTGGACAGCGAACTGCAACAGACTAAGCTAAAGTAGCAGCAGCATTCAGGGCATGTGGGCACTGAAGAGCTTGAACACCTACACTGGAACCTGGCTCCAGTTCTTGGTTCTACCACGGGAATGCAACAGGAGCAGCAACAATAAAAAAAATGACAATAGGGGATACAGTGTGGAGTGGTGGACAGTGTGCTGGGTTTGGACAAAGGAGACCTGGGTACGAATCCTGGCTGCTATGCTTACTAATTAGGAGACCACAAGCAAATCTTGAAGCCTCTTTGAGCCTCATTTCCCTATTCTTTAAAAAAGGGATGATCAAGTTTGTACCTGAGATCTCACAGGGATATTGTGAGAAAAAACTATTTTGTAAGTCTCTATAGAAACATAGATTTTCCTTAATGATGTACTTACTGTGTGCAGACCATGAGGACCTGGCACCATACACTGTGACATGACTAGGTCAATATAGTAGTGTTCATATAGTGCCTACAATGGTCCAGGCACTATTCGAAGCGTTTTACAAATACTATGTCATTTAATCTTCAAAACAATCCTGGGAGGTAGATGTTATTATTATCCTCATTTTGTGGTTGAAGAAAATGAGGCAGGCAGAAGTTAAGTGATTTGCCCAGGGTCACACAACTTTTAGCAAGTGTTCAAGGCTGAATTTGAACTCAGTTTGACTGGAGGCCCAGAGCTCTATCTACAGCACTACCTAGTTGCTTCAAGGCTTTCCGGTTCTAAACTAAGGGGTATACTCCATGTTCTAAGCACACAAGGGAAATAAGAACATGGTGTTGACTACATCAGCAGCCAGGAAAGCAGGCATGTGAGTGATTCCCCTGCCCTCGATGCCAGCCACCAAGTTCCATAACTTCAAAGGAAAACTCTATGATTCAAAATACTATACAGGAATAATGTAGCTGGCCTGGAGTTAGGAAGACCTGGGTTCAAACTCTACCTCTGACACGTTCTAGTTATGTGATTGTGGCAAGGGCGCTGAGCTTCTCAGTGCCTCAGGTGACTGTAAATCAATCAATGAGCAACCAACAAATACTAAGTTTCAACTATGTGCCAGGCACTGAGTCCTACAGGCTCTGGGGATACAAATTTAAAGAAAGAAATAATCCCTACTCAAATGGACTTACATTCTGTTGATAGAGTCAGTAATACATATAAAATATACATATACAGTATAAATATTAAGTGAATAAATACAAATATATACAAGGTACTTTGGGAGAGAGGATACCCACTGTCAGGGGATCTAAAAAGGCTTCATGCAGAAGATGGGCCCGCTAGGTGGTGCAGTAGATAGAGCACCAGTGTAGGAGTCAGGAGGACCTGAGTTCAAATCTCACCTCAGACACTTGACACTCACTAGCTGGGTGACCTTGGGCAAGTCACTTAGCCCCAGTTGCCTCATCCTGGGTCATCTCCAATCATCTGGATTCAGATGGCTCTGGAGGAGAAGTGAGGCTGGTGACCTCTCAACCCTCCCTGACTCAAAACAAAGTCAAGTGCAAGTCATGTCATCATTTCTCTGATGGCATGGTCTTCTCTGGCAACAAAGGACGAACACATACACACGCAGAAGATAGTTCCTGAGCTGCATATAACAGAAGAGAGGGTCTCTATGAAGAAAAGGAAAGGAAAGCATATATTCTAGGCATGGAGAATGTTCAGTGCTAAAGCACAGAGACCAGAGATAAGAGTGTGGGAGAAGAGAGGAGGCCAGTTTGATTGGATGGCAGAGTATGGGAAAGGAAACAATATCCAGTAAGGATAGTCAGGTTGTAAAGGACTTTAAAAGTTAAACAGAAGAGTTTACATTTTAACCTTAAGGCAACTAGGTGACAGTAGACAGTGTGCTGGGTCTGTGTGACCCTGGCAGAGTCATTTAACCTTTGTTTGCCTCAAATTTCCTCCACTGTAAAGTGGGAATAGTAACAGCACCTATCTAGCTAGGTTGTTGTGAGGAGTGAGACAATATTTATTTATAAAGCATTTAGCTCAATGCTAAACGTCTTTCTTCTTTGTAATCTCTTCCCTTTTCCCTCCCCCCATCTTCCCTTTATCTTAGGGGTAATAAAGAGGAAGCCTCAGAGATGATTGAGTAGGGGAGTCACATGGTCATTTCTGTACTTCTGGGAAATTTCACTGGCAGCAGTGTGTCGGATAGACCTTAGCGAGGAGCGACCAGAGGCAGAAATAATGAGGAGGCTATGGCAATGATCTAGGCAAGAGGTGATGAATTTAGGTGGCAGCTCTGTAAGCAGAGGGGAGTCAGAGGGAAAAGATGCACAGGAATTGCCAAAAGACATCTGCAGCAACGTTTCCTTGCTGAAAGTTCCCTGGAACAGTGAAATCATCAGTCTTGTGCAAACCCCACTTCCTCCCAAAGCCTATGGAATGGTTTGGGAATCTGAAGGGAAAATCAGATGTCATTTAGTTCCACTGTGAATAGAAATTCTTAATACAACATCCCTGATAAAGAGTTTATTCAGCCTCCCCCAGGATGGCTCCTACAGGGAGGGAGAACCTGCTGAAGGAGGTTGTTCCAATTTGCTATAAGGAATGCTCTCAGGCCACAATTTCATTCACAGGGTTTCTGTAAGTCAGGAGATAACTGTACAAACTAGGAACACATTTTGACTTCATTCTGAAAGATCTACACCTTTGGTCCCTAATGCCCAGGATCATCTCTGCACCTTAATGCACTGTATCTAGTTTCCACCCTCTGGAACCATTTAGCCTTAGTTGCCTCAGTTTATCGCTGATTATGGGCTTCATCTCAGATGTCAGACATAAATGCTACTGGGAGGGCCAGCAGAGTAGGATCTTTGTGCTGTTTTTATTTATACCAAGAAGTATAATGCATCTCAATAAGGTGATTAAGGAGGATCCTTCCCACCCATTTTTGGGCCTGCCCACAGAGGGAATTAGGGAAGTTGTTTTGTAGGAGGGTCCCAAGTACCTTTTGTTTTTTCTATTGAGGCACTAGGTCAGAGGGTAATGCCCTCTGGCTCGAAGAGTGTATAAGTACTCTGAGGGTGAGATTTTACTTTGGGATTCACTGACTGGTAGTGTCTGTTTGGCCAGAGGAGGACTCTGGGAAGCTAAGGAACGCTGCACCCTCCCAACCCCTCCCACCCCCATGGAAAACCCAGATGTTGGTGCTTCCCTGTCTGGTAACTATGGTCAGACAGCTGGACCTCTCTGTTGAATTGTAATGTATATATTGATTATGGTCAGGCAGAGGAAGCCATGTCTGTTGATCTTTGATTTCTTTGTATTTTTTCTGAAGTTCAGGGTGCTGACTTTTTCCCCTGAACTAACTGAATGATGCAAGTGCTTGATTAAAGTGATTGTTAACCCCTCAAAAGCTGCCTTTCCTTTTGGAGAAGCAGATCAAAGAATCTGTGATAGCAGGCTTCCCTGTGTATGTCAGGGTGCTTACTGTTACAGCTACACACTGTGTCCCCCTCTTCGTTTTGATCTCTAGGTTGTATTACAATCTAAGTCTCCTTTGGAGACTCCAATAGGAAGCAGGAATAAAGTTACCTTATTGTTTGCCTCACCCTTGCACATGGCCAGCACAATTCCTAGGGAGAATAGGCTTGCCAAACTTTTACCCATTCCCACTGGCTCCTGCCAGAAAAGAGTGGAGAATGGCAGTGGAAGTGAATCTAGTCCAGGGGTGACTAATTTAGTCAAAGGGCCACACTTGAAGACCTAGAGGACCACACATGTGGCCCTTGAGGCTGCAGGTTCCCCACCCCTGATCTAATCCCATCCGTTCTTCTCATCTTGTGCTTAAATGTGACCATATTTTTTTCATTTCTAATTTCTTGTGCTAATTATTCCTTTCAATCTCTCTTAAGTTCATCTCCTACTTCTCCTTATAATTTAAAATACTGTCACCTCCTTAGCATATAAATTCATAATGTTTGTTAATAAATTCCACTCACAAAAATGGCATTTTATTTCAACAAACATTATTAAACACCTACAATATGCAAGGTACTATGCTAAGTACTGGGCTTACAAAAGCAAAAATGAAACAGTGCTTGGCCTTAAGGAGATTATGGTCTATTTTGGGGATATGACATGTACAATTATAAGCAAATATGAAAACATGGAAAGCTGAGTGAATGTTCATACACCTGGTGGAAATGATGTCATCAAATGCCCTGTTGACCAGCTAGTTCTGCTGGTAACTTCCAAATTGAGATGACAGCTGGATAGAAAAGGTTATCTTCTTAGAGTGGATACTTGAAGTTTCAGAACTGAAAGGTATTTCAAGAGGGAGAGCACAGAGAGAAAAAGAGAGGATCATGGGCAGAACTTTGGGGAAGATCTACTTTAAGGAATTAGCAAAGGGACAAAAATCCAATAGAACAGATAGAGATGGAGAAGTCAAAGATATAAGAGAAGAGGCACCTAGGTGATATAGTGGATACAGTGCTGGGTCTGGAGTAAGGAAAACTCATCTTCCTGAGTTCAACTGTGGCCTCGGACACTTACTAGCTCTGTCATCCTAAACAAGTCACTTAGCCCTGTTTACCTCAGTTTCCTCATCTACAAAATAAGCTGGGGAAGGAAATGACAAATCTCTCCAGTATCCTTGTCAAGAAAATCCAAAATGGAGCCATGAACAGACAGACATGACTAAAAAAACTCAATAAAAACTAGAGAAGAAAGAGCGTGATTGACTGTTGTCTTTGAAGACAAGGGGGAGAAAGTATCCTGAAAGAAAGGTTGATTGACATTGCCATATAGGATCAGAGAATCATAGATAAATCGTCAGCTCCATCTTCATTTTAGATATGAATAAACTGAGGCCAAGAGGGACTAAATTACTTTGCTCAAGGTTACGTAGCTAGTAAGTGTTTGAGGCATCATTTGAATTCAGATCTTCATAATTCCAAGCTGGGCTCTCTACCCACTGTATTTTATGGAAGTAGTTTCTTTAGTTATTTCTTAAGTAGTTACAGGCACCTTTTGAGAGAATATTTGTCATAAAATGGTTGGGCCCATTTTGAAAGGTGAAGAAAACAGAATGGGCTGGTTAGGAACTGGAATGATCATCGGTAAAAGACAAACTGCTACGATGTAGTC
The DNA here is from genome assembly GCF_028372415.1 of Notamacropus eugenii. Classification (NCBI taxonomy): domain Eukaryota; kingdom Metazoa; phylum Chordata; class Mammalia; order Diprotodontia; family Macropodidae; genus Notamacropus; species Notamacropus eugenii. Next base: position 47,909,649 of record NC_092878.1, on the reverse strand, counting down.
AACATACACATCTTTTAAGGTGGAGTTAACAACGATAATTAAAAGAAATGACACATGTTAATCATTTTTAATATCTTGTTTTTTGTTTGTTGGTTGTTTTCACTTGATTTTTTGGCTTATTTTTTCTTATGTACTTTCTCATATATTTGAATACCTTTACTTGACAAAAGAAGTTAAAATAAAACATCTTTAAGAAAAACATAGAGAGGAAATAATATTTTGGTATTTTAGTTGGCATATTGTTCTCCTATGAAGTTTTTTTTAGCATAAATCAGTTATTGAGAACTTGATAATCTCTAAATGAACTACAGATTTTTATATGATCTATATTTATATGAATTTATATATTTATATGATTTTTATATGAAATATATATATTTTATAAAAGTATCGTTGTTTTTAACTGCTTGTTTGTAATTAATATGTACACTGTTCTTTAGTTTCTGCTTTCTTTACTGTTCATCACTTTTATTGTTTTCCTGTTTCTTTGAATTTGTCATATCAGTCATTCTTATCTTAAATATTATTTCATTGCATTCATATTTCATCATTTCTACAGTTATTCTGAAATAATGGCTGCCTAAAACAAACTCCAAGTTTTTTGTTATTGCAAATAGTACTACTAAGAATATTTTTGTATAGATAAGGTATTTTTCCCATCAATATTTTCCCATCCTTGTGGTATAGTTCCAGTAGTAAGATCTTTGGATATACACATTTTTGTATTTTTTATTGTATAATTCCATACTGCTTTATCAAAAAGGTTAGATAAATTCATAATTCCACCAGCAATGTAACAGCTATCTGTTTTTTTTTCTTTTTTGTTTTTGCAGCATCCACATCAGCATTATATTTTGTCATCCTTAACTCAATGGTGGTTGAGTGGAATCACAACTTTTTTTTCCCTAATTTATTTATTTATCTTTAGTTTTCAACATTCATTTCCACAAGATTTTAAGTTTCCAAATTTTCTCCCCATCTCTCCCCTCTGCCCACCCCAAGACACCATGCATTCTGATTACCCCTTCTCCCCAGTTTGCCTTTTCTTTTATCATACCTCTCCCTTCTCTTATCCCCATCCCCTCTATTTTATTGCAGGGCAAGATAGATTTCTCTACCTCATTGCCTGTATAGCTTATTTCCCAGTTGCCTGTAATAATTTTTAACATTTGTTTTTAAAACTTTGAGTTCCAACTTCTCTCCCATCCTCCCTCCCCACCCATCCCCACTAAGAAGGCAAGCAATTCAATATATGTCACACATGTGTAGTTATGTAAAAGACTTCCATAAAAGTCATGTTTGAAAGACTAATTATATTTCTCTCCATCCTATCCTGCCCCCCACTTATTCTATTCTCTCTTTTGACCCTATCCCTCCTCAAAAATATTTACTTCTAATTACTCCCTCCTCCCATTTGCCCTCCCACCTATCATTCCCCTACCTCCAACTTATCTCCTTCTCCCCTACTTTCCTGTAGTGTAAGATAGATTTTCATAGAAAATTGAGTATGTATGTTATTCCTTCCTTAAGCCAAATGTGATGAGAGTAAGGTTCACTTTTTCCCTTTCACCTCCCCTCTTTCCCCTTTCATTGAAAAAGCTTTTTCTTTCATCTTTTGTGAGAGATAATTTGCCCCATCCTATTTCTCCCTTTCTCCTCCCACTATATTCGTCTCACCCCTTAATTTAATTTTTTAGATATCATCCCTTCCTATTCAACTGACCCTGTGCCCTCTGTCTATATGTATATAATCCCTCCAACTACCCTAGCACTGAGAAAAGTCTCAAGAGTTACATATATTATCTTTCCATGTAGGAATGTAAACAGTTCAACTCTAGTTAAGTCCTTTATGATTTCTCTTTCTTGTTTACCTTTTCTTGCTTCTCTTGATTTTTGTGTTTGAAAATCAAATTTTCTATTCAGCTCTGATCTTTCCATCAAGAATGCTTGAAAGTCGTCTATTTCATTAAATGACAATTTTTCCCCCTGAAGTATTATACTCAGTTTTGCTGGGTAGGTGATTCTTGGTTTTAATCCTAATTCCTTTGACTTCTGAAATATCATATTCTAAGCCCTGTGATCCCTTAATGTAGAAGCTGCTAGATCTTGTGTTATCCTGATTGTATTTCTACAGTATTCAAATTGTTTCTTTCTGGCTGCTTGCAATATTTTCTCCTTGACCTGGGAGTTCTGGAATTTGGCTATAATATTCCTAGGAGTTTTCCTTTTGGGATCTCTTTCAGGAGGTAATCAGTGGATTCTTTGAATATTTATTTTACCTTCTGGTTCTAGAATATCAGGGCAGTTTTCCTTGATAATTTCATGAAAGATGATATCTAGGCTCTTTTTTTCATCATGGCTTTCAGGTAGTCCCATGATTTTTAAATTGTTTCTCCTGGATCAATTTTCCGGGTCAGTTGTTTTTCCAATGAGATATTTCACATTCACTATTTTTTCATTGTTTTGGTTTCGTTGTATAATTTCTTGATTTTTCATAAAGTCATTAGCTTCCATCTGCTCCATTCTAAACTTTAAGAAATTTTTTTCTTCAGTGAGCTTTTGGATCTCCTTTTCCATCTGACCAATTCGTCTTTTTAGGGCATTCTTCTCCTCATTGGCTTTTTGGATCTCTTTTGTTATTTGAGTTAGTTTATTTTTTACAGTGTTATTTTCTTTGGCTTTTTTGGGGTCTCCTTTAGGAAGCAGTTGACTCATTTTTTTAAATAATTTTCTTGCATCACTATCATTTCTCTTCCCAATTTTTGCTCTACTTCTCTTATTTGATTTTCTTTTTTTAAAAATTTATTTATTTAACTTTTCAACATTCATTTCCACAAAATTTTGGGTTCCAAATTTTCTCCTCATTTCTCCCCTCCTCCCACCCCAAAACACCCAGCATTCTAATTACCCCTATCACCAATCTGACCTCCCTTCTAACATCCCTCCCTTCCCTTATCCCCATCTTCTCTTTTGTCCTGTAGGGCAAGATAGATTTCTCTACCCCATTATCTATATTTCTTATTTCCTAGTTGCAAGAACAATACTCAACAGTTGTTCCTAAAACTTTGAGTTCCAACTTCTCTTCATCCTTCCCTCCCCACCCATTCCCTTTGGGAAGGCAAGCAATTCAATATAGGCCATATCTGTGGAGTTTTGCAAATGACTTCCATCATAGTCGTGTTGTGTAAGACTAACTATATTTCCCTCCATCCTATCCTGCCCCCCATTGCTTCTATTCTCTCTTTTGATCCTCTCCCTCCCCAAGAGCATTGACTTCAAATTGCTCCCTCCTCCCATTGCCCTCCCTTCCATCATCCCCCGACCCTGCTTATCCCCTTCTCCCCCACTTTCCTATATTGTAAGATAGTTTTCATACCAAAATGAGTGTGCATTTTATTCCCTCCTTTAGTTGAATGTGACGAGAATAAGCTTCATGTTTTTTCTCTCACCTCCCCTCTTTTTCCCTCCACTGCAAAGTCTTTTACTTGCCTCTTTTATGAGAGATAATTTGCCCTATTCCATTTTTCCCTTTCTCCTCCCAATATATTTCTCTCTCACCGCTTAATTTAATTTTTTTAAGATATGATCCCATCCTATTCAATTCACCCTGTGCTCTGTGTGTGTGTGTGTGTGTGTGTGTGTGTGTGTAATCCCACCAGCTACCCAGATACTGAAAAAAATTTCAAGAGTTACAAATATTGTCTTTCCATGTAGGCATGTAAATAGTTCAACTTTAGTAAGTCCCTTATGATTTCTCTTTGCTGTTTACCTTTTCATGCTTCTCTTCATTCTTGTGTTTGAAGGTCAAATTTTCTTTTCATCTCTGGTCTTTTCATCAAGAATGCTTGAAAGTCCTCGATTTCATTGAAAGACCATTTTTCCCCCTGAAGTATTATACTCAATTTTGCTGGGTAGGTGATTCTTGGTTTTAGTCCTAGTTCCTTTGACTTCTGGAATATCCTATTCCATGCCCTTCGATCCCTTAACGTAGAAGCTGCTAGATTTTGTGTTATCCTGATTGTATTTCCACAATACTTGAATTGTTTCTTTCTAGCTGCTTGCAATATTTTCTCCTTGACCTGGGAACTCTGGAATTTGGCCACAATGTTCCTAGGAGTTTCTCTTTTTGGATCTCTTTCAGGAGGTGATCTGTGGATTCTTTCAATATTTATTTTGCCCCTTCATTCTAGAATATCAGGGCAGTTCTCCTTGATAATTTCATGAAAGATGATGTCTAGGCTCTTTTTTTTTTTTTTTTTGATCATGGCTTTCAGGTAGGCCCATCATTTTTAAATTGTTTCTCGTGGATCTATTTTCCAGATCAATTGTTTTTCCAATAAGATATTTCACATTATCTTCCATTTTTTCACTCTTTTGGTTTTGTTTTGTGATTTCTTGGTTTCTCATAAAGTCATTAGCCTCCACCTTTTCCATTCTAATTTTGAAAGAACTATTTTCTTCAGTGAGCTTTTGAACCTCCTTTTCCATTTGGCTAATTCTGCTTTTTAAAGCATCCTTCTCCTCACTGGCTTTTTGAACCTCTTTTGCCAATTGAGTTAGCCTATTTTTAAAGGTGTTATTTTCTTCAGCATTTTTTTTGGTCTCCTTTAGCAAGGTGTTGAACTGCTTTTCATGCTTTGACTGCATCTCACTCATTTCTCTTCCCAGTTTTTCCTCTACCTCACTTACTTGATTTTCAAAATCCTTTTTGAGCTCTTCCATGGCCTGAAACCATTGAATATTTGTTTTGGATGTTTGGGATACAGAAGCCTTGACTTTTACGTCTTTCCCTGATGGTAAGCATTGTTCTTCCTCATCCAAAAGGAGGGGAGGATATATCTGTTCACCAAGAAAGTCACCTTCTGTGGTATTGTTTTTTTTCCCTTTTTTGGGCATTTTCCCAACCAGTTATTTGACTTTTGGGTCCTTTGTCAAGAGTAGGGAATACTCTGGGAATTTTAAAATCTCAGTTCCTCCAAGGTAGCACAATCAAGAGTGTACTGCTCTGGGTGCAGTGAGGGATTTTTGTGCCCAGAATCTTAGCAGAGTTTCCTCTCCACAGCCACTTGGCCTCCAATTCCACAAAGTCAGCACTGCAGGGGTGGGATTCAGTCAAGCTGTGGGAGCAGGGCTGCCATTCATTGTGAGACAAAGACCAGCTCCCTCAGAGCCTCTACACAGGGCCAAGGTAATAATTAGCTCCTCTGTGCCCCCAGTGGATTTTACAATCCAACAATGTAGGGGCTGCCATGAGAACTGCTGCTGCCTGCCAATTTGGCCTCTGCAGTTGCTGCCTGAGGCTGGAGCTATGGGAAGGCCCTTCTTCCTTCCTAGCCAGCTGAAAAAACCCCGTCACTGACCTTTGGAGCCTATGGGTTGAAGGATCTGAAAACCCACTGCTACTGGGACTGGGGATTCTGTGACTGGAGATTCTGCCCCCAAGGGCTGTTTGGGAGTGGTGCCGCCCGGCCAAGGTTGGGCTCCACTCCAGGTCCAGTGCAACAGACAACAGACATTTCCTATGAGCCTTTCAGGTCACCCTAGGCTAGAAATCTCCTCCACTCTGTTGTTCTCCACTTCTGCTGCTCTAAAATTTGTTGAGAGTCCCTTTCTACAGGTATGTTATGGGCTGTGTGGGAAGAGCCCGCATTTTTGTGTCTTTCTACTCCACCATCTTGGCTCTGCCCCTTATTTGTTTTTCAGAATCCTTTTTGAGTTCTTCCATGACCTGAGACCAATTCATATTTTTCTTAGAGGCTTTGGATGGAGCTTTGACTTTGTTGTCTTTCTGTTTGCATGTTTTGGTCTTCCTTGTCACCAAAGTAAGATTCTATAGTCTGATTCTTTTTCCAGTTTTTGTTCATTTCCCCAGCCATTTACTTGACTTTTGAGCTCTTTATCAAGGTAGATCTCTGCTTCCAGTGGGGGGGGGGGGTGTACTGTCAACAGCTTGATTCCCTCACAATCTGTCACATCCTTCTTGTGACTGTGGAGGTTGTATAGCTCAGTGAAGCTATGAGCTATGTATGCCATACAGGGTTACTCAAGATCTAAACGTCATAGTGGAGAATTCTAACAAAAGGTGATCCACTGGAGAAGGAAATGGAAACCACCACTCCAGTATCTTTGCCAAGAAAACTCTTCTTTTTTTTTTTTTTTGTTTTTGTTTTACAGACTTTGGGAGATAATGGAGAACAGAAGCGTCTGGTGTGCTGTGGTCCACAGGATCACTAAGAGGCTGAATGACTGAACAACAACATCGTCTGACCACTTGTCAGATGGAGAAATACTCTTATCTTGATAAATTTGCATTTGTTCCATATTTTATCACACTTGGCCCAGAAGTTTCTGATGCAAGGATATTTCTTCTAGTTTGTTTCTTTCCTTCTTATTCTAGATGTTCCTTTTTTTGTGTTTTTTTGCTTCTTTTTATATAATTAGATTAACCTATTTTTTCCTTTTATAATTTCCCGTTACTGTCTCTTAAAGTAAGTGGTCCACTTCCTGCTAGAAAAGTGATAAACTCAAAATGGAGGATGAGACACATACATTTCTGGACATAGCTAATATGGGAATTTGCCTAACTATAAGAGTTGTGGTCTTATTTTTTCAACTGCAGGGAAAGGGAGAAAGTCAACATTTTTTACCATAAAATACCTGCTATATTGTCATTTATAGCCCTTCAGAATCTAGCTCCAACTGATCTTTCCAGGTGATTGCATGTTCCTTCTCCCTCTCTACCTCCCTGCCCTGCAGCCTCCATTTCAGCTAAATCATCCTACTTGACGCTCCTTGTACAGGATGTTTCATCTCTATTTCCACAACATGCCTGTAATATGCTCCGTTTTTACCTCTTTTCATTCCTTTAAGACTCAGTTCAAGCACAACTTCTACATGAGGTCTTTTGTGATTTCTCCTTTATGAGATTCTCCCACCATAATTCTGTATGTTATTTTGCATATTTTTTATTGTCTGGTACATAGAAGGTACTTAATAAATGTTAGCTGATATACCCAAAGGGCTATACAACTATGCATACATACCCTTTGATCCAGCAATACCACTACTAGATCTGTATCCCAAAGAGATCATAAAAATGGGAAAAGGACCCATATGCACAAAAATATTTACAGCACTTCTTTTTGTGGTGGCCAAAAATTGGAAATTGAGGGGATGCCCATCCATTGGAGACTGGCTAAAGAAGGTGCGGTATGTGAATGTAATGGAATATTATTGTTCCATAAGAAATGATGAGCAGGCAGATTTCAGAATAACCTAAAAAGACTTATGTGAACTAAAGTAAGCAGAACCAGGAGAACATTGTACACAGTAACAGTGATATTGTGCAGTGACCAACTTTGAGAGACATAGCTCTTCTCAGCAATGCAGTGATCTAAGACAACTCCAAAAGACTTGTGATGGCAAATGCTATCCAAGTCCAGAGAAAGAATATGGAGTCTGATGTGCAGCTATAGCACACTATTTTCTTTCTCTCTCTTTTTTTTTTCTCATGGTTTTTCCCTTTTGTTCTGATTCTCCTTTCACAACACGACTAATGTAGAAATAGGCTTACTACGAATGCACATGTATAGCCTATATCAGATTGAATGCCTTCTTGGGGAATGGAAAGGGGAGGGAGGGGGGAAAATTTAGAACTCAAAGTCTTATAAAATGAATATTGAAAGTGAAAAATAAATTTAAAAAAAGATAATAACCCATCCATACCAGCTCATCCTGTGCTATTCTATCCATTTCCTCTAATAAATATGCCATCGGTTATCCTCACAAAAAAAAATGCTAGTTGAATCCAGTCACCTACAGACATTTACTGCAGTGAGAAAGTTAGTCTGCCCTATACTTTTCATCAATTGCCCCAAGGATACAATTGTTTGAAAATCAAGCATGGTTAAGAAGGTCTTTTTTGTGTGTCTAACCTTTGGGAGGCAAAAGATTTTCATGACCTCATCCATTCTGGATAATTAAATTGCTGTTTGTGTCTTCTTTATGCTTTTTAAAAATAATCATCGTTTCAGTGAGCAAACTGCAAGAGCATTAACTGTGTAAGTGTTAATTTAGGTGGTGTAGCCTGGTATGCAATAGAATTGAATAAGGTGAATAGTCTATTGACCTTAAATTTAGTCTTCTAACCTAAGGGGATGAAGATCCAGGCAATCGTTCCCTAATTTTAACATGTAAATATGTATTATACATACACAATATACATATACATACCCACACACACCTTATTTGAAGCTAAATTTCCTAATCTGTGTCAAAGGCAAAAGATTTAGACAACAATTTAGATGTAAGTCCTTTGCAATTAAATTAATTTTTGTTGTTTATTAGTTAACTCTTATTTTGTTTTTTTAACAACTCATGTGTTTATAGTTTAACCTACTAAATTGTAAGTTAATTGAAGAAGTGACCTATATTGTATGCTTCTCTACACAAACAAGGAATGTTTTTTTTCCTTGATTTCTTGAGGGTACCTTATAGCAAGTTGCCAAGTCAAGTGTTTGTTCTTTGTGTTCTTAGCCTCTTAAAACGTTCTGGGGATCCAGCTGTACCAGTGATCACACTGCCTCCCAACTCCACTGCCTAAAGGCCAGATGTATTACATTTCACTTCTCCCCTAGGATTTTTCCATACCCTAGGTACAAGGCTGCTCTTAGGATGCTTGTTCCTCATCTCTGCCATTGGCTCAAATGCCCACCAATTGTGTTTCCCCAGTTTTAGGGGTCCCAGCCCCCCAGTTCCACTTAATAGTCCAATTAATTTTTGTAAGTCAATATTTATTACGAAGTGAGATAGATGCTCAGCATACAGTTATTTTCCTCAAAACTTCAGGACCTTATACATTTTACCTCAGTCACTACTTACCATTGATCCCACTAAATTCCAAGTCCAATGCTTGAGCTCAAGGATTCTGGCTTCTCATTGTTTGCCTGCTGGGTGGGTAGCAAAATTTGTCCTGGAATCATATGCATCCAAGATCCTCATGACTGGAAGTCCTGGATTAGGAGGCCTCGCCTTTGGACCTGAAACTGAAAAGGAAAAATGCTATAGCCCTCAAGTTCCAAGTCTGTTTCTCAGGGCTGTAGGATCTAAGAGGAAGGGGAAGGTGGTTCCTTTCCTAGCTGACTGCATGGTGCACCTTGTATGAACGAATGAGACCTTCACCCCTGGATGCCACTGGAAATTGGGAGCAAGTGTGCTTCAGTCAAGTGAATTTAAAGATGTAGTCAGTTCCATCTATGTAGACTACAGAAAAACGTTGTTCCCACCCACATGGTAGGTCTAGGAAGAATGTCTTCTCCCAGAAGTAGGTCCCTGACATCTGTGTGGGTGCTTCCATCTTAGGTAGTCTGAATATCTGCCAAAACTTTCTTATACAGAGGTTGCTCATCACAATTCACAGCACAATATCTAGCACATAGCAGACATTTAAGAACTCTTGGTGGAATTGAATTGTATTATATCCCTCACTTGGCACAATGCCTAGAAGATAGTAGGCTTTCCAGTATTTGGGCAGTTAGGTAGCACAATAGAGAGAGTGCTAGACTTGTAGTCAGGAAGATCTAAGTTTAAATCTTGCTTCAGATACTAGCTATGAGGCAAGTCACTTAGCCGCTGCCTGCCTCAGTTTCCTCACCTGTAAAATGAGGATAATAATAGCACCTACCTTCCAAGGCTATTGCAAAGATAAAATAAGTAAATGTGTGTAACGTGCTTTGTAAACCTTAAAGAACTTTGTAAGACCTAGGTGTTATTGTTGCTTTTTTTGTTGATAGAGGGTATATAATCAAGATGGGGTTCTTACTATCGTCATCTTAGGACTCATAAAATTGAGAATACCGAGAGACTGTTTATTTTGCATTTTTACTATTACAAGGAGACCGTCCTTGTAGGATTAGGTGTTTTGCCACCTCTGACAACCCCAAGTGACAGAAGGAATTGTACTTTTTCCCTTTTTTGTTTTCCATGAGATGAATGTTAGCTTTTAAAAATTGTCTAAAACATATTCTATGTTAAATTTTGACTCACTTTCCCATGTTGTCCCCATTGCTATGAATACTCCTGGGCGCTGGCTGGCCTATAGAATAGGAATGGGGACAACTTGTGATTACCTAGGTGAGGAAATGGCTCCACAATGTTACAGAATTGCTTACAGCACTGGGACACTAAATGACTTGCCCTGTCCCACAGCCAGTATGAATCAGAGGCAGGATCTGAGGACAGTTTTGCTTGGCAGGATACTACACTATAGTATTGATGGAGAACTTGAAGATTATTTCTTTATCTTCTCGTTTCCAGCCCCTAACATCATGTAATTTTTCTTTGCCTTAACTATGATTTTTCTCTTCTCTTACTAATTATTGACCTTTGCCCACGCCAACTCTTGCTATGGTGAGACTGATCCCTTTTGGTGGGATCCCTTATGTTTCCCATCTGATAGCGGAAGGCTTCTAAAATATAGACTTCTATGGTATTTTGCAACATATGCCTGGCAGGACAAAGATAGCGTGAAAAATGTGTAGTAGGCAGTGTACTTGCAGTTCCTTTCCCTACCATCTTTTACATTCCAGAAGCTTCCACTGGTTTTTCATGACCATTTTTAGATGTGAAGTGTCAGAAAACTTAAGGTTGGATCATGCCTCTGTTACTTAGAACTTGTGCCGCATTGGATATGTCACTTAAACTTCCTGGGTCTTCATTTTCTCATCTGTAAAATGAGGGGGGTGGGGTAGATGGTGCCTGAGATCTTTTCTACTTCTAACACCATGGTCCTATCACTCCTTTCCTGTCCTCTCTACACATCCCTCTTGTAGAATGAGAGTCCTGTCATACTTTGGAGCAAAGATAAGGACTGGATTTGTGATTTCATTGGTGGAGAGCCTTGTCTGCAATTTACAGTCTTTGAGAATTGCATAGAACACTAAGAAATTAAGTGGCCACAATCATACAGCCAAGTATGTGTCAGAAGAGAAGCTTGAACCTAGTATCTTTTTGACTCTTAGACCAATACTCTATCCAACAAACCATGCTACCTCATACATAGGAGGAAGTGACTAAATTAGGACTTAATACTCCATCTCTAGGAGACTGCCAATCTCTCATCTAAAAGGCTGTATTGACTTGTATACTGTTCTTATATTATGGCTTCCTTTGTTGACATATCATGGACAAAATTCTCAAATATCTGATGTTTTAGTGTCTTCAACTGCAAAATGGGTTGGTTAATTCTGAACTAATTGACTCCCTGGGGTGTGGTAAGGTTGAATGAAGGTCAACCTTCTGGTGAGGTCTCAGGAAAACACTTAGGAAAGAAATGCCAATATATTCAGTGAAGACAAATAGGAATTTTTGAGTGAAGGACTGAAAACCTGGTATGCAGACTATTATACTGGGGGCTGAGGATAGAACTGAATTTTCCTAGAAATTAAGCAGAATTGTTCCTTGGGGAAAACGGTTCCCCTTGCACCCTTCTCCTTTGACGTAAGGCATGGTGTAGTGGATAGAGTCAACTTTGAGTCAAGAAGACCTAAATTCATAGCCTCTGTCAGACACTTATTAGCTGTAAGACCCAAGCAAACCTCTCTTGGAATCAACAGACACAGGAAAAAGGGAGAGGACTTCACTCAAAAAAGCCTTTTGGGGAGACAGAGAAGGTATGATCCCAAGGGTCCCAACAGAGTAGCCTATAAGGATAGGTGGGAAAAAAAGGCAATTTTAAAAAAAGCTCCCCTCTTTCCCTCCCAAGTCTAGGGGGACCCCGACATCTCCATCTTCTCCTGCACTACATCATTTTAAATAAATTAAAACAACTTCAGAAAACAGGCCTCTTGGAGGGAAGGGGGCAGCTGGTAGGTGTGACCTCAGGCTTCAGACCAACCTACAACCCCTTCTCCCACTTCAATCTATTTTAAGTGGAGAGTTCCAAGCCCAAGGAAAAACGCCCCCTCCTGTTCCCTTGAATCCCTCAGAGGACATATATAAAAATTAATATGTTATATAGTTAATATATATAAAACACTTTGTAAATCTTGAAGCACTATATGATTGGTTGTTGTTCTTCACCTTCAAAGAGGACCAAAATGACATCACCATGATAAAGCGAAGTTTCACTGTGTCTGACTGTGGCTGATCAGACCAATATAGACTCGGAATGCTCTACCATAGATTGGGCACAAATAGTCCATGTGAACATTTGGGGTGGGCATTCCAAATTTGAGCATCCTACGTTTACTTTGTGCTGTCTCAATTCTGCTTTGCTCAAAGAGTCAGAATTTTTTCTGATGTGGGCACGCCATGCTGAGCGGTCCTGTGCCAGTGTCTCCCACGTTGCACAGTCAAGTCCACAGTTCTTGAGAGAGACCTTGAGAGTGTCCTTGTATCCCTTCTTCTGGCCACCATGTGATCACCTGTCCCATGAAGTCTTTTTCTAATTCCCTTTGGTTGTTATGTAGGTAGTGTAGTAGAAATAGCAAAGGACTTAAAATCAGGGGAGATTTATGTTCAAGTTGACACCAGCTACATTATGTTATCATGGGCACCTCTCTAAGCCTCAGTTTCCTTGTCTGGAAAAAGAGGACAATAATAATACCTTCTTACAGAATTGTGAGGTCCAAATATTATATATATTTATATATAAACACATACATGTCCATATTCATAGATATGTCTAGGTACATATGTATGTATGAAAAGTGATAGGCAAAACTTGGGAAAATTTTAAAATAATTGTGTTTTCCCTTTTCAAATTTTCTTATATTATTTATTTAATTATGTAGCTAGTTGCATCCCTGGAGGAAGACCTAAGCTCTTTGAGGACAGGAACTATCTCTTCCTTGTCTTTGTATGGCCAGATCTCAGGATAGCTTGACAGAGCAGAAGTTTCATGTATGGTAAATTGAACTAAATCCAGCTAGAAACTTAAAGTACTTAGAGTCTACTAGTTTTTCTTTTTTTACTGCATGACAGGACAACAATAGTTAACCTTCATTTAGCTATGTCATACACTGCAGATAATCTAACAAGAAGTCAAATTGCCTCTGAGTGTCTAATGGAACGTTTCTAAGTGGAAAAGTTTCATGGCAAATACCAGAACAGGAAATCCCATTTTACTTTCAGAAGTCCCTCAGTCGTCTGTCTTTCTGCCAGGATTCCTCAAAGAAAGAGAGTTTTGTGGTGGTACTGTGTTTGCCAACAGTTTGGGTGGGTTTTTCCTTTTTGGGCTGTCCTCCTTGACCAGCATGTACTTTGATTCCCAGTGACCTACGGTATCTCAGTCACACACACATCACAGCAGTCAGATGAGTAATCATTGGGGTTATGTGTGTTAGGCAACCTTTCACACATTGCCCAATGCGACATATTGCACAACATATTTGCCAGGGAAGCAGCAACACCGAGTTTTACATTCGACTCCAGCCTTCCTCTCCATGCCAGTCGCCAAGAGTGTAAACACTGCTCCTTACTTTTAGAAACACCAGCAGCTGACATTGTGTTCCAGGCTTCCTTGTGTTGTGTAACCTGGCCAAGCATGGGGGTGGGTGAGAAGATCTCTATGAAAGAAGTGAAGAACGGACAAGGGGGCCAAATCTGTACTTTAATCTCTCTTTGCAGAAATTGAAAACACACAAAGCAATTAATTAGGGCTGTAAATAAACCTATTCTTTTGAAAGACATTTTTTTCTGAGAAAGTACTTAAGAACTAGGGGGAACAAAATAATCAGTACTTCAATAAATTTTATGAAAAAAACTGTAATAAATTATTCCATCAATAACAAGTAAATCCCTGTCCTGGGAAAATTTTCCCACCATCTCTGGAGTGAAGTTTCATGGGAAGTCAGTCAGAGAAAAAGTGATTTTCCCATAAATGAACATCCTATTACAATCTCATAAATGTTACAATAAAGCTTGTGCTTGGCCGAAAGAAACTATCCCATAAAGAAAGGTTTTGTGGGGTTTTTTCCTGGAGGAACTGAGATCCCAGTTTTTGTTATAAGAAGAAACAATATTTTTGCCAGCTTTTTAAATAGCCTTTGGGAATATTTAGCACATATAATCCAAGATATTATTTTAAAATTCTCTTTTCTTCATTAAGTACCCAGGATTACAGGAATGTTGATGTGAAAACTACAGGTACTTATGGAACCTAGACTATTAAGCTAAAGAAACGGGAGATGCTGCAAGGAAAACATAAAACATTCACTTGGAATCAGGTTATTCTAGAGAACAGAGAAGAGAACTGAAAAATGTTTTATCTTCTATGGTTCTCAGGTCCAATGACAATTTGGGTTCAATGAGAATTTGTTTTCAAATATAGGAAAGCTGGCAAGGGCTCATGCTTTGCTATAGTGGAGGGCAAAAGGAAAACAAGTGAGATATGCAGTAGTTAATGAAGTTATAATCTGCTCATTTTTTAAGTTAAAAAAAGAGCGAATTAAGACTCCTAGAATGAGGCCTCTGGCATTCAGGACTGAATTAAACCCAGCAGTTTCAGGCCACCAACTTCCTCTAGCCCTTCCAATGAGAAGCCCAGAATGATTAGTGTCAGAACCACTTCTCACTTGGATAACCTGAATGTGGTTAAGCATCACTCATTTTGAGAGGGAGGAGCCTCTCACTTTGAGGGAGGAGCAAAGGGCCAAAGTTCGTCTTCTGATTGATTAATGAATTACCAATGCCCTAAACTGAATTGTGCCATTAGGAGTAACAGGTCTCTAAGCTACAACCTCAAGTCCTGAAGCAAGTGGACAACTATGACAATTCATACCATTGATCTCTGGGTCATTTTCCTAGATAGGGTTATAGAGGCCATTTGTTATATATTGTCATTCAAAAGAACTGGGAACAGGGGAAATTGCTTCAATGATTGTTAAAGAGGGATGCATGTTGAAAACTGGGGTGTCTATTCCTTTAAAACCAATACTAGACTTGTTCTTTTTTTCTGGGCTTCTGATTGATTATTTACTTGCTCAGAAAACACAAGCTAAAGAAAAGTTTCACAACTAGGGAAATAAGACTGTCTATTCTGAATATGTTTTAGCCATTCTTTCATGTCTCCATATTGGGTCTGATTCCTAAAAGTACCTAATAATGAACTATTTGAAAGAATGAATGCAAAAACACGTATTAAGAACTCACTATATGATGAGAAGACTATTTATGTTTTATCTTACAGACCAGTGACGATGAGGGAAATCTTGGAACTTTTTGAAAAGAGGAAAGTAGTGTCATTTTGTGTGTGTGTTCGTCCTTCGTTGCCAAAGAAGACCATGCCATCAGAGAAATGATGACACGACTTGCACTTGACTTTGCTTTGAGTGAGGGAGGGCTGTGCAGGTCAGCAGCCTCACTTCTCCTCCAGAGCCATCTGAATCCAGTGACCAGATATTCATCAGGATGACTGGAGATGACCCAAGATGAGGCAATTGGGGTTAAGTGATTTGTCCAAGGTCACACAGCTAGTGAGTGTCAAGTGTCTGAGGAGAGATTTGAACTCAAGTCCTCCTGACTCCTGCACTGATGCTCTATCCACTGCACCACCGAGCTGCCCCAGTGTCATTTTACTGCTTGCAGAGAATGCCACAACTGAAGTTTCTATAGTCATCTGGAGTATATTTCTTTTTTTCTAAGGGATACATTCAGTTCAATTCAACATTGAATTGGTAAGGGACTTCTAAGTGGGAGAACACGGTAGGATGGTTGAGTAGGAAAGTCTTGTGTTTGATGTAGGCAATCTAATGTATATGACCATAATGGTTGTATTTGACTTTCTCCTGGAAATTGGCTGTTGGGGGCAGCTATAGCAGAAGAAATCATTGGTGACAAGCGTAGCCACTGAAACATTGCTAATATTTGAGTCTTTCTGTCATAGAGTGTTTTGGGAAAGCTACACTTTCTGGTGGCAAATGTTATCATCTTGTTTGTTTAATAGATGAGGCATCTGAAGTCTAGAAAGTAATTGAAAATCTTCATTAAGGTCCTAACAATGAGTGAGTGGGCAGAAAGCCATGAATAATGATTTTTTTGACTAGAAGCCCATAGTCCTCTCTTTTAGATCAATTGCCCAGGATAACAGCATGGGGAAAAAACCACTAAGGAACTCGCAGATGCAAATTTTGTGGCTTCAGTTTTGTGCTAAAACTGGGGTTTTAAAGCAGAGGCTAAGATGTACAAATCAGGAATCTGAATATGAGAAGAAAGAAATATTGTGATCTTCACCTGTCTCTGGTTGGAGGGATTCTAGCAGTGATGGATAGATACTGGTGGTAAAAATAGCTAACATGTAAAAGCTATTAAGATTTGCAAAGCACTTTACATGTTATCTCATTGATCTTTACAACAACCTTGAGAAGTATTTCAGAAAATATTTTGAAAAATCAGTATTTTTTAAAAAAACTATTTTTATCTTCATTTTACAAAGGAGGAAACTGGGGTTGAGAAAAATTAAATGCCTTGCTGAGATTACACAACTGTAAGTGTCTGAGGCAGAATTTGAACTCAGGTCTTGACCCAAAGTATAGCGTGCTGTTTGTTATTCTATGTAACCCAGGCTGATCCTCTTACCCTAAGACAAATGGTCTCTTCTAGAGCGATATAGACCTCTGTTTAACTCTTGGAAGAGGGAATATGACTTTGACTTTCACTCACAATCTGTTCTTGGTTTGATGAAAAAGCCCATGGTTTTCTAACCCAGCTAGTCAAATACTTCTGTTTGCGTTATTTTGCAGTTACCTATGACAAAATAATAACATTTATAAAGAACTCTCTCTGGGCTAGGAACTGTACTAGATGCTTTACAAATATTATCTCATTTGGGCCTCACAACAATGCTGGGTTAAAGAAAAGTTTCACAACTTTTATTAAGCTGTTAAGTGATAATAAAGATCTCTTAAGGTTCAGAAAAAAGTTACTGTCTAGATTATTTTTTTAACCACAAAACTAGCACCTTGAAGAGAATTTTAAAAAAAATTATCCTCAAGGGGTATAAATTGTTGGGGAGATTTGGGTATGGAGTATAGTCTCCTTGTTCTGTAGCATTTCAGTCAAAAAAGTTTGAAGAGAAATTCTACAAGGGGTCTTGAGCAGTAGATAGGATCAGATTGTAATGTCTAGGTGAGTATTAGTCCTTGTTTGCCAGAGGTTCAGAAAAAAAGAATTAGGTATTGCTTTCTCTTGGGAAGCTACCCTTACACAGACTACCTAATAATGTGATACCTAGAGAAAATGAGTTTAATCACTTGAATATTATTGGAAGTACACAGTAAATGACAGGCATTCCATTGTTATTTAGCTAAGAAATATTTCTACCAGGCTGTCGAGAACACGATTCTTTAAAGATTTTCCTTTGAAATCCTGTAGGGCACACTTAGGATTCTTTTACCTTCTCATTCCAGGAACATTTTCTAAATGGAGAAAGATGTGATATTATACACTTCACTATCTGATGATGCCCAATCCTCAACTCTTTTCCCATTCCAAACCTTCTTTCAGGCTGTGCAATGTTGAAACTGTATAAAAAAATGGCTTGATAAGTTGTGTTTTTGTATGCCTTTCATATGTCTACCTATGTCAGTGGTATCTGAAGTTGTAAGCTCATCCCATATACTGAGAACCATGTCTTATCAAGAATATGAAGTGAGTACTAAAAAGGTGAAATGAAAACAAAAATGTATGTCAATATGGCCCTATTTATTAAGTTTTTTTTTTTAAAAATAGTGCCTTTCCATCCTTCACTAAATTCCTACTCTGATGTCTCATCTCCATGTCAGAGTGTCAACTGTGGTAGGCGTTAACCCGCCAGGAGTTGGTAAGTACAGTCTTGTACTCAGTGAAAAATGGTAAAGGATCATTTGTTGGTTATCTAAGGAGTAAGCTAGGTAAGTCTGGAAAACCAAAAAGTTGGCCACTGGGCAATGACTTTTTTTTTTTTCAGTCATAGCAAGTTAGGAAGAATTTCTATGAGAGATGACATTGTTGCAATCTGCTTTGGGGGAGACAGTGCCCTCCATAACCAAAATATTAGATCTCTTTAGTACTTAAGTATCTTCAGTTCAATTCACAAAACATTTTTAAAGTATCTATTGTGAGCAAACTGTGGCAAAAAAGTCCTTGTCTCCCTTTCCCCCCCCCACCCCAGGAGTTTACATTCTACTAAGGAAATAAAACATCTATACAGAAAACTAACCACCAAATATATTCAAAGTAGATAATATGAGACATTATACATATAATTAAATGAAACATAATTGTCTCTTCACTATGAAAATGTAAGTTTGACATCCAGAGAAAGAACTATGGAATTCAATTGCAGAATGTAGCAGATCATTTTTTTGTGTGTGTGTATTACGTTTTGGTTTGTTATGTGATTTCTCCCATTCATTTTAATTCTCCTATACAGCATGACTATAGTGAAAATGTATTTAATAGGAATGTATGTGTAGAACTTCTATAAAATTGTATGCTGTCTTGGGGAAGGAGGGAGGAGGTGGAGGAAAGGAGGGAGGGGAAGAAAAAATCTAGGTTGTATGGTAGTGATTGTGGAACACTGAAAATAAATAAAATTTATAAAATAAAAGAAAATGTAAGTTTGGTATTTCCATGTAATGGCAGTGAGACTTATCTGAACTTGTATTTTCACCTAGAAAGGTGCTTTGTATACAGCCAGTACTCAAATGTTTGCCACTGAATTTACCAAGGAGGTGAAAGTTATCCTTCCCTTCTCTTTAGTTCTTTCCCTTCCCCCACAGAAAGTTGCCGGTAGTAAATTACACTTTTGAGAAGATACACTTTGACAGGTGCTTTGGTGATTGGAGCTTTCTCAGCTGATGCTCACCTTGCTGAACAGCACTCCCTTCTCCCCACACCAATTTTAAGGCTGCTTTACTGTGAGGTGTCCCAGGATGACTAAGACTTTTTTCCCCTACTGGATCTGTTTTTGAGATCACTTTATTCTAGAACTTTTAGAGTTAACATCCATGCATGGATATTTCCTCTTAATCTCTTCCATTATTATAGATCCATACAAGTATGTATGCTATTTAGTTCACCAGTCCGAAAGTGAAACATGTCACTGTCTTTATTATGTAAAGTTTACTGGAAAACTTATAAAGGGTCTTTCTCATGTAATGCTGGGCATCCTAGAGGAAAAATCAAAATGTATTTATTGATTAGCCCAGGGAGTATTACCTGAGCTTGAGGGGTCTAATATAGAGTCCTGACTCCAGGTCAGTGCCAGTATTAATGTAAATCATGTATGAAAAACTGTTTCTGACTGTTTGGATAGAACGGTACATTTCATTTCAATAGTGGTGTTTAGTCATTTTCCCCAGATGGTTAATATATAAACTTGCTTTGGCTATTTAGACAAGAGCTTAAATGAATGATTCCAGAGGGCCAAAAGAGCATCACCAGTTTACAGACTACAATTTTCAGTAAAACTTCCAGCATTTATGCAATGGTTCTATAAACTTCCTGTCCTCATTTTCTTTCTTTTTCCTATTAAATGGCACCATCATTCTCTTACATTCAACCCTGAAATAAGTAATTTTTGATTTCTGGCTGCTTCACCCTCTATATTCAATTCTCCTTTCTACCACCTGCCACCCAATCTCCCATCGTCTTATTGCAGTATTCTTTTCAACAGATGATTAGGTGGTGTCTCAATTGTTTCTTTATCTCGTCCCTCTCTATTTAAGATCCTAAAGCTTTGTCCTATTACCTCTTCAAGTTTGAACACTTCAGTTTGGCTTTTAAGCCCCTTTTTAATCTAGTTTCTCTCTTACCTTACATCGTGGGATTCTCTAAGACAAATCAGGCTGGTCTTCATACTATAAGCCCAACATCCAGGGGTGTGCTGGAGCTAGTTATAACTGGAAAAGCCCATTGTTAAATTTTGAGTGTGAGCATTTCCACCTCAGAATCAGCAATTGCTACACATCAGGGCTTGACTGATTGTTTTATTGATTACCTAGACTTAAGAAAGTGTTAATAATGCAGATTAAACTTAAAAGTGTGTGTATATATATACACACACATACATACACACATGTGTGTGTACTGTATGTATATATGTGTATGCATGTATGTATATGCACGTATATGCATATGTCTCACTCTCGTCCTTGGTTAAACATTAACCAGCACACATGTGTATAGCCCTACAAACATCTCTTGAACTCAGCAGGACTGGAAGCCTGGTAACTGTAGGTTCAGGAAAATAACAATAATTAGCATTTACATAGCTCTTTAAGATTTGCAAAGTGTCTTCCATCCATTGTCTTACCTGAACTTCACAACCTCCCTGCTACATCCCATGATAACTTCCATTTTCATGTCTTTCCTCAAGTTTTTCCCATTGTCTATTCAAATCCCAGCCCATCCTACAAGGTCTGCCTCTTTCATGAAGCCTTTTCTGATAATGCTGGTGGATTCTGATCTCCTTCTAATGAGAATCCACTTGTATTCTGGTTGTTTCCAGCAAGTGTAATGCTTGTCACTTGGTCTCCTGGCGCCCTTCTAATTAGACAAGGAAATGTTCTATCTTATTTGGAAAAGTTACCTGTGTAGCTGTGTTCTAAATGAGGGTCTGTGACTGCTCATTTAAAAATAATTAAACAGGCGCAGATCGTAGCAGAGAGCAGATAGATTAGTGCTTTTAAACTCAATGGACATTTATGAGTACCAACTATGTGTAAGGACCTGTGACAGGTGCTAGGCTCACAAAGAAAAAAATGAAATCATCTTACCTGAGCAGCCTCTCACTTGGAATCCCAGTTCAGCCACACAGGGGTCAATTTCCTCATTGTACAAAATGAATGGGGTGGATTAGGTGACTTCTGAAGTCCCTTATAGAGCTAAGATCCCATAGGATTAATTGGGATAACATTTTATTCCCCCATTTTAAATTAAACTTTAAATTAAAGGAAGGCATAGTTACACATTCTGGATCATAGCCCCCTCAAGTACATGAAATTCCTTTTGAGTAGGTGACTGGTCTTCATGAGAATAAAGTAAAAGGTTTCTGAAAAAAGTAATTCACCTCTGAGTCTCATAGTTGGGACATGGGTCTCCTTCCTCCCTTAGGAGGGAGAGGAAAAGTGCTTGCTCACTCACAGAGCACTACAGATCCAGTCTGGTGAGATTTCTGGTCTTGACTTGGCACCTTGTGTGTGTGTACATGGGCACAAAGAGGAAAAGTTGAGGAGCTTATCTTTAACCTTTTCCCTCTGCCACTGAGAAAAACGGGTTCTGACGAATCATTGTGCCAGCCACAAAAGACACTTTTTGGAAGGAAAATACACTGAAAAACCCCGTGGAGAGAACTGAGAAGGGAAAGGGAGAAGGCTAGGAAAAGGGAAGTAGCAGAGAAACCTTACAAAAAATTATTCCCAAACTTAAAAAAAACAACAAATGGGCTTGTCCATATGTGTGTACATGCATTTATATTATGTATATGTAGCTATGCACATATATGCTTATATATAGCTATACACACACATATAGCTATACACATATACACACATACACATATATACTATATATAGCTATACACGTATACACACACACACATATATACTACACACATATAACGCAGACACGTAGGATTCTGCACGAAGCTGGTCCTCAGGCCAAGCCCCCTTTTTAAGAAGTAACCAGCAACCTTGTATCCGCAGCTGGCCACGCCTACTAGTCAGTTTCTTTCTTAAAGCCTATTTCATTTCCACGCCCCATCAAAGGGGCGTTCCCACACGCGCAGCGCACGTGGCCCCGGCCCCCCCACCCCGCAGCTTCGTGGTCGAGGCTGTCACGCACCCCCTGGTAGCCCGGCAGGCCCACCTGCTCGTCTGCGCTTTTTGGGTAGAAAGCCCCCACTGCAATCCCGGGTGATTTCGGGCCCGTCCTGCGTGGAGACTGCGGGGCCTGGATCTGGGCCGGATGGGCGCTCCCGGGGCACACAAAGTCGTGTTTCTTTTCACGTCCCCAGGATCATTAATGCGCACACCTGTCACGTGGCAGGCGCTTCATGAATGGTGATTGATTGTTTGAACGGTTGTCACCTTTCCTTTTCACTGCAATAACCGCCTGCCGTGCCCCTGCCCCTGGCACCTCCCCCTCCCCCCCCACATGTTTCTTTCATGGCACAAGAGGACCTGGGCACAGCCGTGCGCAGAGTAGGAGGTTCGGGGACGACTGTGGCCGGATCCACCCCCAAGGAAACCTGGAGAGACCGGGGCACCTGCGAGAGCAGGGACAATTGCACGCGGGCGGGGACGGCCAACGCAGGACGGCGTCGCGGGCCGGTTGGCTCGGTGGTTGGCGGAGCGGGCAGCGTGCGGGCGGGAGCGAGTCTCCGCAGCGCCCCAGGTGGCCGCCTGTGGGAGTCGCCGCCGCCCGGGTGATTCAGAAGCGGCTCCGCCTCCGCTGGGCTCGGCGAGTCCGGCTGTCGCTCGCTCGGTGGTTTCCTGGCCCCGGTGTCGCTCCCTCCTCCTCCCTCCCTTCTCCTCGGCCCCCTCCCGGAGCACGATGGACGCGGGCCCCCCCCGCCGCCGTCGCCGCCGCCGCCCCAGCGCGGGCCTCTGAGCAGCGGGGCCCGAGGAGCCGCGTGTCCGCGGGGGGACGGACCCTGCCGGGGCTGCCGCCGCCTGGGGCTGGTGCGCGCTCGGCCGCTCGCTTCCGCTGTCACCGAGCCCCCTCCGGAGGAAGAGAAGCACGAAGGGCGGGGCTTTTCCTGCGGCGCCTGCCCGGCTCGACCCGCGCGGCCTACGGCTTCCCGCGAACTCGAGGACCGCAGCCGGGCCTGGCTCCGCCCGCGGCCTGGTACGGGGCGGACGGGAGTGGGAGCCCAGGCTGGGACTGGGGGAGGCCTGCGGCGGCGGAGATGGGCCGGTCGGCCCGGAGCGGGGCGGCTCTCGCTCTGTGGGGTGGGCGGGGAAGCTGAGCTCGGGGATCAGGTGCCCTAGCCCGGGCCCCGGGGAGGCAGCCCCCGCCACGATTCTTTGTTTCCCCCTTGCCCAGGACCCAGGAGGCGACCCGGAGCCGGCTGCCCTCTCTCTCGGCCCCTGGCTCCGGGGAAGCCCGCTTGCCCTTGAGAAGAGGCTCATCCCCTGGTCCCCTGAGAGACCGCGACCCTCGGGTCCTGGGGGGGCCCCCTCCCCCAGCCCTTCCTCCGCCTCGTCCCCCCTTTTTTGTTTTGCGGTAGGTGGGAGGCTTCTCCATTTTCTCTCCCGAAGTTATTCCCTCTCATTTCGGAGGACTTGGGACTAAACTTAAAAGTAGGGAGACACACCTAGAGACAGAGAGGAGAGGCTGTGGAGGGGGTGGGATGGAGAGAGAGGGAGACTGAGGCAGGCGGGGGGTT
Organism: Notamacropus eugenii; assembly: GCF_028372415.1. NCBI lineage: Eukaryota > Metazoa > Chordata > Mammalia > Diprotodontia > Macropodidae > Notamacropus > Notamacropus eugenii. The sequence goes on along the minus strand of NC_092878.1, from coordinate 47,886,281 downwards.
GGGAGGTGGGGAGCCTCTGTGTGCTGTCCGGCTGAGGCTGGCTTCTGGCTCGGGGGTGCACCGGGGCACATGTTGTCGGTTTCCTGCTCCCCCTCCCCCCGCGGCCCCCCGTTAGCCTACGTGGGACTGGAGAAATCTTCCCGTCGTGTCAGTTACAGAAACATCTGTAATTGACATGCTTTGCTGCCCTGTCCCGGAGCTTTATCTGCGGCGTGCCCCTGCCCCGAGAAGCCTGGCTTACCTATGCCAAGGCTTAACCTGTGTCTATCCAGCTTGGACTTCTCTTGTACTTTTGTAACTCCTGAAAACTTCCCCTGAATCCTCATTCAGGTCTTTATAGTCTGGCTTGATGGAACCCCTTTGGAATAGGTGCTTTTAAACTTAAACACCAACTTAAATAATTTTCTGAAATGTGAGGGAATTAGGAGATATTGAATCTGATGATCTTTTGCAGATCCTTTTGTAAAAAAAAAGAAAAAAAATTGGAATGTGCCAGTGGAAAAAAGGAAAGTTGTTTTGCCTTTTTGGCTTGGAATTCTTGGTAATAGCAATTGTTGGATCTGAAGCTTGTTTTACTGTCTTTGATAAAAGAAGCTTTCTGGTTAGGCAGCCACTTAATCTGCTTATGTTCAATGGCACAACTGGTTTGAATTTAGTGTAGTAAGGAATACTGAGTGGGAATGAAGAGGAAGACTGAATATTAAAGAACTGAATCATTTATTGTATTTTACTGATGAATCTTTTTTTAATTCCTAGGAGAAGACGTCAAAAATTTGATTGTAGCTGATGTGTTTTTGATGCTCACTGATCTGGCTTGGGCATTTTAAGGACCTTTTTTCCTTTACTTTTTAATTTAAGCAAAGAGGCTTTTAAAAACCATGGCAGATGTGGACCCTGATACATTGCTGGAATGGCTACAGATGGGGCAGGGAGATGAAAGGGACATGCAACTAATAGCCCTTGAACAGCTATGTATGCTGCTTTTGATGTCTGACAACGTGGATCGGTGTTTTGAAACGTAAGTAAAACCCTTCATCATCTTCCACTGGGGTTTCTGTAATGACATCTGTTTTCAAGCATGTCCTGACTTCAGGTTTTTAGAAATTTGCCTTCGGTTTTTTAAAATAAATTCTTTCCTACCATTTGAAAGTACCTCCAGGATTGTGGAGATGCATTTTTTTCTGAGCAACTGATAATCAATCATTCGGTGAAAGAATAACAGTGGTAATAATTGTGATTACATAATGACTCAATAGGAAATGATCATTTTTTTAGTTTGATTCATTTCCAGAATATGCCAAACATCAAAGAGAAGAATATAAATATTTCTTTTTATATGGCTATTTCTTGCCATAAAGTTGATCAAAAATTTTGAGCTTTTGTCCTTTTGTGGAGTCAAAACAAAAAGAAGGCTTTTAGCTTTCAGTTTGGAGCGTAAACATTGGATAGATGACATCTACCAGAGGTTTAGTTTTTGAAATGGTAATGACAGATTGGAAATGAAACAAAGTCTTCAACTTGTACTGGTATTCTAGCTTTTTTATCTAGGATATGAATTTGTGCCCAAACTTTGAAAATAAAACTGTATTAGAAATTGTGTTAAATGTATGGTTCCTGGTAACCTGATTGCTCTTGTGTTGAATTTTTGAATGAATTTACTTTAAGAATGTCATTCTTACTGGTTTATTGCTCAGAAGAGAGAGATTTGGAACTATTTGAATTTGACAGTTTCTTTATATTAGTTTCAAGTAAGGAGTGGAAAATAGGAAGATGTTGACTTAGATTTAACGTGCGTTTAAATTTACGTATTGCTGTGGGAATAAAGGTAGTATTATACATGTGATAAAGGTGTTTTGTTTGTCTTGATCTTTTGTTAGTTTGAGAAATACCATTGACAATGCCATTATTATGAAAAACTTTGTAAACCTGAGAAGGTTGCCAAATCTCTTCGGTGACTCATTCGTTTAAAGCTGTATTTAATAGGACAATCTCCTAGTACCACAAAAATAAGATACTTCCTTGGAGTTAATTGTATTTGGCTCATCTTAAAGTGATGATTTTGCATATATTTTTTGCTGAAAAGTGAGGTATTTTTCTTGTGACTTTAAGTATTTGACATTTTTTGCATGTGAAATGTTTGGCAGGCCCCAGAAGATCATTTTACCAGTATTGGAAACGTGCGTTATCATGGATTCTAGTAGTAGCATTGCATTGATTTTATGAGTACATTCTCCATTTCATGAAAAATGATGTTGATAGCCTTAAAACCTAGGGACAGGTTATTTAGAAAAATCTGGAATAGATGGGACCAGAGAACCCAGAACCAATAGCTTTATTTTATGTAGTATAATAGATTTCAAACTTTCATATAATATCAAAGATAGATGTCATCTAACTAAATTTTGTGAACTGCTACTTTTTAAAAATCTAAATTTTGACAGTGAATGTTTATTTACTATTAAAATAGTTCTCTGGTACCTTGTCATTTTCCTCCCTAGTCATTTCTGTATAAATAAATGATCCTTGCTTTTCAAAATTTGAAATTAAATTCAACAGACATTAAACACCTGCTGTTTACAAGGCATAATGTAGTCACTGAAATTATTTAAAAATAATTTTATTTTCATAAATGAGAACACTAAAACCAACTAAACTAAACCAACTAAAATCAACATGACCGTTTATACTTAAAAATAAATGTCTTTTTTTATTTAACTTACTTTAAGTCTGATTCCTTTTAATTATAATTTTTAATAATATTATAGTAAATGCATTGTATTCCGTTATGTAAATTGTTTTTATTTGTTTTCTTTCTCGATGGGGTGCAAGTCTGTGTTTTCATTGGTGTAGGGGAGTGGTGTCAAACTCAAATAGAAATAGATACCCGAAGGCCGTATATTGACTTGGAAAGCCATAAATTAATATTATGTAGTACTGTATTTTTATTTGTTTTGCTGAACATTTCCCAGTTACATTTTAATTTGGCTTCATTTGGGATAGCATGACACCCCTGGTGTAGGGAAGCCTGAATGAGGAAACTCCTCTCTACCAAGGCATATTGGCTCCCACTCCATTTACCTTGTTGGAGAGCTGCTAGGGCCGCCGGCTTAAATGGCTTGTTCATCTTCACACCTCCAGGATGTGTTAGATGAAGGACCTGAACTCAGGCCTTCCTTATTCTGACAAAGGCTTGGGAGCTTGCTTCTCGGACTTTGAAGTGACAGTGTTGATTCATACGGGTGGTATTTTGACAGTTGATCTTTGTTTTTATGAAAACTTGCTAAGGGTATTTTCCAAAAGTGGAATTGTTGGGCCAAAGGTTGATACATGTTTGAAAAAAAACCTTTCAGATAAACATTAGCCCCATGTTTTAGTGTTGTTTTAAAAAAATAGCAGGTATGCAATTTCTGTACCTCTTCTAAATTTCTCTGTCATTACATCTTTCAGTCTTTGATCCTTGCCTAATTGTTCTGAATGTTTAAAAAGGATAGGAAGCAGACTCTAGTTTTGAGTAAAAGAAAAATCCCTAGAGAAATGAAAGTATTAAGTGTCTTACTTGTTTGCAAGTGTGCAACTTTAAACCTGTAGAGAATAGTTTTTAATGAAACAGATAGAAATTGTTGATTTTTGGAGAATGTTCCTGAATTCTTAGTTTGTTTTTTTGAAAAAAATTTTGAAAACTAAACATGGTCAAAATTTGTTTTTGTTTTGGATGAAGAGCAGTTTTCTATTTCTGTCTGGCTATGGATTACTGTGTGGATTACCCTGCTGAAAGAGAAGTCAAGTTAGCTAAGTAAGATTTTAAAATTTCTTTGGTAATTAGAATGAATTTGTGATCTCATCAGTATGGGCCCTCCCTCATACTGCTGTGAATACCGTCTCCTTAAGTCTCATCTTGTGTAGCTTTGAGCCAGGTCCCTTGAATTAATCCTCCACAGGAGGTATTTTATTTCATACTTGATACTAATAATCAGAAAGGACTTGAGCAAAGTTACTTCTGTTACTGCTTGTGTCAAGTAATCTTGTGTGATACTCGTACGTGTAGTAGACACCTTGTCGAAGGAGAGGCCTTTCAGGCTGCAAATAGTATTGTTCTCTTCAAACAATAAGATTTTGTTTTCTTGATACCTTTCAATAAGTTTTGTCTATAAATATGTGGTCTGCTTATTTGTTAATGGAAATCTAACTGATTTTCCATTTTTTGAGTGGAATATTAAGATTTCATTTTGCAGACTTGAGATTTCCTTATGAGGGATTAAATTGTTTTTACCACAAAAGTGTGAAAATTTCACTTTTATTAAGTGTGGTCAGTGTCTTCCTTAGTTGTCTAAGCCAGAAAGTCTATGGTTTCAGATATTTCTTCATTTGGTCTGTGTTGTATTGGTCTACAGCTCTATTAACTGCCTATCTTACATTCTTATAATGCTTCACAGTTTATGAAACAAGGTCACCTCTTCTTTTTTATTTTTACGCCCTTATTAATAGGTCGGGACAGACTGTCATTCCTATCTTATAGATGCTGAGACTGAGAGGTTCAGTGACTTGCCTAGATGGTCATACAGCCCTGTTTAAGTGATAAAACAGAGACAAACCACTTCTTAGGAATTGTGGTCTAGATTACTTTTCACTATTGTGCCTACCACTAAATCTGGACCGGTTTTGATGCTTTTTAAAAAAAATTATTTTGTTTTCCGTTTTCTGCAGTCATTTCCATGTCTTAGATTTTTTTGCCCCTCCGTCCACTTCCTTTCCCCCCTCCCTCCCCCTTCCCTCCCTGAGACAGCATGCAGTCTTATATAGGTTCTACACATACATTCTTATTAAATACATTTTCACCTTAGTCATTTTGCATAGAAGAATGAAAATGAATGGGAGAAACCATAAAACAAAACAAAACATAACACAGGAGAAAATGGTCTGCTTCGTTCTGTGACCCAATTCCATAGTTCTTTCTCTGGATGTGGAAGGTGTTTTTGCCTCAAGAGTCCATTGGGAATTTTTTAGGTCCTTGTGTTGCTGTGAAAGGACTAAGTTTACCAGAAAAATTCCTCACATGTTGTGGGGTACTGTATTTTCTAAAGAATTTATTCATGAAAGTAGTATTATAACTATAAAATGCTTCATAGTGTTTGAACAATTTTTTTAGAAAGTAGCTCATTTTCTTGTGTTTCAAGTGTAATTGCTATAGATCTTTAAATCCCATAAAAGTATTTGTATGTTCTTATGAAAATAGTGCCATTTTTGTAGTATACTTAGACAAAGTCTGTTGGGTTAATATAAATGAAAGAAATTGAATTTTCATATCTTAAAAAGTTGTGTTTTCTGAGAGACTTGAAATGTTTTAAAATCATTCCTGTGGTAATACCTGATTAGAAGAAAGCTCCATCTTTTTAAAAAGTGGATTCTATTGTTGGAAATCAGTGTTAAAGATTACTTTTCTACATATGTATGTGGAAAATTTTCTACATATACAAATTTCTAAAGTAATGAGGTATTAATATTGATTAAACTTGGCCCTTTTGGAAAAAAATTAAAGTGAACTCTTGTTTGTGAGGGTCACTAACCATCTTTTCTAGATCATGGTGTAGGTAAGCTGAAGAACCATGTAGATACTGCTTTCATGGATAAATGAAATTTCTTAATGTAGTTTTGGATGACAAAGCAGGCTTGGGGCAGTGCGAGCTGCCATCTTTTTCTGCTTCCTCCTGTCTGTCCCTTCTGCCCTTTGAGGTTTCTGAAGGAAGTTTGTGATTCAAGTTGATTGTGAGCCATTCTTGTTCGGCAGCAGAAAGTGAGATTTGATTTTTTGAGAGTGGGGGCATGGTTGCTGTGTATATGATAAACTTCTACTTACTGCTAAGATGCTCATTTCTCTTAAACAATACTGACTCCCTCCTGTGATTCTTTGAAAAGTGGCTATATTTTAAGAACTTTATATGTTTCTCATTTAGGACAAACTTGAATAGGGGTATGCTTTAAGTAAAAAAATATAGATGTCTTCTTTTTCCACATCATCTTCCCTATCCAGTAAGCCATTTAGGGTAGTTTGTATGGTCTGAAGAATTTTTATTAAGACACTTAAGAGTCTCAAGGTTCTGAGGGGCACTGTTAGGAATTTTTTTAGATTTTTGTCAAAGTTTTAAAGATTTTTTTCTTTCTTCCTTTTTAGTTTTCAACATTCATTTCCACAAGATTTTGAGTTCCAAATTTTCTCTCCATCTCTCCCCTGCCCCCACCCCATAATGCCTTGCATTCTGATTACCCCTTGGCTCACCATGCCCTCCCTTCTATCACACCCCAACCTTCCATTATCCCTATCTTCTCTCTTTTCTTGTGGGGCAAGATAGATTTCTATACTCCATTACTTGTATTTCTTATTTCCCAGTTGCATGCAGAAACAATTCTCCACATTCATTCCTTAAACTTTGAGATTTCTCTCCCTTTCTCCCTTCCTCCCTCCCCACCCATCCCCACTGAGAAGGCAAGCAGTTCAGTATAGGCTGTATATGTGTGGTTTTGCAAAAGACTTCCATAAGAGTCATGTTGTGTAAGATTAACTATATTTCCTTCCATCCTATCCTGCCCCTCATTTCTTCTATTCTCTCTTTAGACCTTGTCCCTTCCGTAAAGTGTTTACTTCTAATTATTCCCTCCTCCATTTGCCCTCCCTTCTATCATCCCCCTAACCCCCTTCTCCCCTTCTTTCCCATAGTGCAAGATAGAGTTTCATACCAAATTGAGTATGTATGTTATTCCCTCCTTAAGCCAAATGTGATGAGAGTAAGGCTCACTTTTTCCCTTTGATTGAAAAAGCTTTTTTTTGCATCTTTTGTGAGAGATAATTTGCCCCATTCTGTTTCTCCCTTCCTCCTCCCAATATATTCCTTTCTCACCCCTTAATTTATTTATTTATTTATTTTTAAGGAAGAACAATTTTATTTCATCTTTTGCTTCCCTACCTTTCAAAATATCTTTACCATTTGTAACCCTGTGGAAACTATCTTTTGGTTAGGGTGCCCAAAGCACCATACAGTATTTGGTATATCAAAAGGATTGTGGGAAATAAAATCGGGTCAGGGTGTTGACATCGGTGTCGAAGAAAGACTTGTCGGTCATGATTGGGTTGGAGGGGTAGATGTCTTTAGGGCAAGAAAAGTCCTGAGTGCTGCAGGCAGCTGGAGGGGCTGGAGTAGGGAGTCGGAGCTGGTCTTGGTGCTCGTGTATGCATGAGAGCCTCCAGTCTGCTTAATTTATTTTTTTTGATATCATCCCTTCCTATTCAACTCACCCTATGCCCTCTCTCTCTCTTTTCTCTTTCTCTCTCTCTCTCTCTATGTATATGTGTGTGTGTATGTATGTATGTATGTATGTATGTATAATCCCTTCAACTACCCAAATACTGAGAAAAGTTTCAAGAGTTACAAATATTATCTTTCCATGTAGGAATGGAAACAGTTCAACTTTACTAAGTCCCTTATGATTTCTCTTTCCTGCTTACCTTTTCATGCTTCCCTTGATTCTTGTGTTTGAAAGTCAAATTTTCTATTCAGCTCTGGTGTTTTCATCAAGAATGCTTGAAAGTCCTCTATTTCATTCAATGATGATTTTTTCTGCTGAAGTACTCAATTTTTCTGGGTAGGTGATTCTTGGTTTTAATCCTAGTTCTTTTAACTTCTGGAATATCCTATTCCAAGCCCTTTGATCCCTCATTGTAGAAGCTGCTAGATCTTGTGTTATCCTGATTGTATTTCCACAATACTTGAATTGTTTCTTTCTTAGTTGCTTGCAATATTTTCTCCTTGCCCTGGGAGCTCTGGAATTTGGCTACAATATTCCTAGGAGTTTCTCTTTTCAGATCTCTTTCAGGAGGTGATCGGTAGATTCTTTCAATAGTTATTTTGCCCTCTGGTTCTAGAATACCAGGGAAGTTTTTCTTGATAATTTCATGCAGGTTGATGTCTAGGCTCTTTTTTTGATCATGGCCTTTGGGTAGTCTCATAATCTTTAAATGGTCTCTCCTGGATCTATTTTCCAGGTCAGTTGTTTTTCCAGTGAGATATTTCACATTGTCTTCTGTTTTTTCATTCTTTTGGTTTTGTTTTGTGTTTTTTTGGTTTCTCATAAAGTCATTAGCTTCCATCTGCTCCATTCTGATTTTTAAAGAAGTATTTTCTTCAATGAGCTTTTGAACCTCCTTTTCCATTTGGCTGATTGTGCTTTTGAAAGCCGCCTTCTCCTCATTGGCTTTTTGTACCTCTTTTGCCAGTTGAGTTAGCCTATTTTTCAAGGTGTTATTTTCTTCAGCATTTTTGGGGGGTCTCCTAAGCTGTTGACTCTCTTTTCATGAATTTCCTGCATTGCTTTCATTTCTCTTCCCAATTTTTCCTCCACCTCTTACTTGATTTTCAAAATCCTTTTTGAGCTCTTCCAGGCCTGAGACCATTGAATATTTATTTTGGAGGTTTTGGATGCAGAAGCCTTGACTTTTATGTCTTCCTGTGATGGTAAGCATTGTAAGGATGGAAAAAAATTCCTGTTCACCAAGAAAGTAGCCTTCTATAGTCTTATTTTTTCCCCTTTTTTGGGCGTTTTCCCAACCAGTTACTTGACTTTTGAGTCCTTTGTCAGGGGGAGGGTATACTCTGGGGACCTGTAAGTTCTCAGTTCCTCCAAGGTGGCACAATCAAGGAAGAAGAGTTTACTCCTCTCCTGGCCTGTGCTCTGGTCTGGGAGCTGCCAAAGCTTTTTTGCCCAGGATCCTCTCCAAAGCCTCCACCAGCTTCACCACATCAGAACTCTTCCTCACCCCAAGGCTGCTGCTCAGGGCTGAGACCCAGATCAGAGGCTTAACTCCCCCAGGATCTTTAGGCTGAGGGCTCCAAAAATGGATGCTGACACTACCTGGAGCCAGGGCTAGGGAAGAACCCTGCTCCTTTTCACACAGGTGAAAAGCTTTCTTCACTGACCTTTGAAGCTGTCTTTGGCATTTTTGGGTTGAAGGATCTGGGAACTACAGCTGCTTCCCCAGACACCTGCTCCCATCCTCTTCCTGCTGGTGCTGTGTGGTGAAGGCTGGGTGTGGGCTCCGTAGGCTGTGCTCCATGCGCCATGCGATAGACCTTTCTTGTTGGCCTTCTAGGCTACCTTGGGCTGGAAATCTCTTTTCACTCTGTTGTTTTGTGGCTTTTGCTGCTCTAGAATTTTAGTCATTTTTACAGCTATTTTATGGATTGTGGGGGAAGAGCTAGAGTAGGTGGGTCTTTCTACTCTGCCATCTTGGCTCTGGCCCCCTTTAGTCAAAGTTTTAAAAAATATTTTTCCATAATGTGCTTTATCCTTTTAAAACATTTTTTTGGATTAGGAAACTAAAATTCTCATAGTTTACTGAGGGTAATATGTCTGAAAGGATGATTTTGAAATTTTTAAATTTGGGATTAATATAATGTAAAATAAATTTACTAAATGTAAATTGTGTAAGCTATGACTTAAGGACACTAATAATCAGTGTTGTGCCCTAAAGGTTTTGGAATTCTTGAGCTATATCTGTACTACATTAAGTATATTTAAATAAGAATTAAGATTTTTTTCCCTTTTAAACTGGTCTAAACAAATAATAAAATTTGCTCTTGAAATCAGTTTCAGAAAGAATTCTAGGGAATTACTTTTGAACGCTGTTGACTGTTAGTTTGCATACCCATTAAAGCACTTCAAAGCTGGTTATTTAGGTTTATCCATTTGGGGGTATATCAAAAAATAAACATGGAAATCACAAGCTGCTCCATCACCAAGGGACTTTAGTATCTGGGGAGCAGGAAGATGAGAACGTACCAGAATCTCTGCTGCTGTGCTTAGCCTTGACTTTGCCAAGATCGCCATAGTATTTAATACTCACGGACTCACACGCTGAGCTTGTGAGGAGCACAGCTCCCCATGTACTGGGGGGGTCCATTGCAGGATGAAGAGAAGCACCAAGGTGTTTAATTTAAAGAAAACGGGGGATGGTGCAACAGGTTAGATGCCTTACTGATTACTGAATAACTCCACGATTCCTGGATAGGCTAGAAACTGTGGCATCCAGTCTGGTGTAGCGGTGGATGTTTTCACGTCTGCCAGAGACGCTAACATTGGTTTAGAGTAGAAGTGGCTTTTTCCTGGTATGGCATAATTTGACTTTTTGTTTTGGAAACTTCACAATGATGCCATATGTAATTTAAGATATAGATAGGTTTCCTTCGATAGATTTAACCGTTACAATCCTTAATAATTAGCTGTAGAGTGAAATTCTTCTTCATGGGCCCTGTTTTCCCATTGATGCCCATTAATGATTCTTGTAGGAAATGGTTTTTGAAAAATGAGAGCTGATTGAAAAGAGTTTGTCAAGCTTGGAAATTTGAAGCTCTCTGCAGTCTTTATAGTAGGCACCTAAGTGGTGGGAATTTAGGGACGTTACTAAAATGCAATATTGTTCGAAATATCACCCATCCCACTGATTCACTTGGAAAGGATCTCAGCAACTCTTGTACTATGAACAGGAAACCCCTCATCAGCATCTCTGATTTAGCCTCTTCTGGATGACCTCCAGGGATAAACCAGTGCCTCTAAATGTAGCCCATTTTATTGACAGTTCTGATCATTAGGGTATTTTTTTAAAGCCTCTCTGAAGTTGCCATGTATTGCTGGTTTTTGTTTTGTTTTGTTTTGGGTTTTTTGGAGAAGGAAAAGGGAATAAGAAGGTGGGAAGCATAAATCTAATCTCTTTTCTATTATGGCGGGCTTTCAAATACTTTAAGAGAGTTATTCTATCCCCCAGGTCTTCTTTAGGTTAAACATACCTAGTTTCTTCGCCTGATCTCTATATGATGTGATGGTCAGTGCTTTTCCCATTCTTGTCATTGTCTTCTAGATATACTTTAGATTATTATCGTCCTCCCTAAAATATTGTTTCCGCAACTGAACACAGTCCTCCAGAGGTGGTCTGACTAAGGTTATCGCTTCCTCATTCTGGATATTAAACTTCTGTTAATGCAGCTTAAGGTTACGTTGAGCGGTACTGTGCTGTAGTAGGTAGAGTTCCTACTTTCACTGTGCTGCCATATTAATTATTGATAAAAATATCCAGCTTTATAGTGCTTCGATTCTTGTGGCAGAGTTGGTTAAAAAAAAATTTTTAAAAAGGAAAGGCTAGGTAGAGTAGAGGGAGCTGTCTTCCTTCACTTTTGGTAGTAGGAGCAGCAGCAGTAACCTGAGTGCGACCTTCGCTTTGCTCCCCTCAGAGCTGATGTCTTTACCTTTTACCTTAACAGTGCTTTTTTTGGTCTCTCTCTCTTTTTTAATAGTTTTATTTATTTTTAGTTTTCAACATTCATTTCCACGAAATTTTGAGTTCCAAATTTTCTCCCCATCTCTCCCCTTCCCCCACCCCATAACACCTTGCATTCTGATTACCCCTTCCCTCCATATTCCCTCCCTTACCTTGTCCCCATCTTCTGTCTTTTCTAATAGGGCAAGATGGATTTCTATACCCCATTCCCTGTTCTTCTTATTTCCCAGTTGCATGCAATATTTTGGTCTCTTTTCTTACCAGTGGTAGGGTTATAGAGAAGTGGGCCTGCTGCTGATGCCTGTCCTCCATCCATCTCTTTGTCAAACTCACGTTCTCTGCAACAGGTATCCCTCAGGATAGAAGATATGTTGTTGAAAACCTCATTAGGTGAAGTTGTTGGGCATGTCACAGATATGATAGAGCAGTACTGGATTATAGATTGAGAGGTCAGTTAGTACAAGTCCTTAATTTTACCGATGAGGAGACTTGAAGTCTAGAGAGGTTGTGACTTGTCTAAGCTCCTACAGTTAGCAAGTGACAAAACTGGGATTTTGGCTCAGGACCTTTATCTCCATATCTAGCGCTTTTCCCCCTGGACCAGGCTGCTTATTATCTCTTGTCATTTCAGTAAAGTGTGTTTCATATGTATCCAAATACATGTACATATACACACAGATTGTATGGATGGAAAAGTGGGGAGTTCTACCTTTTTTTCCTTGTATGAACTGTAGTTACAAAAGAGACACGTACATGAGTGTCCAGTCAGGAATGCTTTTTATCTCACCAGTGCTAAACTGAACCAGTCTGGAAGCAGGACGAGGGCTGGAGAGGGAGAGACTAAACTTGTTGCCTGTTTTAGACCACACGTCTGCTTGAGTTTTCTGATAATGGAGCATATGAGGGCTGTGTTCTGAGGTCTGTTAATAGCAGTTTTTAATGGACTCAGAATGAATTTTTCTTGCTCTTTCAAAACTTTCTCCACTCATGCAGTAATAGCAATAGTACATGGCCCAAATATGGAATTTTCATTCAGAGTTGTCAGATTGGTTTGAAATAAATCATCCATTTTCGCTTTATACTGATGCTTGAATTGGATCTCTGCCCATGAGAAGATGGCAGTCAGTGGGGCGCAGTAGCCTCTTTGCCCGCTGTGCTGTGCTCCATGGATGGTTTTGTCAGTACTAAAATTGTGACATAGCCTTGAGACAAGATCTCACCGCAGAATAATTCTGACATTCGTTGCAGGTTCTGTTAGTTCTGCATAGATTTCTATTAATCTTAATCCCCTTTGCGTGATAGGCTGGTGCTAAATGTTTGGAATGATCTTTTCATTCCTGCCTTTTCTTTTTGGCCCATTATTTAGATTGTGTCTTGTGTATGAAGGCTGTTACTTTCATTTCCACTTTGTGGAATATGAGAACTAAACCCTTAAAAGGTTAAGTGCTCTTAAAGTAAGTAACTTTATTAACCTACCAATTAGTTGAGAAGTTACTGTTGTACCACATTTGTAAAGTTTATTTTTCTTTGTTTATTATTCTTTTCTTTTTTTATTAATTTATTTGTTTTCAGTTTTCTACAATCACTTCCATGAGCCTTAGATTTTTCTCCCCCTCCTTCCCCAAGATAGCGTGCAATCTTATATGGGTTCTACACATACATTCTTATTATACACATTTTCATATTAGTCATGTTGCACAGAAGAATTAAAATGAATGAGAAACCATGAGAAAAACCCAGACAAAACAAAACATAACCCAAGAGAAAATGTTCTACTTCATTCCCATAGTTCTTTCTCTGGATGTGGATGATTTTGCCTCAAAAGTCTTTTGGGAATGTTTTAGGTCCTTGCATTGCTGTGAAGGGCTAAGTCTACCAGAAAAATTACTTGCACGCAGTGGTTTTTAATGTATACAATGATCTGGTTCTTCTCCTTTCACTCAGCATCAGATCAAATAAGTCTTTCCAGGCCTCTCTGAAGTCTTCCTGTTCATCATTTCTCGTAGCACAATAGTATTCCATTACATTCATATGCCACAATTTGTTCAGCCATTCCCCAATGGATGGGCCTCCCCTTGATTTCCAGTTTTGGGCCACCACAAAGAGTGCTGCTATAAATATTTTTGTACATGTGGGACCCTTTCCCATTTTTATGATTTCCTTGGAATACAGTCTTAGAAGCGGTATTGCTGGGTCAAAGGGTATGTACATTTTTGTAGCCCTTTGGGCACAGTTCCAAATTGGTCTCCAGAATGGCTGAATTAGCTCACAGCTCCATGTAAAGTTTATTTTCATCAAAGTGTTAAGAAAAGACATATCCAGTGATACTTACTAGAAAAATGGTTGTGGTTGGTGAGTCCTTTCAGTTGTGTCCATCTCTTTGTGACCCCATTTGGAGCTTTCTTGGCAAAGATACTGAAGTGATTTGCCATTTCCTTCTCCACTTAATTTTATGGATGAGGAAGCTGGGGGCAAACAGGTGAAGTGAGTTACCCAGGGTCATACAGGTGTTAAGTATCTGAGGCTGTATTTGAACTCAGAAAGAGGAGTTTTCCTAACTCTGGACCCAGCACTTTTACAAAAAAAATTTTTTTTTTTAATTAAAAAAATTGCAGCTTTTTAAATGCATTTGAAGCAGGAACACAGCCAGTTTTAGGGAAAGTTACACATTTTAAATTGAAATTATGGGGAAGCCTTTTTTATTTTTCCTTTGAATGAAATATTTAGTCATTTGAAGGGTCTCACCAAGATTGGTGATGTTTTGTCTTAATTATTTACAGGATGATCTCAAAGTGGTTGTCCCATTTTTCAGTGGAGATGTGGCTTTTGGTTATTTTCTGTTTTGTGGTTGGTTGTAGATAAATCATAATGGCACAAGGAGTTTGAATGTAAAGAATATATGGATTGGTGAATTCAAAGGTACTAACTTCCAGGAATGGGAATGGAAAGCTGCCTAACACTACACATATACTAAAATGATTGGTAGGTTTCTTGTGAAGGAAGTGTGTATATTTTTTCTTACTATTTGTAGAACGGTTCAGCTTTGTTCAGTGTTTAAGAACTAGAACTGGCAACTGATTAGATACTTGGGTGATGAAGAATGAACAGTTGAAGATGAGACTAAGGGAATGAATCTAAGTGGCTAGTTACGTTGGAAATAATTCCCTGGTGATTGATCAGGGGGATCATCTCTCTCCATTTTGGAGACCCCACTACATTAAAGGATGGTAAACTTGTTAGGCAATGCTGTGTGGAATGGGGATCATTACTAGAGGTAGCCTTTGAGTAAGAAAGACCCGCTCAAGACCTGCCTCGGACATTTATAAGGCTGTGTGATCTTGGGCTAGCCATCTAATAACTTCTTTAGTGCCCTGGGCTACTTTCAAAGATTTAAATTGTAGAACAGTTGACCTTGGAATTCATTGGGGAAGTCCTTACTAAGTGTTCCCCTACGTCAGTGAAATTATGTGTCCAGATCAAAACCAAGACAAAATCTGACAAAACAGAATCTGGAGTTGATGGAATTTTTAAGTTGGAAACTGGTTTGCCAGACTGGATTAAGTAGGGTTAATTATGTCTCTGATCATGTGGTATTGCTATTTGATTTGTAAATGAGGAAGGCAGTATTCTTGGAGCTATTAGCTAACATACTAATAAAGTGGATGGATAGGAGTTTGTAAATTTGGAAAGTAATGCTGCAAATGGAAAATAAATGAGATGAGATTCTGCCAAGCCGCCTCTGCAGAACTGACTTCTGTATAAGCCTCATGCCAGAGATAGGTATATGCATTGAAAAATGAAATCTACAGGTGTCGTGTGAGATTCATTAGGGCCTTAGAGTACTTTCAGTTTCTTTTAAAATAAGTAGCACTTTTGACTCATGAATATTTTACTACTTGTATCTACCCTTTGTTGAAAATATGTAAGTTCAAGAAATCTAATGAAGAGTGTGCTTCAGAGGACCTCAGACAGGGCTTAGAATGGTTGCCTTTGGCTGCTGCCCTCCTGCTGACACAGATCAGGCCTTGTGTGTTGTGATAACTTTTTCTGATGTGTTAGTAGCAAGTCCCATACTAGCTCCTGATTGATTCTGTTGCTATTTCTCACGTGTTCTTATCCTGTTTTTACCACATTCATTTTAAACAGAATTAGATATTTTTGGCAAATAGGCGTTTGGGACACCTTCGTCACCCTAAAAAGTTGTTGAATTGTTTCAGGTCCTTTCAGGAAAGGATTCAGAGCTTATTCTGTTCTACTCATTAAGATCCATGTATAGGAAATATGTAATTTTAAATAAAATGATTTCATATAATTTGAAGTTTCCTGTTTAACATAGGAGAGAATTTTGATTTAATCCACGTTGTAATTGTTTAAATGTTTTATTAATTGTGTTATTTATTTTGTCTTTATATCTTTTTTCCCTGTTCCTCTTCCAGATTGAATTTTTCCTTTTTATATTCTCCTTATAGCTAGAAGACTCAGAGGTGATCTGATCTAATCTTCTCATTTTACAGATGAAGAAACTAAGGGCCGGAGTGGTTACATGTCTTGCCTAAATTCACATAGCTATTAAGTGGCAGAGTAGGGACTTGAATGAAGTTCTCTGAGTCCAAAGCCAAAAGTTTTTTTTTTCTTGCTGTAACACATTGTGACAAAGAAAGACAATTACACAGAAGCATCCAATTGACCAGGTATATTCTGTACTGGTAGTCAGAAGGTCAGAGGTAATAATCATTGAACATTTAAGTGCCTGCTCTGTGCCAGGCATGGTGCTAAGCCCTGGTGATACAAAAAGAGGCAAAAGAGAGACCTGTCCTCAAGGAGCCCCCAGTCTGATGGGGGAGACCAACATGCAAACAAATATATGCAAAGCAAACTACGTGTAGGGTCAATAGGAAGTAATTAAGAAAAGGGAGGTACCAGAATTGAGAGGTCTTCCTATAAAAGAAAGGATTTTATCGAAGCTAGGCAGGTAAGTAGGAGAAACTGAGGAATGAGTACATTCCAGGCATGGGCGACAGCTAGAGAAAATGCCCAGAACCAAAAGATAAAATATCTTGTTCCTGAAATATTCAGGACACCGGCGTCACTGGATCAAAGAGTAAAAGCATCATTGCAATTAATTTGTGTTTGATAGCATTTGTCTTGTTTTCACTTATATTACTGTAGTCGTGCGTATTATTTTCAGACTGCCTAGTGCAGTAGAAAAAACGTGAATTTGGAGTTGTTTACTTAGAGCCAGTGTGATTTGGGGATATCATTTATTCTCTCTGAGCCTTAGGTTTTTTGACTTTAAAATGAGAGAGTTTAACTGGGTATAAACACCCAAGGTTCCCTTCCAGCTCTAGGTCTGTGAAACTTTTCTTCATTCTCTTGGGTTGTATGTTTTCCCATATTTCTCTGAATTCCTCATATTCCTATTTTTTTGTATCACAATGCTATTTATATAATCATGTACCACAGTTTGTACAAATTTCCCCAGATCAGTATCCAGTTTGTTTCTAGTCTTTTGCTACTGCAAAAATTGTTCTATATGGTACCCTTTGTTCTGGGTTAAAGGGTGTGAATGTGGATGTTTTAGTGACTTTTTAAATATAATTCCATATAGGTTTCTACAATGCTTGAACATATTCAGAGCTCTGCTAATGAAACGCTTGTGCCTTTCCTCCAGCACTGCATTTTTCATCTTTACCAGTTTGCTGGTCGTGAGGTCAATCATTAAAAACAAGTGGAATTTATTACATACGTGTGTATCAGTAAGCACCCCAACATACACAGGGGGTTCTGCTACCACAGGTTCTTAGGTCTGCATTCATAAAAGGGAAGGCAGTTTTTGAGGGGTTAACGATCACTTTAATCAATCACATGTATCATTCCTTTAACCAAGTACAGGTTCAGGGGAGGCAGCACACTGAACTTCAAAGAAAATACAGAGAAATCAAAGATCAACAGACATGGCTTCCTCTGCCTGGCCATCAACAGACAGGTCCAACTGTCTGAACGTAGTTACCAGAGAGGGAAGCACCAACATCTGAGTGTTCAAAGCTGGGGGCTCCTTAGCAGCTGCCCAGGTCCTCTTCTGGCCAAGCAAACACTTCCAGTCTGTGAGCCCCAGAGTAAAACCTCACCTCAGAGTATTTATGCCTTTTTTAGAGCCAGAGGGCGTCCCAGCCCTAGAGAACCAACCAGTGCCTCCTTAACAAAAGGGGTGGGCCTTCTACAAATCTTCCTTTGGGAAGGCCCATTAATGAGTGGGGAAAACCTTTAGTCACATTAACAATGTAAATAGACACTGTGTTTCTAGGTAAAGAAACTTATTTCTGTACTTTACTCATAGTAAATACTTTGTTGGAGAATATAAAAAGGAAAAGTTTGATTATACTAAAACAAAAACAGCAAAAGATCCCACTTTGATTGCCATCACAACTTGTTAAAATAAGTGTATTGGTGTCTTTATGTATCCTCTAAATGTTTCCCTGCATGCCTCTTTTCTTCAAGATGCCCATCTTTTATAGCAGACTTTTATTTTTAATGAAAAGAGATAAAGAAGATCATTAAAATTGACCAATAATGTTGAAAAAGTTTGACAATAATGCAATGTTTCATACCTGGGAAAACCTGTCATGCACAGGCATGGGGACATTGAGGGGGAAATGTGCATTCCCATATCTCTTCTTTGGGGGCAAGCCTGTCCTTTGTCATTTTGCAGCCTTCATTTTTGACTGTGTTTTGTGGTGGTTCTTTTCATGTACGTTGTCTTCCTCTTGTAAATGGTTTTCTGGATTCTCTTTACTTTTTGTCAGTTCTAAGAATCTTCTTTATGTCTGTTCATCATTTTTCTTTGTGTCTTCAGTGCTCAGCAGAGGGCTTGGCTCGTAGTATTCACTTATCATGCTTATAGACTGACTGACTAACATTCCTCTTTGGGGCCATACTTCTTTTTTATTAATTCTGCAACGTTCATTTTTCTTCGTTTAGTGGTGATTCTTTTCAGTTTCGTTGCTGTAGTTTGGCTCTCCTTTCTTCACGCTGCATCAGTTCATGGAAGTCTTTCCAGAAGCTCTTTGTAAAGCTTCTTTGTAGTTCATTGTTTCTTACAGCCTGGTAATATTCTGTCACATTCATGTAGTATAGTTTATTTTTAACTCTTTCCTAATTGGTGTCCATCTATTTGATTTCCAAGGTGCCACAAAAAGTGCAGTTATAAATATTTTGATGTATATGGGGTCTTTTTAAAAAAAAATCACTGACCTCCTTTATGCAGCAGTGTAATGTCTGGGTCAAAGGATAGGGACATTTCAGCCACTTTATTTGCCCAGTTCCAAATTATGTTCCAGAATGGTCAGATTAATTCACTGCTCTGTCAGAAATGAATTAGCGTACCTGTCTTTCCACAGTTGCCCTAACATTGGCTATTTTCATCTTTGCCAATTTACTGATTATAGGTGAGACGTTAGAGTTGTTTTAATTTGTGGTTTTTGTGTTATTTGGAGTTTTTTTTCCCCATTTGGTAGTTGTTAGCATTTCTTTAGGGCCTGCTGAAGAAATAATCACCTCTGTGTTGGACCTGTACTCTCCAAGTTACTGTAATGACTGGGGTAGCCTTAATCTCTTTCTGCAGACTTCTCCATTTCTACTTCCCATTCTGTGACCTCTCAGCTTCACAGGCAACATGAGCTTTTTTTCTTTTTTCTCCTAGAACGGACACTGCTCAGTAATTACACGTCCAATCCTTTTCTTTCTGTAAAATGGCCGGTGCCTGAATTTTCAAACTTAGGAATTCTCAGAATTGGTGAGGCAGCCTCTAGCGTTTATTTAGCTCAGGCGACAAGGCCAGTTTCCTGGGTTTTAGTGCTAGAGAACTGAAATTCTTCAGGCTTCCTCTTAGGAGCTAAGGGCTAGTAAACATAAGTAGGGTTTTTTGTGGGTTTTTTTTTGTTGGTGCCATGAACCATAAGCCCTTTTCAGAAAAATATTTTTTATATGTCTAACATAAAATGTACAAGACTGTAAAGGAGACTAATTGTATTGAACTTCCAGCAGATTAAAAAGAAATAGTTTATAGGTTCTATAAAACTTCTACCAGTCTGTCCTCTTGGGTGCTGTGCAGTCACTTGTCCGCTTTTGTTGTCTTCTTTTGCAGGAATTTAAAGTGCTTTAGTATCAGCCAAAAGATCCTGCAGGATTCCCAGTCCTAACATGTCTTTTTAGGGTTGGGAAAGCCCACTCTCAGGAACTTGCTTCTGACCAGTATCTAGAAAACTGACTTTGAGCATTAAAGGTTTGGGGAATGAGGCTATGCAGATGATGGCAGCGCTGTGCACACGCATTTCTCTCCCATTTAAAGGATATCAGTCTGCTGCTGCATTGCTCTACCATGTGAACAGCAGAAGAGTCTCTGACTCTTTGGTACAGAACGTGGAGAGAGGCAGAGATAATCAGCTTGGAGGCAGATTGAGTCAGTGAAAAGCAGTTTGGAGAGTTCTCTTCTCCTCTGAAGAAAGCAGTAGTGGGTTTTTATTTTCTTCATGGGTCGATGCCCCTTAGATGCTTCAGGCAGAAAGCTCATCATATTGATTAAAAGCTCATCTAGTTGAAAAAGGGACTCCCTGGATTAATTCTAATTGTTTTAATTAATTCTATTTATGTCGGCAATTTCCTGTAAATTTTTTCATTTTGTTGACAATCAGCTGTGTATGGTGTTTTTTCATAGTACTGTTTCTTTTATTTTTTCACGGAGTTTATTTTGTTCATTTTTCGTTAGTTTGATTTTTCTCTTGTTTTTTAATCAGCTTGGTTAATGGTTGATTGCTTTTGCTTGGCAGCTAGGTGGTTCAGTGGACAGTGCTGAACCTAGGGTCAGGAAGACCTGAGCTAAAACCTGGCCCCAGAAGCTCACTAGCCCTGTGACTTTGGGCAAGTCGCTTAACCTCCGCTTTAAACCAACCACTGGAGAGGAAATGACAAACCAGTGCAGTATCCTTGCCAAGAAAACCCCGTGGACGGTATGGTCCACGAGGTCATGAGGAGTCAGACACGGCTCAACACAACGGGAGCCACGAGTTGTGTTAAGTTTTTAAAAAACAACTCCTTATGTCTTTTGTTTTAAAGTGTATTTTTTCTGAGTTTTAGGATTTACTTTGTGCTTATTTTGGGGTTAACTTGTGATTTTTCTTGTTATTTTTGTTTGCATGTTCAGTTCATTCTTATAGTCTGGAAATATATCTTTTCAGAGATGTTCATTTTCCTGAGAACTACTTGAGATTCAGCTGTAAATTTGGGTGTATTTTCTCATTATTCTCTGTAGAATATTTATTGTTATCCATCCACTTACTGTTTATACTGTCATTACTTAGTTTCTCTTCAAGTCTTTGTCCTTGGCTCGTATTTATGTTATTGATCACTGTTTTTATTATACACCCCTCTCTTTTCCAGTCCAGATAAAAGCATGATACATGATATCCCCCTTTCCATCGCATTCCCCACCTGTCTTTTTCCTTCTAAGATTCTGTGGCATCTAGCCTTCCGTACTTGCCTTTCATGAACTTGGTAGGTATTTTTCCTTTTCCATCACACAGTGGGGTGTTTAGGGTACTCAGTCTTGACCTCTTTAATCTGCCTATTTGTGCTGTCACAGATCTCTTCCATAACTCTTATTCCTTCCTGTAGTCTTTCCTCTTCTTTTGAAGTACTTCATTTTCAGATGTATTAGTTCTTAGATTAGGCAGTAGGACTGTGCATATCACATTTTGGGGCCTAATCCTTTTCTATGCCCTTTCCTTTACCATCGGTTTTTCATTCTGAGGCCAGTATTTCCTTACTTGGAGTCCCTGTCCTTTCATCTACTTTATCTCTAAGCCACTTGTCCTTCTTGGTCGAGACAACCCATCCTTTGGAATGGAAGGTATGTAGAGGATCATAGATTTTGATAGAACTGGAAGGGATCTTACAGGTCATCTGGTGCAGTGGTGTCAAACTCAAATAGAAACAGGACCATGTGGGCTTTATGTTGACTTAGTTTCATCTATGTTTTATTGTATTTTAAAAAAATATTTCCCCAGTTACATTTTAATCTGCTTCAGGGACATAAAAGCCCCATGTGTTTGATGATCTAGCCCAACCCCCGAATTTATAGATAAGAAAACAAAGGCTCAGAGAGGTTAAAGGACTCGCCCAAACTCTCAGTCAGTAAGGTCACCATTCTCTTTCACTATACCTCCTGTCTTGATCCAGTCCACAAACTTATACTGGGGATACCATGAAAAAAGTTGAAGCTGTCTTTCCCCTTCAAGGAACTTCTAATCTATAGGGGTATATGTGTATATGTGTAAGTATGTATGCAATGTACATAGTCTTGGTCACATAGTGTCATGTCTCCTGATTTCTCCTCTGCTTGTGCCCTCACATCCTTCTTTGTTTAAGACTGTCCTCTACAGTGCCCCTCCCTGGAATACTGATTTATTAGTGAAGAAACAAGATATTTAGCATTTAGTAACAATTCTTTCTCCTCTTGATTATGCCCATTGAGATTCTTTATTCTTTTTAGACTTCATTTTTTAAAAAGTTTTAATCCAATTTATTTTTTAAAGTTTGTTAAAATTAACTTTCAGGTTCGTATTCATTTGTGCATGTTTGATTCTACAGGAGGGTAACTACTTTCTAGGAACAAAATATACAATTTCTGTTAATTCTTTCAGGAGACAGTGGTATTGCTTAATAAATTCCCTATTTAATATCTTGATGCCTTGGCAGAATTTTAGACTATGGTGTTTGTTCCCAGAGAAAAGGTGCTTTTCTAGTGGTTTATGATAGAGTTGGATACTTAACTTTGACAATATAGGATTACTTAGGAGAATTAGAATAAGTACATTTAAATTTGATTCTTTGGTAATGTATCATTTAGCTGGCAAAGGGCCAGAAATTTCTTTTACTTGTTAAATTTTTATATCAGGTTTGAAATACTTTCGGCAAAGAACAGTTCTTTTAAAAACAATATAAAACTATTAATGTGGATTTAAAATTTAGAATTATGATTCGAGTTGGGTTCTCTAATTTATGAGAAAGATTTTGCTACACAAATAAATCATAACACATAGAAAGTGTTTTCTGCTAAAATGGATGCTGCATTATTACAATAGGCTCTGCAGGGTGTCCGTTTGGTAGTGGAGCAGAGAGATCCTCTGAAGTCAGGAGGACTTAAGGTCAAATCCAACCTCAGATACTTACTAGCTGTGTACAGACCCTGGGCAAGTCACTTAACTCTGATTGCCTAGCCCCCCCACCTGCCCCCCCAAAAGAGGAAGATGCCTATTTGGAAACTGTTTGTTAGCAATTGCTTTGTGAACCTGAAAGTATTTTTTGTTGAATGTAAAATACTATTAAATACGGGCTTCACATAATATGAATTCAGGTTTGAAAACATTACTGTATCCAAAGGCACTTGTTTTTGTTGAGACAGTGATAGTGTTTTTTTGGAATTTTGGTGTCCATCTTGTGAGTGACTTTCCGTTGATGTCTTTTCCATTTCTGGTAGCTCCTAGTTGGTGGTTGAGCTCGGACTAGAATCTCCATTTCCTGAATCCTAGTGTAGGATTCTGTTTGCTACCTCTATAGCCTTTTTGTTATTGCTTTCTAAAAAGTGGTTAAAAAACCAAACAGTCAGCCAACCAGACGAAAAAACAACCAACCCAAAGACATGATTGTGCTTTAAGAAAAGATCAAGGGGATGGTCACTGGAAGATAGGAAGGTTTATATGAACTGATGGGAAGTGAATGAACACAACTAAGATAGAATTGTATACAATAATAATAATATTCATACAGACACCTTTGAAGGAGTTAAGAACTGTGATCAATGACCAGTGACCAACCACAGTTGCAGAGGACTCATTGTAAAACTACTTGCCCACCTTCTGACAGAGACATGACGGACTTAATGCAGATTGAGACATATTTTGGGGGAACATGATTATTGGGAGACTGTTTGACTATACTTTCATATTTTTCTTCTCAATAGGGGAGGGGAGTGGGAGAGAGAGAAGGCAGATTTTTGTTGATATAATAAAACTGTAAAAAACCATTTCTATAGGTAAGTGGTTTGAGTATAAAGAACATGTATATGTAAATACAGTTTCTATTTTTACTTGACTAATTGTACTGGAAGTTATATTTTTATTTCAGTATAATTGGTTTTTGTTGTAAAATTGTGTATTTTGTTTTATGCTTTTGAAAACCTTATTCTTGCAAGGGCTGCCATGAGACAAGGAAAGACTGGGAAAGAGACCTAGGAGACAAAGTTAAGAACCGCTGTTTTATCCATTACCCTCTTTTAAGGGACTTGTTTACCTTTACTAATCATTGTTTGCTATCCTTATTTCTGTACTTGTGTAAGCTACTTGCTTCTAGTTGATTCTTCTTTTAACATGGTTTTCAAATCTTTGGGGAGGAATTTTCTTAACGTTACAGTCTCCAGATCTGTATCCCTTCTGCAGAGTATTTGTTGACATCCACTCAAATGTCCCCAAACTACCAGACTTAGGACAGTTCTAAAATTCTGGCCTCTGAGTCGTTATATTTTGGTTTGTTTTAACTGCTGAAGATAGTGAGCTTAGCACATACAATCACTGTGCTAAGGGCTGTGCTTAAACATACAAGTGAAAAGAAAATCTCCGCCTTTATGGATGAAAAAGGAAAACAATACGTAAAGTCCAGGAGGGAGAGGAATAAGATGTGGCAGGTCTGGGTTCTTTTTGAAATGGGAGTTCGCGAAGGAGCGATCTAATCAGAGGGAGAGATTGTGGGACGGTGGGTGCTTCCAATGTGTGAATTCCAGTTCTAGAGTGAGGTTTCTTTCTTTTTTTACATTTTTAATAGTATTTATTTTTTTACAACTATATATATAGATAGATAGATAGTTTTCATCATTCATTTTTGTAAGATTTTGAATTCCAACTTCTCCCTTATCTTTCTCCTCCGCTCCCCAAGACAACAAGCAGTCTGATACAGGTTATACATGCTACAGTCATGTTAAACATATTTCCACATTAGTCATGTTCTGAAACAAGAATCAGAACAGAAGAAAAAAATACAAGAAAAAAACAAAGTGAAAATAGCATGCTTCGATCGGCTTTCAGACTCCACAGTTCTTCCTCTGTGTG
This sequence comes from Notamacropus eugenii, assembly GCF_028372415.1. Lineage (NCBI taxonomy): Eukaryota > Metazoa > Chordata > Mammalia > Diprotodontia > Macropodidae > Notamacropus > Notamacropus eugenii. The sequence continues at coordinate 47,861,804 of NC_092878.1, read as the reverse complement.
TAGACAACGTTTTCCATCAGGAGTCTTTTGGAATTGCCTTGGATCATCGGATTACTGAGAATAGCTAAATCTATCATAGTTGGTCATCCTCCATGTTGTTCTTACTGTGTACAATGTTCTTCTGGTTCTGCTAGAATGAGGTTTCGAGATGAAGAACTGGGGCATGATGAGGCTTTTGGTGTGGTAGAGGAAGTCCTAAGTGAGGCCTGGAGAGTCATTACTCACGACAGCACTTTGGTGCTTGCCTTTATGTGATGCTTTCCTACCTACAAAGTCTTGAAGCATGAAATGATTCTCTTTGATAATCTCCTATTTTGCCTTTCCTGCTGCTTTATTTCTACTGAACCTACTTCATTATCATCATGAACTGTTTCTTATTTTCCCAGTTCATCCCCAAGTTCTTGTTGATATCACCAGTTCTCATGGATTTAACTATGCCGGTGATTCTCAGATCTCTGTATCCTGCCCCATACTCTCTGCTGACCTCCAGTGTTGCATCTTGAACTGCTTTTCAGACATTTAGAACTGAATATCTTCAGCAGACATCTCCAACTCAACCTGTCCAAAGCTGGATTCATGCCTCAAACTCTTCTCTCCCTCAGACTTCCCTGTTACCGTTGAGGACACCCTCCCAGTCCCCCAGACTTACAGCCTGAGTGCCATCTTTGACCTCACTAACTCTCCCCTTCCACGTTTATTGTGTTGCCAAAGGTTGTCACTTCTGTGTTCTCACCATCCCTCGAATGCACGCTCTTTGCCCTTCTGGTGAGTGTCCCACGCTTGGACTGCTGTGACAGCAGGCTGGTGGTTTGGCCTGCCTTGTCTTGCTCATGGCAGAGTGGTTTTCCTATAATGTAGGTAGCTCCCTCTGATTGTTTCACTCTCTTCCCTCCCTCCCCAAACAGATGCCAGTAGCTCCCTGTTGCCTCCAGAAGCAAATACAAAATCATCTGTTTGGTATTTGAAGCCATTTGTAATGGAGGCTACCCCACCTTTCCAGTTTTCTTACCCCTTATTTCCCAACATACACTCTTTGATCTACCATCACAGGCCCCCTTGCTGTTCTTGAACAAGATGCAATCTCCTGACTCTGTGACAGTTTTCTTCGATTGTTCCCTATGCTGGGAACGCTTTCCTTCCTTCTCTGTATCTTCTGGCTTCTCTGGTTTCCTTTGTTGTTTGTCTTTCATTTTTGAAGACATCCCAGGGTGACATCTCGACTTGCATGTGAATTGGATTTAAGTGAGGCAGATTTGCACAAAGTCATCAGCCTCACTCTCTTGCTGAGTCATTGAAGTCCAGCGACAGGACAGAAGTCTTCAGGACAACTGCTACTGGCCTGGGATGCAGTGTATTACTTTGGCATCTTTGATCTCTGGTCAAGCTCTAAGTGTTCTGTAGCACCTGCTTCAGTTACCTTCATGGCCATTTTCAGCAAATTGTTCTTATCCCCCATTCTACAGGGGAGAGTCTTCACCTGCTTGGGGTAGACATTCCTTAAGACGTTGATAGGATAGGTTCGAGGCCTGCTGGTTCCCTTCAGCCTGGTTTGGCCTGTCTGCTGAGACACTTACGGGATGTGGGTGCTGGGCACGCGCCAGCTTCTTGGAGCCACAGGCTGGCTGTTGGGTGGCAGGTGGGCACCAAAGTGTGAATGCCTCACACCAGAGGTGCTAGTCTTCCTGAGCACCCCCTGATTTCCTTTAAGTCCCAACTGAAATCCTGGTTTCTAGAAGAAACTTTCTCTGACCTTAATTTTAGTGCCGCCTTTTAATTATTTCCCATTTATGCTGTATACAGTTTGTTTGTACGTATTTATTTACGTGGAAGTGTTAGCTCCTTGAGCTGAAAGACTGCCTTTTGCCTCTTTTTTTTGCATTTCCAACCATCAGCGCAGTGCCTGGTACATAGTAGACTTAATAAGTGCTTATTGATTGACTGACTTCTGTGTTCATTCACTCCCTGAAAGCCTGTTTCGGGGTTGTGGCCACTATTCTAAGCCTTCGTTCTCTTCCCTTTTTTGTTGTTTCAGCTTCTTTATCCCCACATTTTTTTCTTCCTTCTTGACTGTTAGGCATTGTTGAGATACGTTACAAAACTGTGTTGATTGAGTTTGCTAAGAGCTGATGCTATTTCTTTGACTGGTTTTAAACCTTTTATTCTTTAAGCTCCTAAGCCCTCTCTCTCTTATTTAACTTTTAACAGATGATCTTATTGCATACTTAACTGGGAACTTGAGGTCATCTAATACCTCATTTTCCTCCTTATCCACTTTAAATACCTCTCTTACTCTGAATAATGTTCAGTACATAACAGGCAACTAAGTTGTCTTTGAATTGGAATTTTAATAAGAGTGAGTTACAGTTCTGTAAGTCATTATAATTTTTTAATTAGTTAATAAAAGAAATTTAGTCTGTGTACTTCAGCTTTTTTGAAGAACTATGGTAGTTTATTGTGAAATGCCTCAAAAGCATGTACAGTGCAACTGTGGTAACTATACTATGTGAAAATTTGGATTCTCTCTGCTAATTATAACAGCCCAGAAGAGATACCATGCATTATATACCGAAGCTAAAGTAATGAGGAAAAGTTACTTGGCAAAGAAGAGACTGAGTCAAGTGATGTGTATTTAAAGCATCCCTCAGTCTTTTCAGGAATATAATTTGTGATAAATTTGAGTTACAGGGCCTCGGGAAGCAGAGATCCAAATGCTATCTAACATGTTAAAGTCACTTTTTAACTCTCTGAAGAAACCAATAGGCAGCTTTTGTAGAGTGCGCATCTAATCTTTTCCATGTGGGCCACTGATTGTCCATAAATGTGAAAACCAGTGCATTCCTCATCAGTTTAAATCTTCTTCCTCGCCTTTAGGTATCCAGAAGTAGTATGCCTTGTGTAGTGAGTTAGCTAATTACGGGATTTAGTGTTTATTGTTAGTTGACATTTAATATTGCCTCGTCACTCTTCTGAAGAGTTAGAAGGGCATCGTGCAGAGTTTATGTGCCATTGGACTAAATTGTTGATATAGGCTTTTAACTTACTGTGGAGAACAAAGCCTGCTACTTGTTTAATGCTATAAAGTAAGGGAGAGTAATAAAATGTTTGGAGTCGGGTCAAAAGAAGCAAAACTCAAGGTTCGGCTCAGTTAGACTTAAATATTTGACGTCACATTGCCCCAGTAGAATGTAAGCTCCTTGGGGTTAAGGCAGTCTTTTGTTTTGTATAGGTATCCTTAGTTCCTAGCAACAATGCTGTGGCTATAGCTCTGCCTCCGTCACCTCTGTCTCTTATGGTCTCCAAACCCACCTTTGGTGAGAAACCCTTTCAGGCTCCCCTCAGCTACTAGTACTACCCCCTTTCAGATTACTTCTATTCACGCTGCATATTTTTTATGTACCTCATTATTTATATATTATTTCCTCTCTTGGAATGTCTGTTGCTTGAGAGCTAGGTTTATGTTTTTACCTTCCTTTTTATTACTTAGGTATAGTGCCGGGAGCATAGTAAACTTTTAATAAATGTTGTTTAGTAAAAGTCTGTTTACTGATTAACTTGCTACAGTTATGTTTTTATATATGTATATACATAAATATAAAATATTTGTAAATCTTCAGCCCCATACCATATAATTCTGATATGCTTCTTGATAGGTGAATTCCCAGTTATTTCATACATCCTATAATTATTTTGAAAAGAATTTCTTTCTCTCTCTTCTTCTGGTTTTTGTTGGTCATATACAGAAAAGTTGCCAATTTTTTTTATCCGTTTACTATAATACATTAAATTTTTTTCAATTAATATTTTAGTTGAATTTTTGGTGTTTTCTAAGTAATCCATCATATCATCTGAAAAATGGGTTGATTTGGTTTTCTCTTTGCCTGTGCTCATTCCCACAATTTTTTCCTTGTTGTTAAGCTAACATTTCTAGAATCATATCAAGTAATAGTGGTGACAATGAACATCTTGGTTTTACCCCTAAATCTCTTGTAAAGTCTCCTAGTGTTTCCTTTCTTCCCCATAGTATTTTATTTTTTCCCATTACATGTAAAGATGATTGTCAGCATTCAGTTTTGTAAGATTTTGAGTTCCAGATTTTTTTCTCCTTCCTTCCTTTCCCACTTTCTCAAGACAATATACAATCTGATATAGGCTATATATGTACAATCCTATTAGACATTTCCATTCCTAGTGTTTCTTGACTACAGGAAATGATAGCTCTTGGTTTTGGATACATACTCTTTACAAGATGTGAGAGTGACAAAGGCAGTGTGTGGTGCAGAGTGCTGGACTAATCATAGACTTATCCTTTCCAAGCAAAATATTTGCATTCATCAAAAGCGCCCCCTCCCAAGGCAAAATGACTACCAGAAGAATTAATGTCAACAAATTAGAGCTCTTCTCTGAGCATGGACAGTTTGCTGGTGACTTGGAGGGAAAGTTGAATCAACACACAGTTGGCAACAGTGGGGCAGAAAAGGAGTGAGCAGCTCTCAGAGATTTGGTGTACAGCACTGCATTTGCTCATCTGGGTCAGAACGCTCACAAACACCAAGACTGGTTTGATGAAGATGATGGGGAAATTCAGAAACTGCTAAATGAAAAACGTGAACTCCACAGGATTCACTAGCAGGATAGTTCATCCATCTGTAAGAAGGCAGCATTTAATTCCATCAAAAGCAAAGTACGAGCAAAGCTTAGAGAGATGCAGGATTCCTGGCTCAGTAAGAAGGCAGATGAAATTCAGTTTTATGCTGATAGTAACAATCCAAAGCAGTTTTATGATTCCCTGAAAGCTATTTATGGACCAAAAACTTATGGTGCATCACAACTACCCAGTGCTGATGGAGCAATATTGATTAGTGATAAGAACATGATCTTAGAGAGATGGGCTGAACACTTCCATAGTGTTCTCAACAGACCATCATCAATCAATGCTGAGACCATTGACCGTTTTACTTCAGGTTGAAGTCAATCCCTCCTTAGCTGAACTTCCAATTGAAGAAGAGGGTCATTTTGAGGGCCATTAGGCTCCTTTCATGTGAGAAAGCATCTGGTGCTGATTCTATTCCAGCTGAGATTTACAAGGGAGGGGGACCATTGCTCATACAAAAGTTGACTGAAATTTTTCAGGTTATATGGCAACAGGAGGTTATCCCCCAGGAGTTCAAGGATGCCTCCATTGAACATCTCTATAAGAGTAAAGGGAATAGATTGTCCTGTGACAATCACAGGGGGATCTCTCTCTTAGTCATTGCTGGCAGAATTCTTGCTAGAGTCCTCCTTAATAGGCTGATCCTTCACCTGGAAGATGGTCATCTACCTGAGAGCCAGTATGGCTTCAGAAAGGGCCGAGGAACAGTTGGTATGGTGTTTGCTGCCCAACAACTCCAGGAGAAATGCCAGGAGCAGAACAGAAGTCTGTACACGTTTGTGGATCTGACCAAGGTCTTTGACACTGTTAGTTGTGAGTGCTTATGGAAAATTATGTCAAAATTTGGTTGCCTGGAGAAGTTCATCAATATTGTACATCAATTTCATGATGGCATGTTTGCCTGGGTTCTGGATAATGGACAAAGCTCTTGTGCTTTCCCAGTCACCAATGGAGTGAAATGGGGCTGTGTGCTTTTCCCATGCTTTTTAGCATGATGTTTTCAGCCATGTTGATAAATGCTTTCAATGAGGATGAACACGGCATCAAGGTCAGCTACCATACTGATGGTAAGTTCTTCAGTTTGAGAAGGCTCCAAGCCAAGACCAGAGTGGAGGGAGTGTTGGTGCACGATTTTCTGTTTGCAGATGATTGCACACTCAGTGCAGCTTCTGAAGCTGAGATGCAGCAAAGTATGGATCAGTTCTCTGCTGCTTGTGCTAATTTTGGCCTAATAATCAACACCAAGAAAACACAGGTGCTCCATCAGCCACCACCACACCATCTGTATGTGGAACCATCAATTACAACAAATGGAGACATTTTGAATGCTGTGGATAAGTTCACTTACCTTGGTGGTGTACTTTCCAGGGATGTACACATTGACAATGAGGTTGACACATGCATTGCCAGAGCTAGCTCAGTGTTTAGGAGGCTCCGAAGAAAGGTTTGGGAGAGAAGAGGTATTAGACTATCAAACTGAAGGTCTACAAAGCCATTGTGCTGACCTCATTGTTATAGGTTTGTGAAACGTGGACAGTCTACCAGTGCCGTGGCAGGAAACTGAATCACTTCCATTTGAACTGTCTTAGAAAGATTCTGAGGATCACCTGGCATGATAAGGTACCAGACACTGAAGTCCTTGCTGGAGCTGAACTGCCAAGTATTCAAACTATGCTTCAGAGAGCGCAACTCCAATGGGCTGGCCATGTTGTTCAAATGCAAAATGTATGCTTGCCAAAAAGACTATTTTATGGAGAACTTTCATGGGGCAGGCGATCACATAAGTGGCCAGAAGAAGCTATACAGGGACACTCTCATGGTCTCAAGAACTTTGGATTTGACTGTGCAACATGGGAGACACTGGCCCAGGACTGCTCAGCATGGTGTGCCCACATTAAGAAAAGGTGCTGTGCTCTTTGAGCAAAGCAGAATTGAGACAGCACAAAGTAAACGCAGGATGCACAAATTTGGGATATCCACCCCAAATATTCAAATGGACTATCTGTGCCCAGCCTGTAGTAGAGCATTCCGAGCTCGTATTGGTCTGATCAGCCACAGTTGGACGCACTGAAATTTCACATTATCATGGTGCTGTCATTTTGGTCCTCTTCAAAGACGAAGGACAACAATTTAGCTTATTAAAGAAAGATCCATTAATTCCCAAATTATTGAATTTTTTAAATGAAGATACTGAGTATTTTTTGTTTTTACATTTCTTGATTTAAAAAAAATTATAGCCGGGGTTTTTAACTTGGGTTCTGTAAACTTGTTTCTTTAAATATTAGAATAACTACTTCATGATGATTGATTTCTTTCCATAATCCTACATGTTTTATGCATTTAAGAGCATTATTCTAAGGTGAGAGCTATGGTTTTTACTAGACTGCCAAGGGGGACAGGAGTAGGGAGTAGAGGGTGAGGAGTGGTATGTCTATGATACACAAAAGAGTGAAGAACTCATGTTGTGTAGGTCCTGGACCTCATTTCATTGGTATAGGAATTCCCAGGAGAGGAGACTCGACAACTTCTATGCCTAGTGAGTTTCCAAGAGCAGCAAGAGGTTAAACAATGTGTATATGTCAGAGGCGGAACTTGAGTTCAGGTCTTTATGACTTAGAGACTACCTGTCCATGCACTGTACCTTGCTACTGTCTCTTAATAATTTTCCTAACCTTTCAATCAGCATTGCATTCCTGGCATAAGTACAATCTGAACAAAGTATATAATCTTCTAAGTATATTTCTGTAACTTTGATTGAATCAGCTGGGTGGGTCAGTAGTGCTGGGCCTGGAGTCGAGAAGACTTCAGTTCAAATTTTTCTCAAACACTTAATGGGTGTGTGTCCTTGGGCAAGTCATTTAACCTATTTAATCCCCTGAAGAAGGAAATGGTGAACTACTCCAGTGTCTTTGCCAAGAAAACCCCATGGACAGTATGGTCTGCACATTCATAAAGATTTGGATGTGACTGAACAAGGACACATGTCATTTGGAATAATTTTCTCAGTATTTTTACATTGGCATTTATTAGAAATATCAGCCTATAGTTTTGTTTTCTGATTTATCTTTCCTTGATTTAAATATCTGGACTATGTTTATTTTATAGAAGGAGTTTGGTAAAATTCTTTGTTCTCTTCTTTTTTTGCAAACAATTTATGTAATTTGGAATTAATTACTTTTTAAATGTTGGATAGAATTCCTTTGTAAGTATATATAATTTTGATTTTTTTTTATTTAACAGTTCCTTTATGGTTTGTTTGATTTCTTTTTTTTGAGATCAGGTTATTTAAATTTTCTCTTTTATGTCCTTGTGATCTGGGTATTTTTTTTTTTTGTAAAATATCCAATTTATTTAAGTCTTGTGTTTTGCTGGCATATAACTTGATAAAATAATTTATTTACTCTTCATTTGTTGTGTTTACTTTTTCATTTTTTGAAAGTGACAGTTTGACTTTCCTCTTAGCTATTTGTATTTTAAAAAACCAACTAGTTATATTCAGTATATTTATTAATTCAGTAGTGTTTTGGGTTTCTTGTTGTTTTCTCAGTTTTCAGAATTTGTTTTTATGTTTAATTGGGATTTTTTTTATTTGTTGCTTTTTCTCATTATTAAAATTTTAACTTCTGTGCCCAATTAATTTTTCCCTTTCTTTTCAGGATGAATTTTCTTCTAGGTAAAGGTTTGATATGCTGTCTTGTTATTTGTTCTGTTTGTTCTCATGAAATTATCTAACGTTTCTGTAATTTGCTCTTTGATCTACCAGTTGTTTAGGATTAACTTTTTCAGTCATTTTTCACTTGTATCCAACTCTTCGTGACCCCATTTGGGGCCTTCTGGGCAAAGATATTGTGGTGGTTTTCCATATCCTTCTCCAGCTCATTTTACAGATGAGGAGCTTAGGAAAGCCGTGTTAAGTGATCTGCTCAGGGTCACTAGCTAGGAAAGGTTTGAGACCAGATTTGAAATCAGGAAGATGAGTCTTCCAGATTTCAGGCCCCCTACGCTATCTACTAGCAGCAGTCTAATCAATTAGTCTCCAATTAAGTTAAAAAAATATTTTGTTTTAATCATGTTAAATCTGCGTTGTCATTCTCCAATTCCCTTTCTTTTCTCCCTCCCCGCATTTTGCCCTGTAGTTCTAAGAGATCGGGCCAGTTTTAATAGTTTTTGAAATAAGATATTTAGACTTTTTTTTTGGTCATGGCATTACAGGTAGTAGAATGTTTCTTAGATGTTTTTTTCTCCTCAGTATGTTTTCCTGATCAGTTTTTACTAAGATACCTTTGTGTTTTATTTTATCAACCTCCTGACTTTAATATTTCTCATTGGCATCTTCTGTTTCATTCATCTGAATTTTCAGGGAGTGTGTTGCTTAGGTAAGGTTTTATAACTTTTATACCCACTGTTAATTCCCTTTTTACTTCTTAAATAGCTTTTGACTCTTTTCCAAATTTTTTTTCTTTAATTGCTCTTATTCAGTTTATAAAAATTATTTTTAACTTTTTTATTTAATTTACTAATTACCAGCTTTCAACATTCACTTCCACAAAATTTTGAATTTCCTATTTTCTCCCCATCTCTCCCACCTCAGGACAGTGTATTCTGATTGCCCTTTCCTCCAGTCTTCTATTCTGCGTCCCCCCCCCCACCATTATCCCCTTCCCTTATATTTTCCTGTGGGGTAAGATTTCTATACCCCATTGCCTGTATATCTTATTTCCTAGAGTATCATGTAAAAACAGTTTTAACATTCATTTTTAAAGCTTTGAGGCTCATATTCTCTCTCTTTCCCCCCCATCCTCCCTCATTGAGAAGGCAAGCGATTCCATGTAGTTATACATGTGTAACAGTCATGTTGTGAAAGACTGTATTTCCCTCTCTCTTGTCCTGCCCTCCATTTATTGTCCTCTCCTTTGACCTGTGTCTTCTGATTACCCCTTCCCCCAAAATGCTGTCTCTTCTGTTATTCCCTCCCCACCTTGTACCTTTACCCCTTACTTTCCTGTAGGGTAAGATAAACTTCTATACCCAATTGAATGTGTATGTTACTCCTTCCTGAAGCCAAATTCAGTGGAAGTAAAGCTCGGTTACTTCCTTTCATTTCCCCCTTTTTCTGCTCCATTGTAAAAGCTCCTTCTTGCCTCTTTTATGTGAGGTGATTTATTACATTCTGCCTCTCCCTTTCCCTTTCTCCTAGTACATTCCTCTAAACACTTAATTTTCTTTTTCAGATATCATATTTAACTCATCCTGTGCACTCTGTTGCCCCCTCTCTATATGTACATATATACATATACACATACAGATACATACACATATACATATACACATGCAGGTATGTACACACATACATATACACACATGCATACATACACACGCATATAAGAATCCTAATACTGAGAAAGGGCTCATGAGTTACAAGTAACATCTTTCCATGTAGGAATATAAACAGTTGCGCTTTAATGCTTGTCTTGATTCTTATATTTGAAAGTCAGATTTTCTATTCACATATGATCTTTGGAAGTCCTCTATTTCACTGAATTTCCAATTTTTTCCTGAAGTATTATACTCAGTTTTTCTGGTTTGAATCCTATCTCTTTTGACCTCTGGAAGATCATATTCCAAGCCCTCTGATCCCTTAATGTAGAAGCTGCTAAATCCTGTGTTATCCTGATTGTGTTTCCATAATACTTGAATTGTTTCTGTCTGACTGCTTGTAGTATTTTCTTCTTGACCTGGGAACTCTGAAATTTAGCTACAATATTCCTAGGAGTTTTCCTTTTGGGATCTCTTTGAGGAGGTGGATTCTTTCCATTTCTATTTTACCCTTTGGTTCTAGAATATCTGGGCAGTTTTCCTTGATAATTTCTTGAAATATGATGTCTAGGCTCTATTTTTGATCATGGCTTTCAGGTAGTCCAATAATTTTAAAAAAACTTTGTGTGTTTTGTAACAATTATTTGTTTTCAGTGTTCTACAGTCCCTTCCATATATCTTAGATTTCTTCCCCCTCCCTCCCCCTCCTTCCCTCCTCCTTTCCCACTTCCTCCCCAGACGGCGTGCAGTTCTACACATACACTCCTATTAAATACAATTTCACCTTAATCATGTTGAATAGAAAAATTAAAATGAATGGGAGAAACCATAAAGCAAAACCAAACGTAACACCAAAGAAAATGGTCTGCTTCATCCAGTGATCCATTTCCATAGTTCTTTCTCTGGATGTGGAAGGTGTTTTGCCTCAAAAGTCATTGGGAATTTTTTAGGTCCCTGCATTGCTGTGAAGGACTAAGTCTACCAGTAGTCCAGTAATTTTTGTCTACCAGTAGTCCAATAATTTTTAGATTATCTTCCCTGCGTCCATTTTCTAGGTCAGTTGTTTTTCCAGTGAGATACTTCACCTTGTTTTCAAGTTTTTCATTCTTTTGGTTTTGTTTTATAATTTCTTCATTTCTCATACTCATTAGCTTCCATTTGCTCCGTTCTGATTTTTAAGGAGTTATTTTCTTCAGCGAGCTTCTGAACCTCTTTTTCTGTTTGGCCCATTCTGCTTTTTAACGCATTCTTCTCCTCGTTGGTTTTTGGGACCCTTTTTGACATTTGGGTTAGCCTATTTTTAAAAGTGTTATTTTCTTCAGCATTTTTTTGGGTTTTCTTTAGCTAGCTGTTGACACATTTTTCATGATTTTCTTGTATCACTCTCATTTCTCTTCCCAGTTTTTCCTCTGCTTCTCTTGATTTTCAAAATTCTTTTTGATCTCTCCCTTGGCCTGAGACCAATTCATATTTTTCTTGGAGGCTTTGGATGGAGGAGCTCTGGCTTTGTTGTCCTCTTCTCGTTGTATGTTTTGATCTTCCTTCTCATCAGTAATGTAAGAAAATACCTCTTCACTGAGAAAGTAAGAATCTATAGTCTGTTTCCTTTTTGGCTTGTTCGTTTTCCCTGCCAATTACTTGATGTTAGAGCTCTGTGTGGAGGGCTCCAGAAGCAGCCTCAGGCTTTAGCATTCTGACTGCTGCTGTTCTGGGGCTAGGGCAGAGGCAGATGGGGGGGGGTACCTTGTGGCTATTGTAGGACCACGGAAACTGCAGCAGCCAGTGACTGGGTCCCCTAAGGCCTCTTCCAGCTCTGTCTGTGCTGGCATAGCCCACACTGAACTGTACTCTGCTCCCAGCCGGTGCGATAGACTTTTCCTGTCGGTGTTCCAGATTGTCTTGGGCTGGAAATTTGTTTCGGTCTGTCATTTTGTGGTTTCAGCTGCTCCAGAATTTGTTTGGTGTCATTTTTTACAGGTTTTCTGAGGGATTTGGGGAGAGAGCTCTAGCAGGTCCCTGCTGCTACTCCACCAACTTGGCTCTGTTCCTTTTTAACTCTTTAAAAACCCTTTCTCTCTTTTAGGAATTCTAGGTGGACTTTTGCTTACTCTGTTTTTCTCTGAGGCATTGCCTATAGATGATTTGGAGGAGTTTGTGCCTTGAGCTTCCTGGCCACCGTGGTAGCTCCAGCTTTCTCTTTACTTCATACTTAATGTTAGGGTTGGGCTCTGCAGCAGTTTAGGAGTAAGTCCTGTTGCTTTTCTCTTTTGGTAATGAGTGTTATGCTATTTTAAGATCTCAGGGATAGGTGGGATCTCAGGGATAAGTTTCCAGGGATCTCAGAGTAGTCTGATCCAGGGTAAAATCTGACTGCTGCTCTCCTACTCTGAGCTCTGCAAGTTCCTGACCCGGGTTTGGGTCTGAGAAAAAATAGACTGCTACTGGATTTACTCTTTATCTGTCAGCTGGAGAGTTCTGTTGTCTTAGAATGCAGAATTGTGGGCTTTCCTTTGATCTGGGATTCCTGCTTGGTTTTTCCTTTCAAGGCTGGGCTAGATGCTGGAACTGAAGTGGTGCTTTATACCGGGAGTCTGAACCCCACCACTGCTGGCTTTTGAACTTCCTTCTTTCTCCTTCTGTATTGAGGAATAGCACCCCATCATGTGGAAATTCCCTTCTCATTCAGCCCATAATGTGACTTGGAAGTGGGTAGTGGCTGACAGAATTGCAAATTTGCATCTGTCCTGAGTCTCAGTACTTTTTTTAGGTCTGGTGGAGTCCCAGTAGTTCTGGAACCTCCCTCTTCCTGAGAGCTGTAGTGCTTCTGGCCTGATCATGTCCCTTTTGTCTGTATGCAGACATCTTTGTCAGTCTCCCTGTGCCAAACCAGGTTGGACAGATGACTTTCTATGACTTTTTCTGGATTTCCCCATTTAAATTCAATCTGATGCATTTTGTAGATACATTCAGAGGAGTTTTATGGAGAGGAACTCCATTGTACTGGTCTTACCATTCCACCATCTTGGCTTCTCTAGCTAATTTTTAATCGTTTCTTCTCATTTCCTTTGTTGATTACAATTTTTATTGTAATGTTGTCACTAAAGAATATGTTTAGTCTTTTTCCTTTTCATTTTTATGAGGATTTAAATGTCCTGATATGACTGGATCCATGTTATATACCCAGGTTGAAAAAAAAAGAGACAGCATATAAAAAAAATCAAGGGGTTGGAGAGTGTGATTATTTGAGGGGGAGCGGGGAGGACTGGGAAGGCCTCATGCAGAAAGTCATGATTGAGCTGAGTCTTGAAAGAGAAGAGAGATTCTAAGATGATGAGAGAATTTGTTTCAGGTGTGGGATACAGCCAGTGCAAATCCTTGGAGATGGGAAATGGAAAGTATTATGAATAACAGTAAGGCCATCAAATCCTTCATGTCCATCATGAATGTACCAAAGAGGCCCCCTGCAGTCTGTAAGGATTTAAATATTTATTCACTAATATCTAGAGCCTTGGTATGAACAAGTGGAAAGGAAATATTAGAACTTCTGTTTGTGTTTTTTAGACCTAAAAATAAGAAAGAAATTTAGCTTTCTCTAATTAAAATGGATTAACACAAGGTGGAGAACTTGACAATGTTTCCCTAATCTGTTCTTTTGCTTTCAGAGTATTATGACAAATCACAGTTATGTGTTTTTGGTGAAGTGGATTTATAGATTAATTGAAAAGGCAAAATGGACAGTCTTTGGCAAGAGATAGTCCATGGGGGAGGAGAATGAGGAGTTGAAGATGACATCTAGGTTGTGACCATATATGACTTGTAGGATAGTTGTACTCAGTTTTAGCTATGTTCAGTTTAAGATGACTTCTGGACATCCAGTTTGAGAGGTTCACCAGGCAACTGGAGATGGAAGATTGGAGGTCACCAGAAAGGTTAGGACTAGCTGATTTGATAATCATAAGCATAGGTGATAACTGAATCTGTGGGAGCTGATGAGATCACCAAGTGAAAACATATAGAAGGAGAAAAGGAAGTGAACCCAGGACAGAGCCTTTGGAAATATCTGCTGTTATGAGGTATGATCTAGATGAAGAGCCAGCAAAAGACAGCTGAGTAGTGGATGGACTGAAGTGGGAAGAGACTTGAGGGCAGGCAGGTCATCCAGCAGGCTGTAGCTCAGGAGATGAGTTTCCTGTGTCAGGATGATGACAGTCAACTTCACAGGAGAGAAGGGGATGTGTAACAGAGAGGTTAGGAAGGTGGAATTGACAGGACTTGTTAATAGATTGGATGTGATTGGTGAGAGAGAATGAGAGGTTGAAGATGACATGTGGGTTTGGGGCCTTGGAACTGGGCAGATGGTGGTGTTCTTGACTGTATTAGGGAAGTTAGGAGGGGGGCAGGGTTTTGGAGAAAAATAATGAATTCCATTTTGGATATGTTGGGTTTGAGATGTCTAAGGGACATCCAGTTTGAGGTGTCTCATGGGTAATTAGAGGTGCAAATCTGAAGACTTACCTTTCTAGAGAGAATAATTGAATCCTTGGGAGCTGATGAAATTTCCAGCTGAAATAGTTTAAAAGGAGAGAAGAGAAAGGGTGCTGGACAGAGCCTTGGGGGCCATCCTCTGGAATGAAAGGTGCAAACTGAATGAAGATCCATCAAAGGAGGAAGAATAATTTAAGTGCCAAACAGGATTTTATATTTGGTCCTAGAGGTAACTGGGAGAATACCTGTGCTTTTTAGGAGAAATTATTTTGGCAAACTACATGGAAGACAGATGGGTATGTGTGAAGTGATTAGAAGCAGGGAAGTTGGTTAGTTGGCCTTCGCAGTAGGCAGTCATCATATCTGCCATACTTTGAATTGGATTTGCTGTATTTTACTGGTGCTTATCCCTTTTTTTGTATTATTGCCCTGTAAAATAAATGAAAGTTTAAAAGTATGACAACATCCCATGCTGCGTTCAGCTATTCTAGAAGTATGTGTTGTTTTTAGTTTCTTGGCTTTTGGTGTAAAAGGGCCATGAGTATTTTCATACAGAGTTTGTGAAGTGCTTAATAAACGCTTTTATCATCAACGCGCTCATGCGTTATGGTAATAATTTTAGTAGTAGGATGTTGGAGTCTTCTGGTTTTGTAACTAACTGTAAATTGTCAGACTGCTTTTGAAAAAGTTGTAACCAATTTTCAGCCCTACCCACATCCTTGCCCTATGTTAATTAACCACTTTTTGGGGAATTTGATGAGTTGTTTTGAATTCGCATTTCTTGAATTATTAAATATTTGAGTAGTTTTTTTTTAGATAGTGATTCATAATTTTTTTCTCAGAAAATGTTAATATTCCTTGTCCATAATACCCCTGGAAAATTCTTACAGATTTGTTTTAGTTCCTTATACTTTTGGTGTCAAATTTCTATCAAATCCTTGTTACAGATGTATTCATCTGCCTGATTATCTTTGACTTAGTTTAGAGATGTAGCTTTCCTTTGGCCCATCCATTCTGTAAATTCTGTGTCCATAGTTTGTCCCGTTGTCAAGATAGATGCATTTGCTTCTCTCCACAGTTGACAGATAGAGTATTCTTTTATGGCTATGTTTTTTATATTTATAACCTTGATCTACTTTGGGTTATTAAAATATGTTGTGTATCCTATGATTCTATTAATTTGTTGCTATACTGCTATCCAATTTTTTCTAACAATTTTTGTTTTCCTGTTCCTTCCTCAAATGTTTTTGTATTTTGAGTTTACCAAGTCAAATGAACAAGCATTTATTATGCGCCTACCATGTGCCAGGCACTCCCTGAGAACTAATCTAATATGTACTGGGTTCTATTTTTTTGTCCTCTGTTCTATTGATCTAAATTCATGAAAGTAGCAGGCGTGCATTTTAAATAGCATTAAATCTGTAAAAATTTGTGAAGTTTTGATGTGATTACTTATGTTTGAACTGATTACAAATGGAGCATGTCTCTAATTGTTTCATCATTCCTTAATTTCTTTCATAATGCTACTATAAAGTTGTTTGTACTCATCTCATTTTTTTGTGTTGGTTAATAGCAAAATATATTTTGTTCGTATTGTATAATGTATTCCTTTTTACTGTAGGTGCCCTCCTCGTACATTTTTACCAGCACTCTGTAAAATTTTTCTTGATGAAAGTGCACCAGACAATGTGTTAGAAGTGACAGCCCGTGCCATAACCTACTACCTAGATGTATCAGCAGAATGTACTCGGAGAATCGTTGGAGTAGATGGAGCCATAAAAGCACTTTGTAATCGTTTGGTGGTAGTGGAGCTTAACAACAGAACCAGCAGAGACTTAGCTGAACAATGTGTGAAGGTAAAAATCTTTTCAAACTTAAATTTTAAAAGATTGTTTCTTTCTTTACAGTTTTTAAAAAGATGCATACCTTAAATTGTTCCATTTCAGGGTCATTTCAACATGTTTGTATAAAACTTTAAAGTTTACAAAGTACTTTCCTCACAACACTTCTATGAGGTAGATGTAAATATTGTCCACCCACCACCCACCCCTTTTTCATTTTTTGAAGATTTATCAATATGGAGATTGAGTAATGTTGCTCTATTAAATCTGTGTAATGTTTTTCCCCAGTTAAATCTGAAAACAGTTTTTAATATTTGTTTTTTAAAATTTTGAATTCTGAACCCCTGTCTCTCCCCTCATTGAGAAGATGAGCAGTTTGATATAGGTCATCCATGTGCAGCGATGCCAGACATTCCATATTAGTCACATCACTCGCTTTTGACAAACACAGAAGCTAAAGCTCAGAAGTGGTTAAGAGAGATTTACCAACAGCTAGATGGTGCAGTGGTTAGAGTGCTGGGCCTGGAGTCGGGAGGATCTAAGTTCATGTGACCTTAGACACTCACTGTCTGTATGACCTTAAGTAAGGTCATACCCTTAACATACCCTGCTTAACCCCCTGCTTGGCTCAGTTTCTCAGTCTGTAAAATGGGGATAGTAATAGAACCTATCTTCCAGGGTTGTTGGGAGGATCACATGAGATAAAGATTGTGAAGTGTTTGCACAGTGCCTAGAACATGGCAAGTACTAACCAAGTGTTGGTTGTTACCACCCCTCCTTCTCCTCCTGCTCCTCCTCTTCTTAGCGAGTGGTAGAACTAGGACTGAAGCGCAGGTCTTTGGACTGCAGTTCCAGGATTCTTTGTACTGCATTTATATTTGAGTACTAATAACTGGCGTTTATACTGTGCTTTAAAGGTTGTTTTTCTCACAACATCCTTGTGAGATAGGTAGGTGAGAAAAATCAGGTCTTCTGGCAAGATGAAAAGAATTTTTTCCCTCACCTTTAGCTTTCCTTTTTGAAAGTGGTAGAGAGTAGTTGAAGATGTGTCTTCTATATAACCAAAGCGTGGTTTCACAGGGCTTAGGGTCAGAAGTCTTCACTGTGGGGGAGATTGTGACAGAGACTTTAAGCTCTTTTCTTAAAACTTCCTCTCATACTGCTTCGACTACCTATTGGTTCATAGGTTTGCTGTAATTTGAGCGATACCCAGTCAGAGATAAGGTATGTATTTTAAGTCGCTTGTTAGACTGATAGCGGATTTTTACCCTGCCTTTCATGGACCGTGCCAGAGTTTGTAACTCTGAGCAGTCAGTATCAAGCCAGCAGACTTGCCTGGTACCTTTCTAGGGATCTCTCTTTTTGCAGCCTTTATATTATTATTCTCTAAAAACCTTATCATCCAACATTGTGAAAAGAGGAAGGACTGTAATCAGTTAGACATTCTGGTTGAATAAAGAATGTCCTTTAATGAAAGAAACTTCTTGTTGCCTCATTGTCTTCATTTTCTTAGATTGGATTGGAAGCTTAACGATTTAAAGCAGTTATGGGGGAACCATCTAGAGATTTTTTGCTAGATTGGTAGAAATCCTATTCTCCAACAGCAAATGCAGGAAAACGTTACTTTAAGAAGGCACAATTTTTCTTTGTTGTAATTTTGTATTTTAATTATTCTTAGGTTTTGGAACTTATCTGTACTCGTGAATCAGGAGCTGTCTTTGAGGCTGGTGGTTTAAACTGTGTGCTGACATTCATTCGTGACAGTGGACACCTGGTTCATAAAGATACTCTTCATTCTGCAATGGCTGTAGTGTCGAGACTTTGTGGCAAAATGGAACCTCAAGATTCTTCATTAGAAATCTGTGTAGAGTCCCTGTCTAGTTTATTAAAACATGAAGATCATCAGGTATGTAGCCAATTTGATGAAAACAAAGAAATCAATCAGAATGGTCTGGGTGTTTGTTTGTTTTACAATTTATGATGGTTTTTGCTTTTTAGTTTTTGTTGCTGCAGTTTGCCAAAGATTTGGACGGCGTTAAAAGCAGCAGAACTGACGTTGCTTTTTTGTTTGAAGTCTTCACAAACTTGATTGATTTTGTACATTTGAATTGGCGTTAAAATAGAGAATATATGAAACAGACTAGAATGTGTTGAAATGCATGAAAGGACTAATGTTCTGGAGTACTGTATTAAGTTTTTTGACAAGCATTTTAGGAAGGACATTGATTACAGAGAGAAAATTGGAAGAACATTAACACTGAGAAAGCTGCAAAGAGACAAATCTAGATTTGATGTTGGGAGTAGCTTCGTAACAATAGCTTTCCCAAGTGCATTGGATTGTCTTGGGAAGTAGAGAAGGAGGGTTCTTTTCCCTTATAGGACTTCAAGCAGATGCTAGATGACTACTAAGGATTCTTTTGGGATATGGGTTATGCTATATGGCCGCTGACATCCCTTCCAATTTGAAAATTCTGATATTTAGAGATGATGCTGGAAATGCAGTGTGGCCAGATTGTGGGAGGGCTTGATGGCCAGAAGAGTTTGAAATTTACACAGTAAGCCACTGAAGAGAGTCCAAGATTTTGAAAGAAGGAGTGTCATGATCAAATGTATGGCTAATAGAGATTGTTATGGCAGAAATTTAGGGAGTAGGTTAAAAGGAGAGAGGGAAGGAAGACATTGGTAGGAAGCTGCCATAATAATCTGGGGAAGTTGTGATGAGGATATCTATTGAGACTTGATGTGAAGCTCAGCTCTTTGGAGAGGTAAGGACATAGATTTGGAAAATGTTGTGGAAGTAAATTTATGTGACATTGGGAACTGATTGGTTATGGACAATAATTAAACAAGGAAATAAAAGAAAGAACAAAGAGGCCACAGTAACTCCAAGGTTACGAACTTGGGAAGTTTGGGGTAAATTATGATGCTGCATCTTAGGGAAGATGTTCTCTGTCAGGGGTGCTTACCCTTTTCGTGTGTGTCTTACACACCATAGGCAGTCCAGTGAAGCATATGGACTTCTCAGAATACCTACATTCATAATTAAAGGAAATACTAAATTTCAGGTAAAGGGTAGTGAAAATAAAGATGCATTTTTTTCCCCATCCAAGTTCACAGATCCTCTGCTATCTATCCCCTGGCCTCTTGGGGTGATGGGGATCTGTGGACCCCAGATTATGAATCCCTTTTCTGTAGGCAGTTGGAAATGCAGATCCAGCACTCAGAAGAGAGTTCATGAATGGAGAAAGAGTCAGTCATCTTCATAGAGAAGTTAATTGAAGGTATGGCCATGAATAAGATTACCAAGAAAGAGGTCATAGACAGAAGACTGCTAAGGGCAAGATGCTTGTGTGGGATACCTATGCTAAGGGATTATATAGAAATCATGGAGCTAGACAAGGAAAGTGGAGAAATTAGAAATGAAAGGAGAAGCAGGGGAATCCAGTGTTTCTTAAGCCTTTTGAGGAGAAGAGTATCCAGTTGGAGGGAAGTAGTCAAGAGTTTTGGTAGTCATAGAGGTCAAAGATGATGAGGGCTTTAAAAGTACCGTTTGATTTGTTATTAGTAACTACCAAGTGATGATTTTTGGGGACATAGAATATCAGTTGCAAGTAGAAGCATTGGGTTGTAGATAATGTTTTCTAGCATTTTAGCAATGTAAAGTTATAATGAAGAAGCAGTGAAAGGGGTGGAAATGTCAAGGGAACTTTTTAAAAAATTGGTGAAACTTGAACATTTTTTTACTAGAGAGGAATTTGTTGATAAGGAGAGATGAAAAGTGAATGAGAGATTGGGGATGACTGATAGTTCCTAGAGGAAATCGGATGAATTTAACAGGTATAATAATTAGGCTTAGTGAAACATAGGGAAACCTGGTGATGTTGAGAAATTTGAGGAATAGGAGGAAGACCTAGAACTGGATCATTTGCTTATTCTGTTCAATAAGCATTTTTTGTAAAACTTGAATGGAAGGTGGTGAAGAAGAAAGAAGAAAGGTTTTGAAATAAGTACTCCAGGAAAAGAGAGAAAAGTTATATCACAAATCTGTAGTCAGAGAAGTCATCCATTCTAAAAATATTTTTCTGAAAAACAAAACACTTAAATTTATTTCTCAGATTGTGTTAATTAAATCAAGAATTCTTGTAAAGTAGATCAACAATTTTATTTCTCAGACTTACTGAATTGACAGAGTTTAGATATCAAAGGTTATAATACCAATATTATTATCAAATATGTTTTTTTTTCTCTCTAAACCCAATATGACATGCTTAGATTTTTCTTAGGAGTATCCGTGGTATTGTTTTCAGTGTCTTAATAGTGTGATAGTCTTTTTGGCAAGTTTAAAGTTATTCAAGTTATGTAGATTATGATCTCCTTATCTAGAGATTCTATTTTGTATTTTCATATCTAGGTTTCAGATGGAGCTTTGCGATGTTTTGCTTCCCTAGCTGACAGATTTACTCGA
This sequence comes from Notamacropus eugenii, assembly GCF_028372415.1. NCBI lineage: Eukaryota > Metazoa > Chordata > Mammalia > Diprotodontia > Macropodidae > Notamacropus > Notamacropus eugenii. The sequence continues at coordinate 47,841,046 of NC_092878.1, read as the reverse complement.
CGTGGTGTTGACCCAGCCCCACTAGCCAAACATGGACTGACTGAAGAGCTCTTATCTCGAATGGCAGCCGCTGGTGGTACTGTATCAGGGCCATCGTCAGCATGCAAACCAGGGAGAAGCACAACTGGAGCACCATCTACAGCTGCTGATTCCAAATTAAGTAATCAGGTTTCGACTATTGTAAGTTTGCTGTCAACACTTTGCAGAGGATCTCCAGTGGTCACACATGTAAGAATATTTTTTGCTGCTTTTTATTTCAGAGGACAGTATTTTATGGGCTGATGGAACAGAGTCATTAGTAAACTGCAGACATAACTATTCTCATCCCTTTTTCTAGGATCTTCTGAGGTCTGAGCTTCCAGATTCAATTGAAAGTGCTCTACAGGGTGATGAAAGATGTGTGTTGGATACCATGCGTTTGGTTGACCTTCTCTTGGTCCTGTTATTTGAAGGACGAAAGGCCCTCCCCAAATCCAGTGCCGGATCTACAGGCAGAATTCCAGGACTTCGTAGATTGGACAGTTCTGGAGAGCGCTCACATAGGCAGCTGATAGACTGTATCCGAAGTAAAGATACTGACGCACTTATAGATGCAATTGACACAGGAGGTATGTGGATTATCTTAAGAGATGAGGTCCTGATTATTGTTATTAAATGTTTCTTGAAGCTGCATTGGCAGATATCTTCCCATGATTGTCGTTTACCTTGTCTGTGTCAGTCTGCAGCTGTCAGTGTTCACACTAGAGGGTGATGCTGCCTCCTAGTTAAGGTTCACGGGAACGGTTCACTCACTCTTCCTGGAACCTGAGAGAAGTGTGGGACCAGGCAGATTGTTGCTGAATGGTGAAATACTGATCTTTAAAAAGAAATTTCTTTTGGAGGCAAAGGCAGAGTGATGAAAAGATAGAACTGCTTTTAGGATAAGGTTCAGTTTGTAATGTAGCCACTTTACACAGTTTCCATCTGATTTGTGACATTTAAGATGTATTGGCGGATGTTCATCTCATGGTGTCTAATAAAGTGATGTCTGGCCTCAGGTGTAGTGTTCTTTTCAGCTTTTTTTATTCTTTTCAACCTTAGTTTCTTCCCTGCCCATGAGTTGAACTCTCTAAGTAATCTGAATTACAGACTGTCATCTTTGTTCATTTTAAATGTAGAGGAGATGTCAGATATCTTTCAAAAAGACTGACTTGTGTTTTATTGAGTTTACTTTTACTTAAAGTTCAAAATGAGTGAATTTTCGCTGTTATGCTCTTTAGTGGGGGGAAAGCATAGAGCATTACAAACTACTAGAAAATTCATGGTAGGAAATATTTATATCTACTTATAATAAATTCATTCTGTATTGTGCTTGGTAGTTATACTTTCACATTTTCATTTGATTCTCAATTATATTTTAATTTTAATAATTGCAGCATTTGAAGTGAATTTTATGGATGACGTAGGGCAGACCCTTTTAAACTGGGCCTCTGCTTTTGGAACTCAGGAAATGGTAAGATATTATGTAATAACTCGTTTCGCGAAGGCAGAGGAATGAATAAGGCAACTAACTTTTTAAAAAAAATTCCCACAGGTAGAATTTCTGTGCGAAAGAGGTGCTGATGTGAACAGGGGTCAAAGGTCATCTTCATTACATTATGCAGCCTGCTTTGGAAGGCCTCAAGTAGCAAAGGTGTGAATTTTAGCTTTAGTATAATAAGTTATTTGCATGTGTTTTAAGAATTATATTGAGGGGGAAAAGTAATATATATTAATATATAATCACATTTTTTTGTGTGTTATCAGTATTCTTCATGAATTTTATGATTTTGGTCCATATAACACATATTCTATGGTCAGTTCTGTTACAGTATCTCATAGTCATGGTTTGATAATGGTCATACTGGTTTGTGGGAACTGAGAGTTTGGTTAAGCATTTGAAATGAGTCTTGTCATAGTTTAGATGCTTTCCCGCTGGGTGATTGGACAAATCTCAACCAAAATGGAAAAAAAAAATGAACAATTTTTTCTCACTGAATTGTTGTGAGGAAAACGCTTTGCAAATCTTAAAGTGCTATTGTAAATGTGAACTCTAGACTCCTTCAGATCTTTAAGATGAGCCTCCTCTTTTCTTTTTTTAAATAGTATTTTTTTCAGTTACAGGTAAAGACAATTTTTATTAATACTCATTTAAAAAATTTTTTAGTCCCAGATTTTCTCCGTCTTCCTCACTATCCATTTGACTAATGTAGATAAGACAAACTACAGTAGAATATGGGGAGAAGTTAGCTTCGGTATCTTCCAATGCAGTTTCAAGAAACAATTTGATATAAATTATGTATATACAGTCATGTAAAACATATTTCCAAATAAGTCATATTGTGAATGAAGAAACAGACCAAAAGAAATGAACCCCGAAAAAAAAATAAGGTGAAAATAGTATGATTTGATCTGCATTCAGACTCTATCAGCTCTTTCTCCAGATGTGGTAGGCATTTTCTATCCTGAGTCCTTGGGAGTTTTCTTGGATACTTGTATTGTTGAGAAGAGTTAAGCTGTTCATCGTTGATCACCTCCAGTGCTGCTTGCGCTGCATGCAGTCTTCTCCTGCTTCTGCCCCCTTCGCTTGGTTTTTATGAAATCTACCTGCTTGTCATTTCTTATAGCACAGTAATATTCCATCACAATCCTGTGTAACGACTCTTTTCTTTGTATACTTCCTAGAGCACTTCTTTTCCTGCCCTAAGCTTAGTGTCTCACTCCACATTTTATTGAGAAAATATATCTCTCTGCATCTCAGATCTCTTTTACATGTACATCTCTCCTTCTCTCCTTTTCTCTGGTCCTTGAGAAAGGGATGGTCTTGTGCTTGGCCACAGCCTATCCCTTCACATAGCTTGTGTCTCCTCTGGTAGATCGTCCCTCTCTCTGATCTTCAACTTCTCCCTGTCCTCTCCTTCTACTCCTGCTGCACATAAACATGATTGGCTCTCCTCGTCCTTAAACCCTCACTTTGCCTTGCTTTCCCCTAAAGCTGTTGTCCTATTTCTTTTCTCCCTTTCATAACTCTAAGACAAAGCTCTCCTAGTTTTTGCTGTCCCTTTTCTTTTACTCTTAGCCTTTTCCTCATCACTCAACCCAAACTATTTTTTCCAAATTACCAGTGCTCTTTGTCACTGCTGTCACAGATGTAATGACCTTTTCTCAGTCTTGGTTCTTTGACCACATCTGATCCTGTAGACCATCACTTCTCTCCGAGTTTTTATGATACCTCTCTATTGAGTCTCTTCCTATCTGCTTGATCACTCATTTTCTTTTTCTGGATGATCATCTACGTCACACTTCAAATATGGGGGTACCTGAAGGCTCTCTCCTGGATTTTCGTTGCTCCTCTTTCCATGTTCTCTCAGTGATCTCCTCAGTTCTGGTAGATTTGATTATCTGTATGAAGATGACTCCCATATTTATTTATCTAGCACTAACTTTTCTCTTACCTTCTAGTCTTACCTCTGCTAGCCTATTGGACTTTTCAGATTGGATATTCCAGACACATCAAATTTAATAAAAGCCAAGCTCCCCAAATCCACTTGACTTCCAAATGTACCTAGTTTTGGCGTGGGTGGTAGCATGGTGGTATCATCCTGATTATCCAGATTCTTAACCTTGGAATCACCAGAGATTCTGCTCCATTCAGATTCTTTCCAAGTCTTGTCAGTTCTGTCTGACGTAGCAATCATTTGCCACGTCTCAGTTTTATTTCTGCCACATTTATTGTGCATGTAGATTTCTTCTACTTTCCTTCCTTCCATTACCCTAGTTCAGACCCTCACTCCATCACAAAGACTCTTAGTTCATCTACCTGCTTCAAGTCTTTCCTTTCCAGTCTACTCTACATAGAACTACAGTGATTTTCTGAAAGCAGATGTCTGACCATTTCATTTCCTTACTCAATAAACTTCTGTAGCACCATTTAAGATAATGTATAAGCTCTAATTTTTTTAAAGATCTTTACAGCCTTTCTTCAGTCTACCTTTCTAGCCCTATTATATATCCTCCAATTCATATAATTTTCACATAATTCCGTCAACCCAAGCTTCTTACTATTCTTCATATACAGTGTCTTTTTGCACTGACTGTCCTGCATTCCCAGAATGTATTTTCTTACCTAGCTACCTTTTAGAATCCTTAGTTTCCTTCAAAGTTCAACTCAAGTGTTACCTCTGTGAAGCCTCTCCTGATGCCTGTTGTTAACATCTTTTCCAAAAAATCACTTGTGTGTATTTTGTTTATATGCAAATGCAAATTATTTTCACCTTTTATAAATGTAGGTTCCTTGTGGACAAGGACTCTGAAAATATAGTTGGAGATCTGGTACTGAAACTAAAAAAATTTTAGGACTTTTGATTCTGATAAGTTCAGGGACTGAACTTTGGGCCATACAACCTTTCAGTTCTTTTAGTTAGGATTCTGTAAATTTCTGGGAATATAGAACTAAAAATTATTGTTATTCATTAAATTGTTTTTCTTATACTAGACCCTATTAAGACATGGTGCAAATCCTGATTTAAGGGATGAAGATGGGAAAACCCCGTTGGATAAAGCTCGAGAACGAGGCCATAGTGAAGTAGTAGCTATTCTCCAGTCTCCAGGTAAGTAATAACATTGTTTCTTGTCAGTAATGTTTCTTCAACTTTCCAGCCAGTTTCGACGATGAGTTTTTGCATGTGTACTGTCATGTGAAGTGGTTATCTAATCTTCAGTAACTAATAGTGCTGCATATTATTTCAAGTTGGGGCTATATGACTGGAGTCACTCATAGCATTGGGAAGGCAAATCAGTTTAAGTAGTTTTGGAGCATTAAATAGCTGCTTAGTTGACGAATTTTTTTCGTTTCATCACATTGTTCTAGTATTTACATATAACCTCAGGTTATCATTTTGTAATTATTTGCTCCCAAAACTGATTCATTATTGGGATTGACAACTTTTTGAATATTGTGTATTAATAAAATGAACAGTCTGATAAGTAAAAACAACTGAATCAGGATTTCAGTGACAGCATAGATTTTTTAGGTGAGTGATAATAAAAACTTAAATTTGGTCAAACACTTAAATTTTGTTTGTTATAAAAAGTTCCAGAAATGTATTTTATTGACTGATGCCTACTGGTTTCAAGGTGACTGGATGTGTCCAGTTAATAAAGGAGATGATAAAAAGAAGAAAGATGCAAATAAAGATGAAGAAGAATGTAATGAACCCAAAGGAGATCCAGAAATGGCACCAATATACTTGAAAAGATTATTACCAGTCTTTGCACAAACATTTCAGCAAACTATGTTACCTTCCATCAGGTAAATGACTCACGTGTTCATCATTTCCCCACATTAATGTTAAGTTTCAGGTTATAGAACTCTGTTTTTGTGGCTCTTTAGGGAACCAAAGTTATTATAATTTTAGAACCAACAGTAGAAGAGAAGAAAACTTAGAGTCTGTTTTCTAGGTACTTAGTTACATTCCATTATTTACAGATCAGCTTTATTCATGTTTTTTTTAATGCTAAATTTATCCTTTGCCCCAGGTTTCCAGACTCATTTCTCAAAATCCTTCATGTGCATTTCCATTGTTTTCTTATGGAATTAGTTCAAAATAGCAGGTTTTTCTGTTCAGATTATACATTTATAACTTCCTTTGTAGCATTTCAACCTGTTGCAGTCTTGGGAGAGAAATGTGAATTCCATTCTAGTTGTTATTACATGTTTAACAGTGCTTGGTGATATTCTTGCGCGTAATTATCCAACACATTTGTGCTTGCGTTTACTCCTTGACATGTTAATCGTTCTGTAAGTGCTCACTGAATACGTGTGTGCTTTGTATTGCTGCTGTTTTCTTAAAAAACGAGATGGAGTATTTTGGTGTGTTTTATAATTTTCTTTTAGATTATATTCTTCACAAAAGTACTTTTTAATTATGATACTGCTTTCATTTTTTTAAACAATTCTGTCACTTGCTACATTACCCCCACCCCCCCCCACCCCTCCTTGGTAAAACAGAAAGCAGCAGAACACGTACAGTGAGGCAGAACAGAACAGATCAGCACTCGGCCATACCTGAAAATGCCTCGTTCTGTTGCTCCAGTTCCTAGCCCTCTGCTGTTGAGTTAGGAGGCAGGCTTCGGCACCCTTCCTTTGCAGTCAGTATTAATGACCAAATTCTAAAATCTTCCATTTTTTTTCTTTATACCATTGTGTAAATTTACTTTCAGGTCTTGTTTTTCATTATATCAGTTTGTGCAAGTCTTCCAAGACTGTGGATTTGTTGCTTCATAGTGTGTACAGCAATATTCCCTTGTATTCATTAACTACAGTTGTTTTTAACTATTCCCCAAGTCAAGGGGTATCAACTTTATTTCCAGTATCTTATGATGATTTAAATCTTTGATGGTTAAACAGTAATAATATGGGAACATTTCAGAAAACCTTGAAAGTAGTTGTTGTTGAAAATAACCTAAGTTATTACTTCATGAAGGAAATCAAGAACATACATAGCTAATCTTAAATATGTACCAAGGAGCTAAAGCTAGTCTTCGGTTGCTTCTGATTATCAAATTTTGTACTTGGGAGAGAAATGTGACTTCATAGTACTCTTTAGGTTTGATATATCCACATATGAATTGGGGAAATTTTAGTATTTGTTACAATGTACTTTTGAGTGATTTTATTTATTTATTTCATTTTAGTTTTATGGGAATAATTTGTTTTTATTTTAAAGGAAAGCAAGTCTTGCTCTCATTAGAAAAATGATTCATTTTTGTTCTGAAGCACTCCTTAAAGAAGTTTGTGATTCTGATGCTGGTCACAATCTGCCTACAGTACTAGTGGAGATTACTGCCACTGTTCTTGATCAGGAGGTAAATTATTCAGTAAAGCCTTTGTACTTCCTATATGTATGTTTTTACTTATATGTCATAGAAATCATGATTCTCAGGTAAAATTAAATTTTGATTTAAATTAACATGTCATTCTTTATGTGGCATGTAATGGAATTTAGTTAATCAAAACTAGTTAACTTGTTTTAATCACTTTCTCCCTAATTTTTTTTAGGATGATGATGATGGCCACTTATTAGCTTTGCAGATCATAAGGGATTTGGTAGATAAAGGTGGCGATCTGTTTTTGGATCAGCTCGCTAGGCTTGGAGTAATTAGTAAAGTGTCAACCTTGGCAGGGCCTTCTTCTGATGATGAAAATGAAGAGGAATCAAAACCTGAGAAAGTAAGTGGTTGTCGAAGCCAAGTCTGAAAGGATATTTTCTGGAGAAGGGACATTTGTTCTTGTGTAATAATATTCTTAAAAAGTGACCATAAAGCTTGTCAAATGAGAGAGGTGAAATAACATGCATTAGGTCTCACAGCTATTTAATGGAAGAACTGGGACTGGAACCTGTGTCTTTTGACCATGCTGTGCCACTTTTTTACGTCACTGGTCTTATCAACTTTTAATTAAATTAATTGTTTGGTTTGGTGTAAATACTTGCCATATTTATGGGAAGTTAATTCTCAATGTATGAATACATATGTTTACTTCTGTATTTGAATGTTATTTAGTTTTTTACATCCTAAATTTATCATTTGTTGATGAGTTTTTATAAATGTTTTCTAAATTGTTGTAATTCAGATTATTTACCTAGTTTCATTTAACTTTCTTACTTGTATAGGAAGATGAACCACAAGAAGATGCTAAAGAATTGCAGCAGGGTAGACCGTACCATTGGAGAGACTGGTCAGTTATTAGAGGAAGGGACTGCTTATACATCTGGAGCGATGCAGCAGCTTTGGAGTTATCTAATGGCAGCAATGGATGGTTCAGATTTATCTTGGATGGGAAACTTGCCACAATGTATTCCAGTGGCAGTCCTGAAGGGGGATCTGATAGTTCAGGTAACACATTATTTTCATCCTAAGGTCTATTTTAGATTTGTTATTGTTAAAGGTAGTTTTGTAAAGAAGTGATTTTTAAAAAAAATTCACAGTACTGTTATGAATGTATTAATCATCCAAGTTCCATATTATTAAGCAGAGTAGGCATTCAGACCCAGGTTCTTTGTCTGCTCAATTAGTTGTCATTGTAGTACACTGATTCTTTTCACCTGATTTTAGGGTTTTCACATATCTTGTGACTTAAGCCCTTGTGGTGCCCCAGCTGCATGCCAACTAGACCTCTGTGAGTCCCGGGGGAATAGTAATTATATGTGTAATCTGCCTTACTCTTTATGTAGACTGGTTGTGCCCATGGACTTACCCATAGACTGTTGGAATGGTGTCATTTGTGGCACCCACAACCTCCTTATCCCCATGGTTTGGCTCACAGAACCCTAACCTGTCCACAATATGTCAGAGATACATTTCCTCCACACCTACACCTCAATTGTTACCAACCAGAGACTTGGTCACAGGCATAACTATGCTACTATCAGATTCTCTCTGGATTTAAAAAAAAAGTTTTATTTTTTTCCCAACAGTTTAAACCATCATTTTAAAAACTTTTTTGTTCCAAATTTTCTTCCTCTCTCCTTCCCTCAATTCCTCCTTCCCTGAAATGATAAGCAATTTGACATAGAAACATATGCAATCATGTAAAACCCTTTTAGTCATGTTGTGAAAGAAGATGCTAAGAGAAAAAACAAAGTGAAAAATAGTCTGCTTTGATCTGCGTTCACCCTCCGTTAGTTCTTTCTTTGGATGGGGATGGTATTTTCTTTTACCATGAGTCCTTTGGAATTGTCTTAGATGGTGATCGTCATCCCGTATCGCTGTGGCCGAGTACAGTGTTCTCCTGGCTCTGCTCACTTCGCCTGACATCAGTTCGTGCTTTTCTAGGTTTTTACTGACAGCGTCCTGCTTGTCATTCCTTATAGCACAAGAGTATTCCATCACAACCATGTACTTGTTCAGCCATTCCTCAGTTGATGGGCATTCCCTCGACTTCTAATTCTTTGCCACCACAAGAGGAGCTGCTATAAATCTTTTTGTACAAATAGGTTCTTTCCTCTTTTTTGGGATATCTTTGGGATACAGATGAAGTAGTGGTATTACTGAATCAAAGGGGGTACCCGTTTTTATAGCCCTTTGGCATTCTCACAGGGTTTTAGTGGTAAGCAGGAATACTCAAAACACGAGATAGAAGACAGAGTAGGAATTAGCATAACATTCATAGAAGGCAATGACAGGAACAATCCCATTATAACAGTCCACCCATAAACCTGGGTTAGACTCAGCAGCCAAAAAGCACAGTGTTTGTGGGGAGGGTGGGGAGTGACAGAGCAAGGAGGCAGACGAGTAGGATAAGTAGGAAAGCCCTTGTGTCTGGAGCACTCACGGCTCTTCAGGTAACACTTGGCAGTACATCCTGGGTGCTATTTAAAGATCCTTACAGCTTTCCCGTTGGCCTTTTCTGCTGCTCTTGGACTCCTGAACAATAGCCAGCTCTAATTGACAGGCTCCCTTTCAGTTTCTAGTTTTTTTGTTACTGCAAAAAGTGCTGCTATTTTGGTTCATGTGATTCTTTTTTTATCTTTCTTTGATCTCTTTGATCATTACTGGGTCAAAGGGTTTATACGTAGTCTAATAAGCTTTTGGACATAATTTAAAAGTGCTTTCCAGGATGCCTGGAACAGCATTAAATGTTTTTTAATGTACTTATTTTCCTGTTGCCCTTCCAGCATTTTACATTTCCTTTTTTGTCAGTTTTGCCGATCTAGTCTGTGTGAGGTGGTACGTTGGCGTTGTTTTAATTTATATTTCTCTTACTCTTAGTGAATTTCAAAACATTTTTTCATATGGCTATTGAGAGCTTGAATTTTTTCTTCTGAAAACTGACTATTCATATTCTTTGATTATCAACTGGAGGATGGCTCTTATAAATTTGAAAAAATTCCATATGTGTGTGTGTGCATAGATATATATATATATATGCAGATATATGTAGTATATATGTAGTAATGAGGTCTTTATCACAGAAACTTGCTAGAAAGATTTTTCCCAGTTTCTTTTGCTTCTCTTTCAATTGAGCTTTGGTTTTTTCCCTAATTTTTTTGGTAATCACAATTGTCCTTTTTACGTTGTTATCCTCTCTGTGTCTTTTTTTGGTCATAAACTCTTCTCCCTTCATAGATCTGACCCGTAATTTCTTTCATGCTCCTATTTTTCATGATGTTCTTTGATATTACACTTTATGTCTAAGTCATTTACCTTTTTGCAGCTTCTCTTCATACATGGTATGAAATGATTGTCTTTACCTAGTGTCTGCAGGCTTCTTTGTAGTTTTCCCATCCATTTTTGTTAAATAGTGAGATCTTTCGGTTCCTCCAACTCCAGCCTTCTGTGCTTCAGTATATTGTGTTCTATTCCACTGATCAACCCCTCTGTTCTTACTGCGCACCAAATGGTTTTCAATGATCATTGCCTTCTTTGTGGCTTCAGTGTGCTTGGAGATCTGGTCCTACCAGGCTCCTTTCTTTCCCACTTTATTTCATTGATTCCCTTGAGGTTTTCTTCTTCAGGATGAATTTTTGCTTTTTTTTTTTTTTTTAAAGTTCTGCGTAATAATCCTTTGATAGTTTGGTATCGTGCTGAATAAGTGCATTTATTTAGTTGTGTTGTCATTTTTAGTATGAGCAATCAATATGTTTCCAGTTATGTCTCTCTGTGTGAAAAGTGCTTTGTAATTGTGTATACGTGATTCCTGTGTGTTTCTTGGCAGGGGTACTCCCAAGTATTTTATACTGTTTGTAGTCATTTTAAATGGAATTTCTCTTTTTTCCTGCTTCATTTCTTTTGGAATAAAGAATTTAAAGATTTGCTCATGATTTGTTTGAGTTTATGTTACGTATTGAAACTTTGCTGCAGTAATATTAATTCTCTGAATTGGTTTTTTAGTAGACTGTAGAGCACTGCGTGTAAATCATCATATCTTTTGCCAAAAGGGGTAATTTTATTCCCTCTCCATGTAGACTTAGTATTCCTTCCAATTCTTTTTTGTCTTTTTTGCTATAGCTGGCATTTCTAACATGATATTAACAAGTAATGGTAATAAGCTCCTTGCTTCCCCCAGTTTCTTGTTGGAAAGGCCTTTCTCTAGGTTCTGCCTGTTATAGATAGGAATTTGTTTCAGATAAATTACCGCTTGTCATATTGAAGAAAGTTCCATCTATTCTTGTTTTTTTTTAATAGAAATGTTGTATTTTGTTAAAATCTTGTTCTTTATCTGTAGGTATAAATCACAGATTTTTATTCTTCTTATTACTAACGTATTCAGTTTTGTTTGCAGTTTTCCTAATAATGAACCAGTCTTACATTCCTGGTGTAAATCCATGCACGTTATAGTGTATAATTATTGTGATACCTTGGTGTAGTTTTCTTGCTAATGTTTTATTAAGCTTTTTTACATCAGTATTTACTAGGGCTATTGGTTTATAGTTTTATTTCTCTGTTTTGACTACTTGGTTAGGTATCAAGACCACATTTGTGTCATAGGAAGAATTGGGCAAAAACCTTTCTTTTACTATTTTTTGAGACAGTTTATTGTAATTTATTGTCCTTTAAATGTTTAATAGAATTCTCCCAAAAATCCATCTGTGCTTGGTGGATTTTTTTTGTAGGGAGAGATCATATGTGACTTGTCAAGTTTATTTTTCAAAGATTGGATTATTTTAGTCTCCTATTACCTGTTTTGTTAATCTGGATATTTTATATTTCTGAGAATATTTATGCATTTCAACTAGATTGTCAGTTTTATTGGCATATAATTGATGAAGACAGTTTTTAATCATTTCTTTCACTTCTTCCTTATGGGTTGTGAGTTCATCCTTTTCATTTTTGAAACAAGTAATTTGGTTTTCTTTTTTCCTCTTTTTAAAGATTAAGTTAGCTAATGACTTAGTTGTGTGACTGGTTTTGTTAAAAATTAGCTCTTGGCTTTATTAATTTAATGGTTTTTCTTACAGTTTTGTTCACCTTTCTTTTGATTTTGAGGATTTCTGTTTTGATGTTTATTTGCAGGGTGGAAGGGAGAGAAGGTTCTTTGCTGCTTTTCTGGTTTTTTAGTCATGTTGCCATCTCTTGATACATTCTTTTCTCTCGACAGTTTCCCCAAAATATTGCTTTGAATGTGCCCCTGAATTTTGGCCTTTTGCCTCATTGTTGGCTTTATCTTTAATGAAATTGTTTTTAGCGACTTGTTCTTCGACATACTTATTCTTTAAGATTAAAATTATTTGGTCTCCAGTTAATTTTTAATCTTTGCTTCCAAAAGCCCTTTTTGAATAAAATTTTTACTGCATAATTACCCATAAAAGATGTGTTTAATATTTCTGCTTTTCTGCATTTGTCTTTGATGTTTTTATGCTCTTATGTGGTTATTTTTTGTGAATATGCAGCTGAGAAATTGGTATGCTTTCTATTCCCATTTATTATTCTCCAGTGGTCATATCTTAAGTTTTCTTAACTTCTATTCAGGTTTTTCTTTTCTTTTTTGTTTAATTTTTGGTAAAATCTGTCTGAGAGAAGAATTGAAGTTACCTGGCGTTAGAATTTTTACTGTCTCTTTTCCCCTGTAACTCAGTCAACTTTTCTTTTAAAGACTTAGTTGTTTTGACCCAGCGATATCGTTTTTGAGACTGTATCCCCAAGAGATCATAAGAATGGGAGAGGGTCCCACATGTACAGAAATATTTATAGCATCTCTCTTTGTGGTGGCCAAAAACTGGAAATTGAGGGGATGCCCATCCACTGGGGAATGGCTGAACAAGTTTTGTGGTATATGAATGTGATGGAATACTACTGTGCTATGAGAAATGATGAACAGGAAGACTTCAGAGAGGCCTCGAAAGACTTATGTGATCTGATGCTGAGTGAAAGGAGCAGAACCAGATCATTGTGCACAGCAACAGCCACCGTGTGTGAGGAGTTTTTCTGGTAGACATAGGCCTTCATAGCAATGCAAGGACATAAAACATTCCCAATGGTCTTTTAAGGCAAAATGCCTTCTACTTTCAGAAAAAGAACTACGGAATTGGATCGCAGAATGAAACAGATTGTTTTCTTTGGTGTTACATTTTGGTTTGTTATATTTCTCCCATTCATTTTAATTCTTCTATACAACATGACTGTGTTGAAAACGTATTTAATAGGAATGTATGTGTAGAACCTATACAGAATTGTATGCTGTCTTAGGGAGGGAGGGGGGAGGGAGAGAGGGAAGGAGGGAAAGAAAAATAAAAAAATAAAAAATGAAAACTCGGTTGTTATACAGTTCCTTTAATAGTTTTCTTTTAGGAATTCAGTTGCTAACTACATTTGCTGCATATACATTCAGTATATTAATGCATTTTCTGTAATACTTTTTAAGCAAAATGTAGTTTTTCTGTTTATCTCTTAATTAGGTATGTTTTTGCTGTTGCTTTTTCTGAGATCATGGTTGCTAACCTTCCCTTTGTTCTATCAGCTACAGCACGATAGATTCTGCCCCAGCCCTTTATTTTAGCTCTGTGTTTCTCCTTCTGTTTCAGCATGTTACTTGTAAACAACATACTATGAGATTCTGGTTTCTTAGCTTCTTGCTATTCCTTTCCCTTTTGAGTATGTTCATCTTATCTGCGTTCACAAGTATTGATCGCTACCTCTGTATTTCTCGCCAGCCTATAAATTCTCTTCTATTTATCCTTTTTTCTTAACCTTTTCTCCTCAGAAATCTGTTTTGCTTCTGATCACTGCTTCCCTTAATCTGTCCCCCCGTTATCACCCCCTCCTTTCTGCCCCTGACCACATGTACCTTCATCATTTCCCCCTGGAAATGGATCATGAGCAGGAATGTGCTAGTAAATATTTAACAGCTACCTCTCTGAAAAAAAAAAAGAGCTCATCACATGTTTAAGTTTAATTATTAACATTTTCTCCCTCATTCTGACAAGAAATAAAATAAGTCAAGCTATGATTTTTGTAGCATTTGCCTATTTCTGAGATAAATTCTCACACTTAAAATTTTGAGCTGGCACCGCTGGTATCGATTCCAGCGTCGCGCAGTCGTTGGAGTCCTCATGACCTCTTCATGCCTCTGCTTCTCAGTCTGTTTGCAGTCTTCATGTGATGTCCTCCTGGCCACACCTGGCTTCTCGGTCTGCAGGCCCCTCTGTCTTCTTAGACCTACTTGGCCTGGAAAAATGACTCCCTCTTTTTTCTTGGATTTCCCCATTAGGATTTGGTCTGGTGTGTTCTCTCTGTCTTTGTGGATAGGTTACATTAAATGAACTCAGGTGTTGCTTGGCCACCTTGACTCTGCCTCTCGTGCCTGCCCCAACTCTTCAAGTAACAGGAGATTTTACTTCTGACAGTCAGTTCTCAACAAAGTTGATCTTGTTTTCCACCGCCAAGCTGATGTAAATCCTGTCTTTCTGCGTGTATTCCTTCCTTTCATAGCCGTGAGGGCAGCAGAGCCACCCCTCTCTAGATGGTGTCAGAGTGCTGAGCCCAAGTAGCCACCTCTCCACAGCAGGAGGGTTTAGCAGGATGCTTCGGCAGCCCTCCCAGCTTACTCAGCCTTGCCTGAGGGCGTTCTGTTCCCTGTTACAGCTTTTCTTGTAGCTTCTCATGACCTCCGGCTGTGACTCCAGTGTTCAGCTTCTTCCTCTTTTCCATTTTCATCCTTTTATTGTTGCCTTCTTCTGAAACTTTTTCTGTGGCATCTATTTCCTCGTAAGTACTAACTCATCACTGATTAGTGATATCAAGTGTGTGCTTCTAACTTGGCTTATGTGAACTTCCCATTCCCTGTAAATAGTGATTTGGTTCTTTTTTGTAACCCTTGAAAAAACGACAACAGTTTTATGCATATTTGTTGCGTAGTCGTTACCTCAGTAATTGCTTTGCCTTCAAAAAAGGCCTCAGTACGGTCCAGTATGTGCCTGAAAGGCAGGTCTCTATCTGGTCCTCACAACAGTCTGATTCCATTATTTCATCTGAGAGGCCCTTCTCAAGTTGATTTTATAAAATTTAATTACACAGATATTCTTTTTCTGATAGTTTTGGCGATGAAAATGTTCACATGAAAAAGGAATTCTTTTATTTTGGAAATATCTTTGAAGGAAAGACAAAGCTTTAAAAGGACGGAAGCATTAAACATAATCCCTTTTTTTTCCCTTGTAGAAAGCAGAAGTGAATTCTTAGAGAAGTTACAAAGAGCCCGAAGCCAAGTAAAGCCATCTACTTCAAGTCAACCTATACTTTCAGTTCCAGGACCCACTAAGCTTACTGTAGGCAATTGGTCACTAACTTGTTTAAAAGAAGGAGAAATTGCTATTCATAATTCAGACGGACAGCAGGCTACAATATTGAAAGAAGATCTACCTGGTTTTGTCTTTGAATCTAATAGAGGAACGAAGCATTCATTTACAGCTGAAACCTCTTTGGGTGAGTATATATGGACTTCAAGTTTTGACAGGTAAGAATTTATGTAGCACTTCGCGTATTTCATGTGTTGGTATTGTATATTTTTTGTAGGGTCAGAATTTGTCACTGGCTGGACTGGCAAAAGAGGAAGAAAATTAAAATCTAAATTAGAGAAAACAAAGCAAAAGGTATTTTTCAAGGAATTATTTTTTCTTCTGAATTGTATTAAAATTATTCCTAATAAAGTTTTAAGGTGCAAGGTTTGAACAGATCAAATTTTATAATATAATTCTTGCTACTTTTTTCCTTTCCAAGTTTACTATTTTCATTTAATTTTCTTCTTTCATTTAATTTTCTTCTGACTGAATTTCTTAATTCTAAATATATCCATGTATGAAGTGCCAAATAGCATATTTTCATTTTATTTCTTATGGTGGTGATAAAAAACCACAGTGCAGCAAAAGGTTTAGTTTTAAGACAGAGGGATTTTTTTGGAGGATGAGATCTTACTTCTTTAAGTTTTGGTACTAGGGATAATAATTTATTTTAGTGGGCATTATTTTTTTAAAAAATTTGTTTCTTATCACAGTTCCTGGTGTGAATGTGATCCTGTAATTCCTGCATAATAGAAATGAGCAGGAAAGTCATTTGGATTTATAAAAACCATTTTACTTCTGTATTTTATGTCATTATAGCTCTTACAAGTGCATCATCTACTTTGGGATGCAACAGATCTCTCTATGAGAATGACATCTCTATATTTTACATGGCCATATTCCAAAAGGGACTTTTTTTATAACATATATTTTAACACATTTTTCTAGAACTTGAAATGCTAGCCAAATTAAATGTGTATGCGTGTGTGGGGATGCCAGTGCATACACATGAACACATTAACGGCTTCATTATTAAGTGAAAATGATGACCCTTTGAGACAAATTTATGTAGTGACATAGCACTTTGACAGTTTGTTTTAACTCTTTATTTCAGATTTATGATATGATACTCTTTTTGATGTATTATACTGTATCTTTCACATTCTTTTGTTGATATGTAGCAAGATAGTTTAAAAAATGTGATTAGTGGTAGTTGGGAGAGGGAAAAATGGGTTAATTTTTTTCTCCTTAACATTAGAACTCCTGTGTATATTATTTTCTGTTGTCATTAAAATAAACATTGATTCTGCATGGTTTAATGAATTGCAAACCATGGTTTGCATTTGTAGACATTTTTATTACAGAATGACTCTTAGGAAACATCGTATCTTAGGTTTGCTTTGGAATCTGTGGTATTTTTGATGAGCTCACTTTTTTTTTCTCCTCCAAATTGTTTTTATTAGTTTGAATGAGAAGAAATCACATCTTAAAACTTTAATATGTATAGAAGTTATGTATATTAGTAAGATACAAATTAAACCTAAATCCTGTGAGAAGTACGATAACGTGGAAACTTTAAAGACATTTTTTAGTTTTTATTGGTATTTTTGTTTATATCACCTTTTCATCTCTTTCCTCCCTTTCTGAGAGCCATCTAGTATTAAAAACACAAAAGAGGAAAAAAATGAAAACTAAATACATCATTTTAGACATTCTGTGTATGTTCTATAGCCTTGGCCTCCCACCTCTGTAGAAAAGGAGGAAATGCGTTTTCATAGTTGTTCTTTGAAGCCAACCTTGGTCTTTGTACTTTCCTAATGTTCAGTTTCAGTTTTGTTGGTGGTAGCGGCAGACTTTGTATTTCCATTGTTGTCATTATTGCATATATTGCTTTCCTGGTGGTGCTTGTTTCATTCTGCTTCAGTTCATAGAAGTCTTTCCATTTTTCTTTACATGCACCATATGGTAGTATTCCATTACATTCGTGTACCAGTTTTTTTGCTGTTCACCAATTGAAAAATTTCTGTTTTGTTTACAGGAGAACATGGAATCTTAATAATTAAAAAACATTAACTACAGCAGTGATTTTTGCCTAATATGATGTTGTTAGTCTGGTGATACTCATTATAGGCAGGTTAGGAATTTGATGTGTATGGGTAAGAAGTGATGGAATTTTATTTTAAGCTGATAGAAAAAAACCTCATTTTCCATGACTATATTAAAGCTCTAATACTTTATGAGGAGTAAAAGAAAAATCAGGTAGATTTGTTAAATGTGATATAAAAATAGTTTTTTTTTTTTTTTTCTTGGTAGGTACGAACTATGGCCAGAGATTTGTATGATGATCACTTTAAAGCTGTTGAAAGCATGCCTCGGGGAGTAGTGGTAACACTCAGAAACATAGCGACGCAGTTAGAGTCCTCCTGGGAGCTGCACACAAACAGACAAGTGAGTTACGGCACTCATACATTTTAACAAAAACTTGGCTTCTTTTCTCACGAACTTTGCAAACATCGATGAAGGTGAATGTTGAGAGGACTGCGTGTGAGACTGAGCCTTCCATCACTCACAGTGTCGTCTTCAGAGCGTTGTGCTGTCTGTGTTACCTTCTTAGCGTGCTTCGTTCTCTCGTTGTACTTTTGGGTACCTGTTATCACTCCTTTCTCCCCAAACTCTGTTCCCCCTCTCCAAATTAAAAGCTCTGCCTTCTAATGATTAAGTGTCCAAGCAAAACATAACCTCCGATTGAGTGTCAGAAATTGCCTCATTTGGTGTCTCTAACATCAACTCTTGCGAGAGTTCTCCTGGATGAGAGTTCTGAAGTTTCCCACAGTGGTTGTCTTTTAAATTGTTTTAGTCATTCTGTAGATTGTTCTCCTTTTATTCCCTTTTCTTTGTATTAGTTCTTAGAAGTTTTCCCTGGTTTTTGTCTGAATCTGTCATTTCTTATGCTACGATAGTTTTTTCACATTCTTTGTCCATTCCCTGTGTGACAGTTCTTTGATATAACTATTTTGTGCACAGACTTTTTTTTCTCTCTTTGTTTGATCTCTTTGGTGTATACGCTTGTAGGAATTTAATCTATTTTCAACATCACTATTTTAAGAGAGTGTTTTGAGTATAATTTCAAATTGCTTTTTATAGTTTCCAGATTTTTAGAGAAGAATCAATTCACAGATCCACCAATAGTTTAAAATGTTTAGATCCTTATGTCAAATCAACAAACTTCGTAAGGATGCTGAGGTAGAATTTTTCTCCTCAGTCTTTGTATTAGTGAAGTATAAAAAGAATTGGCATATAATAGAGAAATTCATTTATTACCAAGGGTGATAATGTTTGAATTAAAATAGGAACTTGGCTTTTGCTTATTATATTCTTTTACCTCCTGTATTTTCTCTTCAGTGCATTGAGAGTGAGAATACTTGGAGAGATTTAATGAAGACAGCTTTGGAAAACTTAATTGTACTCTTGAAGGATGAAAACACTATTTCGCCATATGAAATGTGTAGCAGTGGTTTGGTGCAAGCACTTCTTACAGTTTTGAATAATGTAAGTCTGTTCTTGAGCATAAGTGGAAAAAATAGGCTATAGTAAATGGAATCACTTAGTATTGTATTTAAATTTTCATTCTCTACATTAAAGACTTTATTTTATCAGCACCTCTTCAGAAACTAAAATATTAAAAGTACTAAGTATAAACTATGTAATATCTGATTTTAAAAAGTTGAGTAAAAAAATTCAATAATGAATTTATTGACCATTCTTTATTTGTTCAGTTTTAATGAATCTCCATTTTTTCCCTTTTTCTAATCATTGGAATATTTGAAAAGAATCATTAAATTTAGAATTTGACCTAACTTATTGCTTTATTTTATGTAGTGACAAAGGTAAATGAAATGCATTAGCACTAACCTTAGTAAATTTCAAGCACTTATTAAGGTAACTGCTGATGATTTTCATTTACTGTGTCCCTCAAAATCAGCTTATGAATTTGCATAAAGGAAATTCATGGTGATTTTTGTATCTAACAAAATGATGTACAGCTTGTTGATCAGTGTTTTGAATTTCTCTAAAATATAATTAGCCCTTAGTTTCTTTATCCTTTCTTGTGATGAGCAGTTTAGTATTGTAGGTTTAGTCAGAACTGCCTTATACGGAATTTCATAGAGGACCTTTACGTAATAGGAAAATATTGGTGGCTTAAGTACGTCCAGTTTTTATCTTAGAATAGAATAATTTGTCTAGTAACATTTTATGCAAATGTGAATATTATCACTATCCCAGTGAGGAAAGAATACTGTTTACAGTTTATTAAATAATAAGATTGTTTCTCTTTTAGAGCATGGATTTAGAAGTGAAACAAGACTGTAGTCAGCTAGTAGAGAGGATCAATGTTTTCAAGACAGCCTTCAGCGAAAATGAAGATGATGAAAGGTAAGAGCCACCTTTTTATTTAATTGCTTAGACAGAATAATGTAGCTACTTAAACAGTTCCATGTATATTACTTGCCGTCAATGAATGATTGAATAAAACCTAATTTAGGTACCTTGTTCTGTGAGTTTGTATAAAAAAGGAAGTCTTCTGGTATAGTTGAAAGAACTTTTGGCTAGAGTTGGAGAATTCATGTTCTGCTTTCTGAAAGGCACTTTCTAGCCACGTGATCTAGGGGCAGGCCACTTAATTGCTGTGAATTTTCTTAGGTAAAACGGAGGGTTATTTTATCTAGAGCAACCTAGCAGTCTTGGGATGTAACGTTTAACATTCTTTACTTTGAAATAAAGTATTCCTCAACATCAAATATGCCTTGTAAGTAGATGCTTACTAAATTTTGAATTAAATAAAGTATTTTCTTCATCTGCAATTGGAAAAAATCAAAGAGTTTTAAATGATATGTTACTTTTACATTGGAAACAATTGACAGGGAAGGATTTTCTTTGACAACAAATCTTCAAATTACTAAAGCTTTTTTAGGTTCACTAGAAATAAAGTTGAATTATGCATAGATGCCTCTGCTTCCTCAGAAGTTTGCCAAAAATAAAATATGGTTTTCACCATATAGCGAAAGCAGCATGACTATGAAGTCCTTGTTCCGTAGATAAATAATAAACCAGAATATTTGGGTTTTAATCTTTCCTTGATAAATTAGCTCATTTGTTTCAGTTTCTGTTATTTTATCTAATTGGATAGTAGCTTTTAGATTAATCTTTTAATATAATTGTGCTTTTTATCATTTATTCAATATTTTGGAATTCTTACACTCTTCCCAATTACTCTTACCTTCACAGTCGTCCAGCAGTTGCTTTAATTCGGAAGTTAATAGCAGTGCTAGAATCTATTGAACGTCTACCTCTCCATCTGTATGATACCCCAGGATCTACATATAATCTCCAGGTAAGCATAGAG